>NC_089222.1:140676280-140976280 GCF_963924675.1 Phocoena phocoena
AATTCTGTGACTCCTTTTCAATCCACGCTATGCTAGCCCCTCTTAGCATTGCCTGCTATTGGCCATTCTTTGACTTCTGAAAGAATTTCTTTTGGGTGTTAAAATTAGTACATGTCATCGTAGAATGATTAGAAATATAAGAAAAGACTTTTAAAAAGACTCTGTAGCTGTGGAGAAGCGCTCTTAAGATTGTAGTATATTTTTTCCAGTCTTCTATTTATTTTTGTATGGTTAAGGTTATCTGGCACATACAATTTTTTACCCCTCTTATTATGTAAGCCTTTTTCCACATCAGTAAATTTCTTCAGAGTAGAGACGGACGTGCTGCTGGCTGTGCTGAGAGGGCAGCTTAATAAATTTCTTTATTAAGGAATTTTGAATAGCTGTTCTTCATTTGGATGTGTCATAATTTACTGATTTCCCTGTTAAAGGATATTTATTTAAGTCCCCAGTTTTTGCTGTAGAGATGATGCTGCAGTACACATCCTGGTCAGCCAGTCTTTGGTTGTGATTTGTGATCATGCTGGAGGTGAATTGCTAAGTCAAAGGGATGACCGTGTCAAAGATTTCCAATTTAGCCAGGCCCCTTCCTTCCCCTCCCCCTCCCTCTTCCCAGACGCAGCCAGGATTGTTGTAGCTGGTGGCTCTCAGTGTTGCTGAGCCGAGGAGCCAGAGGCCACCCTTCCGGGCATCTTGTGGCCTCTCTTCCTGTCTCTCAGCATCAGTGGGGCAAGAAAGGTATGGGTAAACATTCCTTCGTGCTTGTAATGCTTTGGTGGGAAGGGAAAAACAGATCATCCTACAGGGTGGTCTTACAGTCTATTAATATCATAAATAATGATGCACATCCCTCTGGCAGGAAAGATAAATTCAAATCATTGTTTGTTGTTTTGAGTAGTTCCTGCTTAGTAAAGAAGGCAGCTCTGTGAATCAG
This sequence comes from Phocoena phocoena, assembly GCF_963924675.1. Taxonomy (NCBI): domain Eukaryota; kingdom Metazoa; phylum Chordata; class Mammalia; order Artiodactyla; family Phocoenidae; genus Phocoena; species Phocoena phocoena. The sequence continues at coordinate 140,677,215 of NC_089222.1, forward strand.
TAGAAAATCTGTGGGCTTCCCTGGGGGCGCAGTGGTTAAGAATCTGCCTGCCAATGCAGGGGACACGGGTTCGAGCCCTGGTCTGGGAGGATCCCACACGCCACGGAGCAGCTAAGCCCGTGCGCCACAACTACTGAGCCTGCGCTCTAGAGCCTGAGAGCCACAACTACTGAGCCCACGCTCTAGAGCCTGAGAGCCACAACTACTGAAGCCCGCGTGCCACAACTACCGAAGCCCATGCGCACCTAGAGCCCGTGCTCCGCAACAAGAGAAGCCACTGCAATGAGAAGCCCGCGCGCCGCAACAAAAGAGTAGCCCCCGCTCGCCACAACTAGAGAAAGCCTGCGTGCAGCAACGAAGACCCAGAGCAGCCCCCCCCCCCAAAAGTGATCAGTTTGAACCCAGGAAACACAAACTTGATGTTAGCCCAACACTACTCAGAAAGGACTGAAGTGCTCTATTTCCTAGAAGTCAAAGGTAGCAGAGGCAGGAAGTGTGGGCGGAACTCCTGGCATGCTCTCATGTTGAATTTCTTTATTTTTAGGTGGTGTTGGAATTACCTGTTGGATTTTAGTCTGTAACAAAGTTGTGGCCATTGTGCTTCACCCTTTCAGCTGAAAAAGAAGATGAATTTGGCTACAGCACTTTCAAAAACGAATTTTCACTGAGGAGATTACAAATCTGATTTATACTGTTTTATTGTTTTTTGTTTTATTTTTGTTTGCTTGTTTGTTTAAAAAAGGAAACACAAGCCACAGGTTAGTTGTTGTTGTTGAACGTGTTTGTTCTTGGACTTCATGTTGAGATTCTTAGAAGAATCACAGTTTTGTACATTTGTTGTGAGCCATGGAGGTCAGTCTCGTGTGTACCAGCCAGCATGGCACCAGACTTGTGATAAGAAGTGTGTGACATTATGGGCTACATGTTGTTACTTGTGATTTGCACTCTCGGCATATTTTAAAGGTCACATTGCCAACTGGAAAGTCAAACTTTTCTAATAACTTAAGTACTTTAAAGACTTTGTGCTATTTTTAATCCAGATTAGAAAGTAACTTAATTTTAATACTACTACTAGAATTTGAAAATTTGTTTTTTAATCTCATGCTGTACTACCGGGAGAATAACACTAATTGACATTGCTTGTGCTTTTTCCTTCCTAAAATGTCATTTGTTGGGCAAGCCTTTGGATGGTATTATCCACTTATTTGAAGCTGTTAACTTTTCATTACTGTGTTTTATAAATGTATTCATGAGCCCATAATGCATTGTTTTGTGTTTGAACTGTGTGTTTTATATTTAATGTATTTCTAATGAAGGGTATTTTTAAAGCATTTAATATTTATGCTCTGTAGAATGGAACAAACTTAAAAAACAAACTGGGAAGCCTGATTAAGTTAATTTCAACGGCTACATGTTTGCCCCGTCAAGTATAATTCTGCTCAGTATTTTTAAAAACACTTTTTTCTAATTACAATCTTGCAAGTGCTTGTGTGACTTCCTTCCTTACGGCCACTTACTTGCTATGACCGATCGGTTGCAGAGGGCCTGAAATGATCACTAAGTGGGCCACAGCCCTGTGAAGCGAACTTCTAGCACGAGTGTTTAAAAGATCACTTTTGTATCCTTGTGTTCCCTGACGGTGTGATAGTAAGTTCGTTATTACTTCTGGTAATCGAGCTGTGTAGAGACGGAGCACTGTGCTGCTTTAGTTGATGGTCACAGAGTGGGTTTTGGGTTCCCCTCGTCACTCAGACTCACCCGGCCCCAGGCTGTTGCAGCTCTGGGAGAGGATGCAGAACTGGGAATACAGCTGTATTTACAGCAAACACCAGTGTCCAGCATCCAGTCACCTCACAGGTACGTTTTAGCCACAGAGGATGAGCAGATGACCTGCCGAGGACATGATAGCAGCAGAAGGAAGCTTTGGGGTCTTGGGCCCCTTCGAGGCCGCAGGCCCTACGTGATTCGTGAGCTGTGGCGTGAATGGCAGGTCACACAGTCAACAGTCGGGTGGCCAGGTACGCGCACTGTGGACCATCCTGGGATCTCTAATTGGTGCAAGTCTCCCTGACAAGACCCGTATTTATCTCCTAAGGATATGTTCTTGCAATTAATACTGCAAGATTTTTGACAGATTTTATTGAGGCTAGAGGAAAAGATTTATAATTCACAGCTGTTCACTTTTTCCACATACATTAATAATTTGTGAAGATGAAATAAGGGGAATTTAAATGTCCGTCACATTTCACATTCTTGTGGTTTTTGAAAAATGGTGTGTTTTTATTCTTTCTTTCTTTATTTATTTTTGGCTGTGCAGTGGCTTGTGGGGGATCTTAGGTCCCTGACTAGGGATCAAACCTGTGCCCTCTGCAGTGGGAAATCCCTGGTGTTTGTTTTTAAATAGGTAGTAAACGTGGCACTGAATTCAAAAGATACAGAAAGGGATGTGATGAAAGTACATCTTCTGACCTTCTACTGTCGTGTCACCCATTTTTCCACTATTACTAGTTTCTTTATGATTCTTCCCATGGTATTCCATACATTTATGAATATCGATGTACGTGCTTTTAAAAAGTAATACCTAGGGCTTCCCTGGTGGCGCAGTGGTTGAGAGTCCGCCTGCTGCGGAGTGGCTGGGCCCGTGAGCCATGGCCGCGGAGCCTGTGCGTCTGGAGCCTGTGCTCTGCAACGGGAGAGGCCACAGCAGTGAGAGGCCCGCGTACCAAAAAAAAAAAAAAAAAAAAAGTAATACCTAAAAAAAAACCCCACAAAAACTGTTTGCTTTTTTTTTTTTTTTTTTAAATCCTACCTGGAAAGTACGGAAAAGGAGTGAGGAAGCAAAGTCTCCTGTGATTCCACAGAAGTGGGACGACTGGTGTTAACATTTGTGCTTTTCGCTCTTTTCTAAAATTTTATGGATAGCTGTAGGTTTTGTGTTTCTATTTAAAATTACTGGGTATAGTTTATAGATTCATGTGAGAATAGACATATGTTTGATTTAAAATACATCCAAAGTGGGCTTCCCTGGTGGTGCAGTGGTTGAGAATCTGCCTGCCAGTGCAGGGGACACGGATCCGATCCCTGGTCTGGAAGATCCCACGTGCCGCGGAGCAACTAAGCCTGTGCGCCACACCTACTGAGCCTGCGCTCTAGAGCCCGCGAGCCACAACTACTGAGCCCACGTGCCTAGAGTCTATGCTCTGCAACAAGAGAAGCCACCGCAACTAGAGAAAGCCCGCGCGCAGCAACGAAGACCCAACGCAGCCAAAAATAAAATAAAATAAATAAATATATATTAAAAAAATACATCTAAAGCTCTCATCATGCCAGTTTTGTTTGCTTTATATTTATGGTGAGTCAAGCAGGGAAATCCTTATGTACAAACCCGCAGTCATTTGTGTATGGGGTTAATACAGTTGTTCTGTTGCCAGGGCAAGTGGGTGGAATGCTAGCTCAGCTAGTTTCCTCTTCCCCGACCTGCCCAGACTTTGTGGCCTCCCATGGTTTTTCTTACACATACATAGCTCTGTGTGTGTGCGTGTGGTGCGCACACTGGCCTCTCCTGTCCAATCTATTTATATTTTATTGGACCTTGAAGCCTTCTCTGACTTTTATTATTTAGGTAATAGTGATTTCTTTTTTCTTCCCTTCCTCGTCAGAACATCTTAAGTAATATCCATATGACTGCTCTGTCAACTAATTTTGTATTGACTTGTGGTGTCTGTTGTGTGTTTTTATTTCTTATGTTTTAGATACTTTTGTGATAAAGGGTTTTCTGTCGATGCTGCAAGTACCTTTAGGGCCAGAGACTGTTCCTTAGACTTTTTTATACCCCTCCCAGCGTGTTAAGTTAGTACCCAGGGATATTTAACTTGAAAAAAAAAACACATAATGGTTTTCCACTAGGGCCACGTATACCTTTTACAGGGAGTACATTTTCATAGTTGGGGGGTTACCAGTTAACAGGGAAATTTTCTAGGGTGCTGTTTTCTTACAAGTCCTTCATGACAGAGCCTTTTGGTGGTGTCACAAGATTTAAAGCTCTGTGTGTAGTTGGTTTGCACACCATGTGGATCGCAGGGCAGACGGTTCATTTTCTCTCTGGGTTCACTATTGTTTGTGTGGGTCAGCTTTTCTGCCTGCATGTTTGGAATGTAAAGTGTATGCATCCCTCTTTCAACACTCAGAATACTGAGTCTTGCTGCTGAGTTCAATCTTTTTTTTTTTTTTTAATTTTTAAACGTGTCACTATTTAAAAATTTTTTTTATAAATTTATTTTATTTATTTATTTTTGGCTGCATTGGGTTTTCATTACTGTTTTGGGTCTTTGTTGCTGCGGCGAGCCGGGGTTACTCTTGGTTGCAGTGCGTGGGATTCTTATTGCAGTGGCTTCTCTTGTTGCGGAGCACGGGCTTCAGTAGTCGCAGCACCGGGCTCAGTAGTTGTGGCTCATGGGCTCTGGAGCACAGCCTCAGTAGCTGTGGCCCATGGGCTTAGTTGCTCCACGGCACGTGGGATCTTCCGGACCAGGGATCGAACCTGTGTCCCCTGCATTGGCCAGGCGGATTCTTAACCACTGTGCCACCAGGGAAGTCCCACATCTCTTGTTTTGAAGCTATTATAAATGGGATTGTTTTAAATTTTCATTTCAGATTGTTACAAGTGTACAGAAGTTGATTTTTGTACATTGATCTTGTTTTATGTAACCTTCAGAACTCATTTAGCAATTCAACAGTTTTTTAGTGGATTCCATAGGATTTTCCATGTAAAAATCATGTAATCCTTGAATATAGGTAGTTTTACTTCTTCCTTTCCAATTAATGCCTTTTATTTCCTTTTTGCCTAATTGCTCTGGCTGGGATGTTGGGTGTGATGCTGAGTAGAAATGATGAGTGTGGAATTACTGCCTTTTTCCTTATCTGGTTTGGTATCAAGGTTCTGCAAGCCTCATAAGAATGGGTTGGAGAGTGTTCCTCCTTCTATATTCTGGACTAGATTGCTTAAGATCTGAATTATTTATTCTTTGAATATATGATGAACTTGCTTGTAAAAACTTGCTTGGGTTTTCTCTTATTTTTATTGGAAGATTTTTAACTACTGATTTCAGTGTCTTAATAGTGATTCTGGGGTTATTCAGTTTTATATTTCTTCTTGAGTCATATTAGGCATGTCAGGGTAGGGATTTATCCATTTCTTTTCAACTTTTAAATATATTGGGATAGAATTTTTGTGAATACTCTGTAGGTGGTAGAAAATACAAGTTTTAAAGTTTTGGGGGTATGGCTTCTGTATATGTCCATTAGGTCGGGCTTACCAGTTGTCTTATTCAAATCTTTCTCTTTACTGCTGTTCTTTTATTTCCTGAGCCATCCATTACTGAGAAAGGTATATAAAAGTCTGCCATTATGATGCAGACTTGTAGTTATGTCAATTTTGCTTTATGTTTTTAAGTTATTGTTAAATGTATGCATGTTTAGAACTCATACAGCTTCCTGGTGGATTGAACTCTTTGTTGCGTTATAGTAACCTGTGTTATCTCTAGCAATAATTTTTGCCTTCAGGTCTTTTTTTTTTTTTTTTTACACCAACTTTCATTTGGATGGTATTTGCCTGGCAGACCTTTTCTCACCCTTTGACTTTCTGTATCTCAGTGGCTTAGATATGTGTATAAAGAGCACATGGCTGTATTTTAAAAATCCAATCTATATTGTCTTTTAATTAGAACATATAGCCCATTTACACTTATTGAAATTACTGATATATTTGGATTTATGTCATATTATTTTGTACTTTTATTTTTGTTTGTATTCGTTCCACTTTCCTGTTTTCTTTTTCCTCCTTATTTGTTGTTTTAGGAGAACCTACAGTTCTTTCCTCCCTCTGCGTTTCTCCTCTGTCCCCTTTACAACACACACAGAATACTTGACCCCTGACACTTCTGATCACCAAATGCGTGTGGGTTTTACCCCATAACAAGCAGTTCTCTGGGACACCAGCTGGGTGTTCAACAGTTTAACTCAGTTCTGATACTCTTTGACCTGGAGATGGCATCAGATCCCACAGGTTGAGGGCTCAGTCCCACAAGACTGCCTTCCTCCCCCTTCCCCTTCCCCCCCACGTCAGCTGCCAGCCCCAAGTCCAGGTTGTCACCTGTGCTTCTGAACGACCAGCTAGAACTCAGAGGTTCCCACGACCCCCTCCTCAGCTTCGATTAATTTGCTAGAGCAGCTCACAGAACTCAGGAAAACCATTTACTTACTGTTTACCAGTTCATTATAAAGGATGGGATAAAGGACACAGGTGCACATCCAGAGGAAGAGAAGCACAGGGCAAGGTATGTGGGGAGGGGCGGGAGATTCCTTGCCCTCTGGGCACACCGGTCTCCTCAGATCTTCATGGGGTCACCGACCCGGAAGCTCCCCAACCCTGTACTTTTGGGATTTTATGGAGGCTCCATCATGTAGGCATGTTCGATCATTAACTCCATTTTCAGCCTCTCCCCCTCTCAAGACAGTGGGGTGCGGAGCTACAGTCTAAGCTTCTAACCAGGACCAGCCCCCACCCAGGAGCCATTCAGGAGCCCGCCAAGAGTCGCGTTCTTAGGACAAAAGACACTCCTGTCACCCAGGAAATGACAAGGGTTTTAGGAGCTCTGTGTCAGGAACTGGGGTCAAGGATGAAATACTAGAACCAAAGATGCACCTGGTGGTCTCATCACTCAGTTACCAGGTTTCAGGAGCCCTGTGCCGAGAACTGGGGGCAGAGACCAATACATACACTCTGTTATCTCACAATTACCTTTTGTTTTTCACATCCCTCTCGCCCATACGTGTTGAAGTTATTTGACTTTCGCTATAGTGCTTATACTAGAAAATTGATCAGTGCTTAAAATATTCTTCTCTCCTCATCAGCAGTGTAAGACTCACAACAATTTAGCTCCAGTCTTTCCCTCCCGACGTATATGCTACTCTTGTCATAAACCTATGTGATAGATACGTGATACTTTAGCTATATCTTACTTTTTTGTAACCCCACGAGTTGTATAAAACGGTAATGTTCTCTTAGAATTACCAGTCTCTTGCATACGAGACCTTTTATCTCAAATCACTTTCCTCCTGCTTGAAGTTTATCTGTTAGAACAGGGTTAACAAACCACTATTTGCAAAATCAGGGAGCAGCTGGACTTGGCCTGTAGGCTCAAGTGTGTTTATTTTATTGGAACTCAGCCATATCCTGAGGTGTCCCGGCTTATTGAAATTATCCCTTTGATATGCATCTTTACTATCTAGGGCCTGTGTCCTGTTTTTCTCCATCCTGAATCCCCTCAGCAGTCAGGGGCAGCTGCAGTGGCTGATGGTTTTCTGGCCACAGCATCCTTCGTTTAGTGAAACGGCAGGCGGCATTCTCTGTCCACAGTGTAATAACGCTGATACGTGAAGTCTTCATAGATCTGACCCAGATATCTGTTGTTCCTGTTGGTTCTTATAACACCTTGTTTTCTTGTGTCTTTCTCTGACCTCTCTAGGGGAATTTCTTGAAGCCTGGATTAAAGGTAGTTTCTTCCGGAGAGGGTTTGCATCTCAACTGCCCTGGGGGTACTATCAGCCTAAATTGCTTTAAACTTTAAATTACAGAGACCGGGTAACCCAATTTCAGGCTCTCCGACAGGATGAGGGCTGATTATGGTCAACAGAGTTTAAGTTTGGTAGCTCACTCAGGTTGGATGTCCCAGTTTGTGGGAGGGACCTCTTCTTAGGCCCTTACTTAGGCTGGTTTTGTCCCCTGGGTTTTGTCCTGGAGGCTTTTTGGGCGCTCAGCAAATGCCCTGTGAACTAAAAATGTCGCCTGCCGTATCAGTAGACAAAGAATGTTGCAGCCATCATGCCATCACAATACAGCCTCCCTGAAGGTGAGCCCTGAGGGAACTCAGGATGGAAACAGGATGCCCACCATCAAGCTGTCCGCCACTGCAGCTCCCCCCGCTCCAAGGGTGCACCCTGAGGAGACTCAGGATGGGGAAACACAGGCTCCTGGCCCCGGACAGAACAGGTGCACATCAAAGGAATGATTTCCGTGAGCCCAGACTTGCATCTTCCCATACACAGAAAAGCACTACATTCCTTAACTTGAGACGTCTGGTTTTCTTTAATAGTAATCTTTTGATGCTCCTATTACCTGGTCTTTGCTGCAAAAACTCCTGTATATCCTGGCCCCCCCTTTGCCTCTTCAGAGCAGTCCCTCAGAGCCATCTGAGATGCTGTGTCCTGGGCTTAGGTCTTCAATTTTGTCCGCCGAATAAAACACAACTCTCAATTTTTAGTTTGTTCATTTTTTTTTTTTTTTCAGTTGACAGCCCATTAGGTGAGCTGACTTCAGAGCTCTGTTTACCTGCCTCCCTGATGCCCACTTTCCTGAGTGTTTACCAGCTGAACAACTGATTAAAAAACATGTTTGTATAGTTAATATGGCATTTTTAGCTTTTTTACAGCAGGAGTGCCAGAGTACTTTCTCTACCAGACTACAGGAAATGGATCTCTTGTTTTTATTTTGAAACCTTTTTTCCTCCTGATTACAAGGTCATGTTCATTATAGAAAATCATAGTAAAAAAAAAATTACCAAGAATAAATTTAAAAATTGGCCACAGTCTCATTCCTCAGATATAAAAAGTTAACATTTTAATTTATTACCCCACAACTTCCTATGCATATAATTTTTTTTTGCATATAATTTTTTAAACAAGATGACCAGAAGGTAACAGGCTTAGATTATATTTCAATAGCTAGTCTGTACAAAAGCACTTTTAATTTTTTATTTTAAGTTTTAATTTTTTTGGGCCGTGCCCCTCATGGCTTGTGGGATCTTAGTTCCCTGACCAGGGATTGAACCCGGGCCTTCTGTCAGTGATAAGTGTGGAGTCATAACCACTATACTGCCAGGGAATTCCCCAGAAGCACTTTTAGACTGCTCTGATTTAATGTTATCATTTGTGCTTTTGTTGTGAGCAGGCATAAGAAAAGATCCCTTGAAAAATCCTCCATCTGCTATAAAGCAGGAGTAGGCATTGAAATATTATAATATTACTCTGTACACCATTTCTAAATCCTTTTAGTACATTTCTCTAGAATTTTGAGCTTGGTAGTTGTGTCATTTCATGTGTATTTGTGTATCTCCCCATGTTACGCCTCTGAGAATTCTAACTCTCCTCCCTCCCTCTCTCCCCTTCTTTCCTTCTCTCTCTCTCTCTTTTTTTTTTTTCCACTGTGGTTTTCATAAAGATCAAAGCTTATGCCAATTGTAGTATTTATCTCATCTTTGGTTTTAAATACAGTTTTTTTCCCACCATGACTTTCATTCCCTTTTGAAAGTTTACTATTCTCAATTTTCAAAAGTGTGTCGATATTAATGAAATAAAATTCACATTTTATGGCACGACTTTAAACATAAAAATTTTCTCTGCCCATTTGGGCCTTCTCTCTCCACTTTAGTATGCCTTGTGCATCTGCATTAACCAGACCTCCTTGGGAGATAACCTTCCTTCTTAATCTTAGGAAGGGTCACAGCTGTTTAGGAGATAACCTTCCTTCTTAATCTTAGGAAGGGTCACAGCTGTTTAGGAGATAACCTTCCTTCTTAATCTTATAAGGGGTCATGATGATGACTACTCGCTTTGTACGTGTAGATCTGGGTTGTGTAAACTGTCAATAATACATCACTTGATATATAGCCCTCTGCCTCAAAACCTTACATAACCGCACTTTGACTTCTAATGGGTGGAACAGTTCTCAGAACTTCCTGAAGGACTGCCAGGTTATAATCCTTAGGTTGGCTTGAATAAAATTTCCCATTTCTTTCTTAGATCAACGATTGATTAATTTTTTTCATTGACAGTATTACACATCAACCCATAAACATGTTTGGAAATAGTATGGCCTACATTGCAAATAGGTTGCCTTATAAATAAATGAAAGTAAGTTAATTGATCAACATTGGGAGTACAGCCTCCTCTGTATAGTCCTAATATAAGACATTCTAAGTGTAATGAATCTATTCATCAGGACTGAGTAGCTAACTTGCATGGACCCTGATTATACCAATGTGCTCTTTTTAAAGAGCAAGATTAACAGAAAAAGGGTCAGGGTACAGGGTATGCAACAGGTAAAAAATACTGAATCTTGGGTGTATATGAGGAAAGCGTCACCCACAAGGGCAGGATATTAGATGCCCAGTTTAGCTGAATAAGAGAATGCTCAAAAGTAATTTTCATAAAACCAAGTTTGGTAATTGCTGTGCTTTTTTAAATAGAGGCTTCTTATATTGTTTCCTTTCAGAGCTGCTTCCGTGTTCTTAAGTTACAATGTAACTTGATTCCTGATAAGGTTCTTACATGCATGACATGTGTATGTCTTAGGTTGACTAACTTACACTTAACTAGCTATGGAATCCCATAGTGTATTGAAGCCATGTAATAAATCAGTCTTCCAAAAGATAATGGACATGTGTCAGTTGTAGAAGAAAAAAGATGTAATTTTGTATTTGTTGTCATTGGCTAATATACAGTGAACTTTTAAAAATTAGATTAGCAATAAAACAAAACCTTAATTATTCAAAGTCAATTTAAGTACTGAAAACACACACACACACACACACACACACACACACACACACACACACACATTAAAACTATGAGATTAAAGACACATAAGACCAGAATATCAAACCAGAGTGGATTAGGATATTGGAATATATTTAAATAATTATTTTTCTCTTTCCTTCTGTAGGTGAAGATGACTTAATAGAACTTACCACAGTTACTTTAGAATCTCCGAAAGCATTGCTGGCAGAGGCCTGACTAGGGGGTAGATGGTGCATCTTCTTACTCTGCAAAGTCTCCTCAGGCCCCTTCATGACAGCAGTGCTTGTTTGGTTCTGTTCTAAGACATAGCCTGATCCAAAGAGTTCTTCCATTAGACTGCTTTTCTTCTCTCTGAAAGCTGTGTCATTTGCTTTTGTTCTGGAAGATTTACCGAAAGAGGGTTCATAGGTGACAGTAGGGTGCTCCAGCCTCTGTTCTCCCCTGTGGCTGTGGTGCTTGCCTGTGCTATGAGTGCACCTCGTGCTGCCTGCATTGGCCAGCCCGCCTGAGGCAGGAAGCCCATGATGCAAGTTTTCGATCGCTTCTGTGAATGAATAATGCTTTCTTTGTCTGAAGGGTATTTTGATATTTGGAGCAGCATTTTTATCTGGCATTTCACCCATTTCACTTATTTCTGGACTTCTTTTAGACTTTTCACTTACTGTATCGTCTTCCTGACCACTTTCCCCTTCGGGATGGATTACTTGAATTCTTTTTGGTGGTAGTTCCTGTTCTTCTTTTACTAAAGTGGTTTTCTTTTCTTGATCTTCTGTTCTCTCTCTCTGTTGTCCAATATTCTCTAGACATGGCTGTGCTTCTATATGTTCCTCTTCCTTTGATAAATCTGTAGTAGAAAAATAGTTAATTTACTGACGTTTAAAATGCATGGATTTCTATTTCAAGATGGCATGTTGAACACAGTTATTTACACCTACTGACGAGCACGTTACAATGACAAAAAGGAAAGCAAATACAGGGAAAGGTGGTATTAACAAGCTTGAAATGTTATACTTTCCTAGAACATACTAGATAAATGAGAATTGTGAAACCAAAAGAAAATGATATTCATAAACTTTGCCAATATGTTATTAATAGGTGTTCAACACCACCAGCTAGAAGTAGTGCCCGTTAAAACAAGAGAATATTTTTTTACCCATCCAATTGGCAGATAATTTCCAGAGTTGGCCAGAATATGGGGAAATTGGAACTTTGGTTCCCCATTGGTGGCTTTGTAAGCCGGTGTGTAGTTTGGATGGCAATTTGGTAGTATCTATCAAAACTTTAAGTGAACATGCTCTTAGACCCAACAACTTCACTCGTAGAACCAAACCCTACAAAGATACACAAAGATGCGTCTAAGGATGTTCACTGCAGCCTGTTTGTGTTTTTTCTCCCCCAATAAATTTATTTATTTATTTATTTTTTGACCGCATTGGGTCTTCGTTGCTGTGCATGGGCTTTCTCTAGTTGTGGCGAGCGTGGGCTACTCTTTGTTGGGGTGCGCAGGCTTCTCACTGCGGTGGCTTTTCTTGTTGTGGAGTGTGGGTTCTAGGCACGCGGGCTTCAGTAGTTGCAGCACACAGGCTCAGTAGTTGTGGCTCGCGGGCTCTAGAGCGCAGGCTCAGTAGTGGTGGCACACCGGCTTAGTTGCTCCACAGCATGTGGGATCTTCCCGGACCAGGGCTCAAACCCGTGTCCCCCACATTGGCAGGCAGATTCTTAACCACTGCACCACCAGGGAAGTCCTGTAGCCTGGTTTGGTAAGAGTGAAACATCCTGAACATCTGTTTAAGGATTCCCGGTTAAATGAATTAGAGCGTGTGGGATTGTGGAAAATGAGTTACTGAATGAGGAGGGCATGCATTGCCAGGAGGAGATGATCGCACAACACTGCTGTATGGAACGATGTCCCTTCCTCTGCAGATCCTTCCCCAGGCACCGAGGAAGCCCTGTATACAGCTCTCCCCTCCTCAGAGGACCAGACCCTCGCGGGTTCTGAGCAAACAGCATCGCTAACAGCGAACCACTCAGTGAGGCCATCGTTTGTGAGGGAGGATGGGGACAATATCGGGTGTGCAAAGAGTTGGAACATTTCCTCATGTGACTACATTCTGGAATAAAATTATTCACTTATACTCTAGGGAAATGAAAATAGTACTAGCAGGAGAAATAAGTATGTTTCAAGAATGGTGTACTTCAATATAAAATAAAAAGTTAAAAAAAAGTAGATTTTGAAAAAAAGAATGCTGAGCCTGGAAGCCAGTCAAACGTACAATTAACTCTAAATAGCTGTTAATATTATGCCCTATGATACCTGATGAAAATGTTAACGTTTGAGCACATGGGGGAAAGTACTTATTTTCCACGACCTCCCCAGCCCCGCCTGGCCTCCCCGCTGCCGCCCAGGAGCGGGTCTGGTCCCTCCTCCGCACCAACTCCTTCCCGGCTCCACGGTCCTCACCGTGGCCGAAGCACCCTGCCCACCGCCCCCTCCGACACGCCACCTCCTACTTCGTCGCCCCCTGTGCGACCCCTCCTCTGGGCCCAGCGTCCGTGGGACCATCTCTTCTCGGGGTTCCACGTGGATCACTTCCTTCTAGTCTCCTGAGCTGCCGTCAGCTCACCCTCAGCCCCTTCCCTGTCCCCTTCTCAGTGGGGACCTTCTTTCCAGCACCCACCGTCCTCTCGCAGCCCCACAGGTCTTCTCCAAGGGCACAGGTTCCCGAGGGCGGGGCATCTTGTCCCCAGGGCCCGGAGCAGTGCCTGACACAGTATATGCGCAGAAAATATTTGTCAAGTGAATGAGGAAACTTTCTAGGACAGTAAGAATTACCAAAATGGGGCTTCCCTGGTGGCGCAGTGGTTAAGAGTCCGCCTGCCAATGCAGGGGACATGGGTTCGAGCCCTGGTCCGGGAAGGTCCCACATGCCGCGGAGCAACTAACCATGCGCCACAACTACTGAGCCCGCGCGCCTAGAGCCCATGAGCCACAACTACTGAAGCCGGTGCACCTAGAGCCGGTGCTCTGCCACGGCAATGAGAAGCCCGCGCACCACAACAATGAGTAGCCCCCGCCCGCCGCAACTAGAGAAAGCCCGCGTGCAGCAATGAAGACCCAACGCAACCAAAAATAAATGTTTATTTAAAAAAAAAATTACCAAAATGGACTAAAAAATAGGTGGAAAACGTAAACTGACCAGTGACCACAGAAGGAACCACATGGGAGCCAGTGGCTTTCCAGGGGTTCTGCCCACCCTCGGTGTTATTTAAACCTCATTCTAAAGCCAGTCTGGCCTCACTGCTGAGAGAGGGCCCCTCTTGGCACGGCCCTGGGCCCCTCGGGGGCTGTTCCCGCGGCTGCTCTTTCCAGGGAGGTTGTGCTCGCCCAGCCTGGTGGGGTGTCACCCAGATGTCCCTATAGCAATAACTTAACATGGAAACAATGCGGCAGTGTCGTCAGCGTTCTGAGGGAAGATGATCTCCAGCCTAGAATTTTCTTTCCAGTCAATCATTAAGTCTAAGTAGAAACATGACATCTCCAGAGGAAATGCACACAGATTTGCCTTCCACGCAAGTGTTCTCAAGAAGCCAGTAGAGATTGTGCTTGTAGGACATGATGGCGTTTACCAGGAAAGGGAAGGACACAGGGTAGGAAAGAGATCTGGTGGCGAAGGGGTGACAGGAACCAGCAGGAAGGGTGAAGGGAGGCCCCAGGACTACAGAGGGCACCAAGCCAAGGGCTTAAGCATTAAGGGCTGGCACCACCAAGCCCCTACCCCGCTAACCCCCCAGCCTCCAGTGTCCTTGGTCTGACCTGACCACGCGGGGCCTGGCCAAGCTGTCACCCTCACTATGGTGCCTGCAGCCTGGGTGGGCCGAGAACCCTCATTTCACCGCACAGAGCCCTCTGCTGTCTCTCAGGAGCCCAGCACACGGGGCCTCTCCCCACACCCCACCTGCAGAGCAGCCCTGCCGCTGCCGGTCTCCGATGGGTCCCCAGCTCCCAGGACCCGGCATGACCTTGGCCCTGGCTGGGCTCCGGTGCCTTCAGGGAAGCTGCAGCGAGCCTGCCTGCTCTGGAATCTTCTTTAGGGGCAGTGCTGCCCTTTACTCAGCTGGGTTTGAGATTGAGACTCAGTTTTTTAAAACTGAACATGTTGTCTAAGAATACACATGGGATCAGGAGTTGTGCGGAAAAGCTGGCATAAAATGGAAGATCGTGGTTGTTTGTGGTGGGCGGCGGGAGGGTTATGGTTATGAAGGGTCCGCAGGGTGTCCCAGGGGACAGTAATGTTCCGCGTCTTAAGCAGGTAGTGGAGTTCGTTTTATAACAGTTCTTTAAATTGAATATATCTGTTTTATATATACTTTTATACACACACTGAGTAATTCACAAGTTAAAAAAACTAAAGTAAGAGTAAAGGAGAGGGGCTTCCCTGGTGGCGCAGTGGTTAGGAACCCGCCTGCCAACGCAGGGGACACGGGTTCGAGCCCTGGTCCAGGAAGATCCCACATGCCGTGGAGCAACTAAGCCCACAAGCCACACCTACTGAAGCCCCTGCGCCTAGACCCCGTGCTCCGCAACAAGAGACGCCACTGCTCTGAGAAGACAGCGCACCGCAACGAAGAGTAACCCGCTTGCCGCAGCTAGAGAAAAGTCCGCATGCAGCAATGAAGACCCAACACAGCCAAAAAAAAAAGTAAAGGAGACTTTTGAAAATTGTTAAAATTACCTTCATATTTTCTCTTGGAATCCTCTTGGTTTGGTAGTTTACTGATACAGTGAGAAATTGCATGGATTATTTCAATCGATTTTTCTTTATGACCAATGTTTCCTCTTGTCTTTTTACCCTATAATTTAGAAAAGTGGCAAAAACATATTTTTGGCAGTAGAAGTGATTTTAAATTGTGTTTTATTTAATGAATACAAATACTTTTTGTATAGAACAAGTGACTAAAGCTTATTTTTGTAAAGATATGTTTAATTAGACACTGCAAGAATTCAAATTTGCTGTACCTTAGTTGTCAAAGATGGAACGGCTTCCGATTTTTGGGTTTCCTGGTGTCGCATACTTGTAAGTGAAACACTTTCCCTTTCTGCTTGTACTGACTTTGTTGAAGAAACTACAGAACAGGTGTATTATACGTAAGAAACATATTTTACATTTGGAAGCAATACTGACTTTAAATATAACAACTGAAGTTTGTAATGTAATTATAAAACAAAGTATAGTAGATGTTTTCTAAAGATTTTCAGTAAATGTATAACATTTGCCAGGTTCACTTTTTCCCCTAGCATCTCGCCTGTTTTGTCTTATTGTGGGCCGCAGAGGTTATGGCGATCACAGTGGTAAAGTACCAAAGAAGCAGGCCTTAGGATGGGTCGGCATTGCCATTGGAGGACACGGCTGTCCCTGCTGGCAGAAGGGATTCAAAACTGTAGCTGTGCAGTTGTGAGAGGGTGCGCCATCGTGTCTCCTGTGTCAGAGCTCTTGGTTGTCGCCGGTTGGATTGCCCACACTAAAGTGCACGAACGCTAAACCTAGTAGTCACTTTCCTTGAAGTGTTAGCCCATTTAAATGACCCCATGTTTGATTTTATCATCTTCTCTGCTGGCTGTTGTTCTGGATTATAAACCAAAAGCAAACAAAGGCAGGCAAGGAAATCTGAGGTTGTTGCCTTGAAAAGTAAACACATAGTTACTTGTAGCAAAATGAGAGGCAAGTGTTCCTATTGTGTCTCTTCTGAGCAGAATCTTATGCTGGGAGATCTTGGTGGGGAGGGAATAAGTACATCTTGTCTTGAAGGAAAAGATCCTACTCAGCAACAAAAAGGTACAAACTAATGATAGTAGCACAGCACAGATGCGTCTCAAAAACATGCTGGCCGAGAGAAGCCAGACAGCAAAGAGGACCTGCTGTACAATCCCACACATGAAATTCTACAACAGGCAAACTGAGCTATTGTGACCGAGGAAATCCGAGGTTGTCTTGGGCTGGGGCTGGGGGACCCCTGACTGCCAGGGGCATGAGGGGGCACCTCCTGAGGAGATGGGTGGGTGTTCTAAATCTTGAGGGAGGTGGTGGTTACATGCCGATAAGCACTTCAAAACCCATGGAATTGCACGCTTAGAACGGGTGCATCGTATTGGGGTAAACTGTACCTAAATAAAGTTAACCTTAAAAGTCCACACAGTGGCTAACAGATCTACCTAGAAGTCCAGTATTTGGCAGACATTTTGCATCAAGTTGAAAGGTACCCTCTCATTCACCCGAGTAAGGACATAAAAGACTGAGTGGAGGATGGGAACACGGGAAAGTCTCTCTATTCTCTTCTAGCTGTTTCAACCATGTCACACTTTTGTTATTCTAGAATCACAAAATGTGTCTCAATGCTTAACAAAGCGAGTTTTTAAAATGTCTGTTATCTTGGTGATATAAGTTAGAAAATCTGACTAGATACTTCAAAATAGATTTCGAGCAAAAATAATTAAAACATACTTTACCTTTTGGATAATCTTCTTTGTCACATAAATTTCTAAGTATCTGGTTAGTATAGATGTTTCTAATTTCCAGCTCTCGACCCTTCTCCTAAAGAGAACCACAATACCAATATTTCTATGATTGTTTGCTTTTATCAACCTTGATTTCTTGTAAAAAAACAATTTAAAGTGAGCTCAGTGTTCTTTGGATAAAATCTATAGGTTCCAGCAGAAACAGAAATGGGCCATATCATTATATATCATTCCCGACATCAAAAAGCACTAGCTTTAAAAAAAAAAAACACTAGCTTTTTAACAGAGTAACAAACCATTGTGAGTGGACAATATATATATTTTTTAATTAATTAATTAATTTTTGGCTGCATTGGGTCTTCGTTGCTGCGCACGGGGTTTCTCTAGTTGCAGCGAGTGGAGGCTACTCTTTGTTGTGGTGCGCGGGCTTCTCACTGCGGTGGCTTTTCTTGTTGCGGAGTGCGGGCTCTAGGCACGTGGGCTTCAGTAGTTGTGGCTCGCGGGCTCTAGAACGCAGGCTCAGTAGTTGTGGCACACGGGCTTAGCTGCTCTTCGGCATGTGGGATCTTCCCGGACCAGGGCTCGAACCCGTGTCCCCTGCATTGGCAGGCGGATTCTTAACCACTGGGCCACCAGGGAAGCCCCATTTTTGAATTGGGTTATTTGTTTTTTGGTTGTTGAGTTTTTCCTCACAGTCTCTTTTATTCTATAAGTTCCCACCCTCATCTCTTTTATTTGTTTCACATTGATATTTATTTGTTGTGGAAACAGGGTAGTTTGTGCTGTAGAGTTTGCCACAGTCTGATGTTGCTGATCGCATCCCTGAGGCGTTGCTTATCATGTTCCCCTGCTACCATATTTCTCTTAAATTTGTTGTTAGAGCTAAATGTTTAATCATATCTAGGTATGTTTTTTCTGGCAATAGTACTCCCTAGGTGGAGGTGTGTACGTCTGTCAGGAAGTGCATAGCATCGGATGGTTTCCCTTTGTGGCGATCATTGCTCAGATCCACTATTTCATTAGAAGTTCCAAAATAGTGATATTCTCATCCTTTCATTCCTTCTTCATTATTGATGGAAATGTCTTTACAAGGAAGGTCTTCCCTTCTCACAAGTTACTTGGTTACTCTGAGCATAGGAAAGGTGAAAGTAATTGTTTCTTTTCCTTTATTTACCAGTTTTTGAAATACTGTGCTGGTTCCCTAGCATCCTCTAAAGGTGACTGAGTGATCACTGAGGTGTTTTGTTTTGTAAATATCCTTATGAACTTTCTGATTTCTGTATATTTGCTAAGTTTCAATCCACACAGTTATCTTTACTGATCCTAAATTGCCCCATCTTTGGCCAGTAAGAACCATCTTTGGCTCCTGAATCTCTTTGACATTACCCTAATGGTTCTTTGTAGTTTCCTTGCTTCTCTATATGTCCCAGGCTCACGTAGTATAGTTCATGCTCCAGACCTAGAATTTTTTTAAGGTGCCTTAGTTCTTTTCAGTGGGTTATGGATTTTGAAGATGATAGTATGTCATTAGGGGTATTCATTGTTAGTGAGTGGGTCACATTAGGAAATATGTATTTATTTTTAAAGATAAAAATGTATCATAAGATCATACCTTCACTTCAATTCACAATCAGGACTACAGGAGTTTTATTTGACCTTATCTTACTTCTGTATTTTCTTTCTTCCATCTCCCAAATCCCAGTTCTCAATGACACCAACATAGTTCATTATGTGCTTTATCCCATAAGATACACACAACAGTCTCAAAATAACCGTACCAAGTCTGTCATCAAGAGTGTATTTCACTAGGCACATGCAGTGAAATTGACGTGCTTTAAGTCTCTTGGAATGGTGTCTCTCTGTGACATTATGCCTACACCAGAATACACAGTGGGCTCTTTTTTTTTTTTTTTCATTTTACTCTGGATTTTTAGGGAACGTTTTTTGATTTTTTTTTTTTACATTTCATTCTGCTTCATAATTACACAAAATATTTACATATTTCCAAAGTCAAATCTACCAAAAAGATATTCAAGGAAATCTAGGTTCTATAGCTGTCCCTTCTACTCTATTTTCTCCCCATTTCCACTATTATCCTACTATGCTTTTTTCAAAATAGAAGCAAATTTGTAGATATATTTGTATTGTCTCCTTTCCTTACATGATGGCATACTACACACTTCCCTCTGCCTTCCTTTTTTCACTTATCAATATACCCTGGCGATTACTCCATATTACAACATAAAGAACCCTCATGCCATTTTACAGATGCACAGAAATCCATTGCGTATATTTACTTTTCTTTTTAAAAATAAATTTGGATGTTACTGTAGATAGAATTTTGTATCTTTCTTTTCATTAAGCATTTCATTAATTATTAAGCTTTTCTCCTGTCAAAATTGTTTTTTAATGACTGTATAGTATATATGTGCACGTGGCTGCATATGAAAGCACAAACGTTATTTTAAAATTCCCTGATTGTGTCTCCATATGTGTGTGTGTTTGCTTTGACCAGTGGATCTTGAAGCCTCTTCTGTTAGACTTCTAAGGTAGTTCCTATAGCCACGCCCATTTTCTGGCATATTCTCTCTGAAGTTTCCTGAGGCTCCAGAGAAGAACGAAACAGAACTCTTTTCCCTGCTTTACAAAGGGAGAGTTTACGTCCAACTTTCTTCCCTGTCTCTGAGTGCTCTCAAGACTCCTGGGAAACCTGTATTTCCTATTTGACATAAAAGTTAAAGATTCTTGTCTTGGGCTTCCCTGGTGGCGCAGTGGTTGAGAGTCCGCCTGCCGATGCAGGGGACACGGGTTCGTGCCCCGGTCTGGGAAGATCCCACATGCCGCGGAGCGGCTGGGCCCGTGAGCCATGGCCGCTGAGCCTGCGCGTCCGGAGCCTGTCCTCCGCAACGGGAGAGGCCACAACAGTGAGAGGCCCGCGTAACGCATAAAAAAAAAAAAAAAAAAAAAAAGATTCTTGTCTTAAAGAATCATGCTTAAGATTTACTAACTGAGGCTTGAACGACCTATATTTCTTAAGTCTTTTATCTAGCTTTTCCAGCTTGTTGCACATTTTAGAAATCTTGAAGGCAGAAAGAACAAAAGTCTGAAAAGTAAATTAAAAAAATTTTTTTTTTCTTTTTCTTTTGCCGCACTGCACAGCTTGTGGGATCTTAGTTCCCCTACCAGGGATGGAACCTGGGCCCCGGCAGTGAAAGTACTGAGTCTTAACCACTGGACCTCCAGGGAACGCCCCAAAGAAAATATTTTTAATTCTCACTTTTAGGGCAGATTTAAAAAAAATTGAAGTATAGTTGCTGTACAATATTATATGTTACAGGTGTACGGTATAGTGATTCACAATTTTTAAGGGTTAAACTCCATTTATAGTTATTATAAAATATTGGCTATATTCCCTGTGTTGTACAATACATGCTTGTAGCTTATTTTATACCTAATAATTTGAACCTCTTACTCCTCTACCCCTATATTGCCCCTCCCCCTTCCCTCTCCCCACTGGTAACCACTAGTTTGTTCTATCTGTGAGTCTGCTTCTTTTTTGTTATATTCACTAGTTTGTTGTACTTTTTAGATTCCACAAATAAGTGATGTCATAGAGTATTTGTCTTCCTCTGTCTGACTTTCCACTTAGCATAATACTCTCCAAGTGAGGGCACATTTTAAAAGACAGTTTTGTAAGCATATTTGCAAGTGAGGCCTTAAAATGAATTTATGTATATATAAAGTAGATAAGCAACAAGGATTTACTGTACAACACAGAGAACAATATTCAATATCTTGTAATAAATGATAACAGAAGATAACCTGAAAAAAATATAACTGCATCACTTTGCTGTACACCTGAAACTAACACAATATTGTAAATCAACTATACGTCAATAAAAAAATGAAAAAATGAATTTATGGGCTACAAAAATTACTCTAAATATTTTAATGTTATAAGTGAATTTTTTAAATAGAAAAACTTATTTTGGGTTCCACTAAAATGTTAACAAAGTACAATATTACTTCATGTGATGAGATAAAAATGATAATAAGAAGTCTTGTGAATGAATAGACAAGAGTTTTAATTTTTCTCATTACATATTCACCAGGCTGTTAACTGATTCTCATAATTTCAGATCCTCTGTTCATATGTTTGTAGGGAAAAAAGTTAATTTGAGAAAGCTATACTTGAAGTTAAGTAATTCAAAGATATATTAGGCATAAATAGCTCTGATAGTTTTGGAAGAAGCATTTCACAAATTTTGTTACATTTTGCTTTAAAAGAAGTACCTTAAGTTTTTGTTGAAGGTGTTTTATTTCCATTTGCAGAGTCTTTGTAGCTGCTTGAGCTGCTAAGGTCTTCTGGTTCTCGAAGGCCAACTGCCGAGTAAAGGCTTTATTGTTCAGCCTCAGTTGTTTCTCCAAGCTCTGAAAATAGTATATATTTCAACTCTCTGGAACCAGTGTAGTATTATAAAATACTTCGACTGTAATGCAACTAATTACATTTATGAAAAGTGCAAAATTTTAATACAATTTTAGTGGATGGCTTGTCTAGAGGACACATATTAGAACTAAATATTACCACACACACAAAAAGCCAAAAAATTCCAGATCCCAACTCTAGGGAATAAATATCATGTTTCCAGCCTAATGTTTTTTTACACTCTGGAATTTGGTAAAAAAAGTTTTTGGAACAGATCCTGAAAAATCAATAAGTAAAATCAACGTTATACTTTACAACTAAAACTAAGCAGTTCTGTTGAAGTATACCACTAACTTAGCATGGTGCACTCCGTGAAAACCTTTCAAATCTCTCTTGCCAAAGGGTTGACCAGCGTCAGTGCAGACCATCACGCTCGGACTGTGATTCTCAGATAACTGAGACGGGAAGTTACGATGGGGTCTCACAGAGCCACACCACGTGGATGAATTATAAGCCAATGAAACGACTGACTTAGCACAGTAACCATCTATAAATACGAAGGACTCACTGTTGCATATTTGCCTTCTCTGTGGAATAAGAACTGTTTTACTGGAGAACTGTTTGAGTGGGTCTTTGACAGGAACTTGGCCAAAAGGCCTTTTCTTTCCTTCTTTTCCATAAAGTGTGGTTTCCCTCGTTACAACATTAATACTTTCTCATTAAAGTGGAAAATATGGTAAGCTAATAGGACGAAATAATCGCTAAAAATCCCATTTCCTAGCATATTAACATTAAAAAAAATACATGTTTTGGCCCACAAACTTTTTCTCCCACCAAATGCCCTACAACCAAATGAAATTTCCCATACAACCAAGTGCCTCCGATAAGAAAATAGCTAATTAGTTCTCAAATTCTTTTTGGTTTTGGTTGTAGTATAAAAACATGAGCTACTTAAACATGTTTGTGTAAAAAATATGTAGATGAGATACAAATACATTTACTTTCACATGACAGACAGATGCTGAGATGGATCCAATCCTACCTGAAAGGCCAAACTTTAGAAGTTTGGTATACTATTTACATGAATGAAAAATGAGGTGGCTCATTATTTCCTGTAGCTTCCATATCCATCTTATGTGAAAAAATTCTCTTTGAAAATAAAGGAGGGTATCACCAAAAAAGAAATAACAGAAAAAACAGTGGCTGAAATGAACTTGATATCTTATTATTATTTCAAGATCATTGAAAATACTTGTCTCTCACCTTTAGGGAATTAAACAGTAAATCACTTCCATTTGTGTTTACGTCCATAGAGACCAAAGCTACCTAATGTAAAATAGGCAGAATTCTCAATATGATCAGTGTTCTCCCAAATCATCCCTTGTAATGTAATCCCCAGGCTTTTGACCACCATGTACCCTTGAGGATTATCTATCTATTCATTTCTAAAATTATTTAAATTCCCTTTCCCTATCTGTCCCCAGGAATATTACCTGGGGAAATTTTCTATTTCTAGGACATTAGAAATGTCTCGACAGACTGATGAGGGAGAGAACAAGGAGGGGGCTGGCGAGGAGATGCACTCAGGGTTTAGGGAAGTAGCCTTTTAAGAAGGCAGTTTGGAGTAGAGGCTTGCTTTCTAGGAGAGGTTTCCCAAAACACAGCACAGCACAACCCCCTTCAGCATGTGAACAAACTCCCTTGACCTCAGCAGCTGGACTGCCTGAGAGAATGGTCATTTCCAGATAAATGAGCCCAGCTGTAGCTGAGCAGAACCGCACGGGGCCTTCCCAGGACAGAACCCCTCACCCCACCCCCTGCAGTGTCCTCCACCTGCCTCTGGTCTGTAGAAAAGCTTTATCCTCTTAGGCCTTTCCTGAGTTCCAAAGAGTAAATTTAATCAGAGAAATGAGAAAATGAAGAAAGAAATGAAAATAGCCAAGAAAGACAAAGTAATAACAGTTTAGCCATTAAACAAAGTAAAGGACCTTTAGTCCCTCCTCAGGGCCTACAGTTAATATTCTGAGCCATGTCCTGTGAGCTGTTCTGTAGATACTGAAACCCTATCAGGTAGAAGAAGTTAACTGCATGCTGCCCACCAGCATGGAGACTGCAGTCGGGTTGGAACCAGAAGGTTGATGATACTGACTCCTGATTACCTCACCACCAACCAGTCAGAAGAATGTCCACCCTCCCTCACCCTGTCTTTAAAAACCTTTCCCTGAAAGCCATCAGGGAGTTTGGGCCTTTTGAGCACCTGCTTGGTGCTCTACAGTAAACACCTTCCTTCACTACAGCCCAGCGTCAGTTGATTGGCTTTACTGTGCATGCGCGAGCGGACCCGAGTTAGGTTGGGTAACACAGCCACAGGACCTCTCGCTCAGTGCACAACAGAAGGAGCTGTTTCTCTCTCTCCTGTGCCCCTCCCCCTCCCCTTCCCCTTCCCCACCCCCTCGCCATCAGACACCACCATCCGTGGGCTCTTGCTCAGCACAGCAGTTGGTAGTACTTCATTCCACAGGCATATATGATGAATGCACAGCCTCTCTCTATTAACTTTGGAAACAATGTTTCTAGACCTCTGAAACACAGACCTGTATTTGTTTGTCATTTCCCTCCATTTTTGTTGTAAGAACAGACAATCTTTGAGTAAGCTCATCCCTCTCTGCAAGATGTTTGTCTTCAGAAAGTTTCTGCAGTGCCTGCAAGGCATCTTTAGTCTTCAACAGCTCGCTGTCTGTTTCTTTAAGTTTCCCAGACACGGCTCTTTCCTTTCCCTGGGATTTCCTGAGTAGCTCCCTTAAATTTTTTACTTCGTTCTGATGTTTAACCACAATTTGAGGTAGATTATTTTGTGAATTCTCATATTTTCCTATAGCCTTCAAGTGCTTAAGCTGGAGTTGCTTCAGAAATTGGTTTTCTACGACTGTGGCCTCCAGTTTGCGGTGTAGATCAGCTAATTCATTTTTCAGTTCTTTAATCTTGTGAAGCCTCGCTGAGAGTATGCGGTGAGTTATGGCATCTCGTCTCTGGGCAGCCACATTGATCTGAGAATTTAAAAATGGTGCATTCCAGCTGTGCTTTTTCTCCACTGAGATCTCCTTCTGGCCTGTGTAAGCAGATAATCCAGTTTGTTACTAGTAATGTGTATATAGATATGTAAATATACAGGCATGTGTTATTATACCACCCACCCCCTGCCCTCACACATATACATACACACACGCAAACTAGAAGGGGAAGGAACTAACACTGAATGAATACCCATGCTTTAGGCTAGGTACTTTATGTTTTGGTATCTCGTTTAATACAATCCTTTAACGTCAGTAGTAGTCTATTTTAGAGCTGGAGATTATAAGTCATTTTTCAAAGGTTACATAACCACAAAGTGACATAAAATGAACTGAAAACCAGGTCTTCTCTGACTCTAAAACCTGTACTTATTTCTATCATAAAAGGTATACTGAAAATCATAATACTCGATAACATTTACTAAGGGTTTACCATACGTGAAGCATTGAATTAAATGCTTTATGTAGATTATCTGATGTAATTCTTCCAACAAAACGTTACAAGGCAATCAGAGTGTAACATTAGAGCCTAATGCTATATATATGATGATCTCATAAATTTAAAAGGAACCTTAAAAAGCCATTCAACTGCTTAGAGTATTCATATAAGGGTTCCATCTCTCAATAAACCCAACACAACCAATTTTTCCTCTGTTACTTCTGGGTGAGCACTAAATTAACCAGTTAGATGGTTTGTATTTGGGAGTCTATTTTGAACAAAAAGCATCTAAACGATATTACAGGAAGCTTACGTAACCGAATTCAAGTATGTCAAATGTATGTGTAACCTCATTGTATTATTATCCCATTTTAAAGATGAAAAAACTGTGCTGAGTGATGTCATTTATCAATGGGCACACAGCTGGTAAGTGGTGAGACAGACTCACGTCTATGTACCTTTGTCACTGCCCCATATGTATTGTATGTGCATCTGTGTGATATTCATATGTGCATCTGTGTATGTAAATATACGTGTGTGCACATATTAGTATATCTATACTCGGAGAAAGAAAGAGATTGAAACTGGATTCTAGAATCTAAAAACAATATTGTCCTCATCCTGGAGAGAGAAAGGCTCTTAGTGGCCAGTGTCACTGGAGTCCTAACCCTAAGCTATTGGCCAAGTGTGGACACATCATCTGAGACATGGCTTAGCGTGTTTGGTCTAGGTGGTGGGAAAGGCAGTTCTGCCTGTGATGGAAACAATGAGTCAACAGAAACAGAAGATGCTTTCTGAGGATAAAGCATGTAAATCTTGAGCATGACAGACCACACAGATTTCACAATGATCACAGGATCAGTATCAAATCAATAACCAATGGACTGTCTTTACAACTATGCCTCCAGAGGTTTTTATTTTCCCACTGGAAACAATGTAGTAGGGGCTATGGTTGAATACTTGAGTATCTTGGAATAGACTTTTGAGCACACTGAAAACTGGGAAGCAGAGGTCAGACTCTTAAGACACCTACTAGAAGGCCAGAGAAGAGGTGTCTGTGGTTGTATCAGGCTGGACACTCTAACACCTTGGGCACTGGCTGGGGGAGTTCTAGACCCAGGCAGTGTGGATCAGGCTGGATGAAAACAGGGGTGGCTGAGGGCTCTCAGGCTCCACACCATGTCCAGCATGATTGAACTTGACCCCAACTTGTAATGCCTTCCAGCTCTTGGGTGGTGTGACCGTGGCAGAGAAAGAGATTCTCCTGAGCCTGGAGGGATGAGGGGTGGTGGGTTCCGTGGGCACTGGAGGCTTGAGTCCCCACCTCACGCTGGACTCGAGTGATGGGAGGGCAGAGTCAGCATGAGTGGGGGCTGAACCCCACGGGCATGGGGCACTGGCCAAGGCCCCAGGTCGAGATGTGCACCGAGGACCTGGGTGCTTCGAAAACAGGTGGTGTCAGCCTTTTAAAGATCACATGGGCCTGGACAAGAAACACAGACGTGATGAAAATGGAAGGGCCAGAGACCCTTCCCCAAATGTCCTTGTCTGTGTAAGGCCCCCCCATACGCCCTTCATTCCCCAAACATGACTGAGATTCAATGTCTTATCTACCCTAGTGGGTGCATGTGAGAGAATGAACCAGATTGTCTTGCTTCAGAAAGGTAAATATCCCACTTGCATTTGAGTGATGTAGAATAAATTCATACTATATATGTCATGCATACTTGTATAATAATAAAGGTTAGGAAACTTGAAATAGGGTTTAATCCTTAAAGATTTATATCTCATTATCCTAACCTATACATAAGAATGGTAAAGCTTACAATTTCTGTCCCATTTCACACAATAAGGCAGATTTAGCTGAATGATTTAGCTATTCTTAAGATAACTGTTAAACCACTAAGCTAAAACACTTAATTTACCAAAAACATATACATTTAAGTCCATGTTAGCCAAAAAGGGACTCTTCTCATTGCTTACGAGTAGGCATGCTTCCCACTACAAAGAGTGAACTGTGCTCTTTTGAATAGACCTAAGGACAGCCACGCACTCGCCTCTTCACCGGCTCCAGCCCGTCCATTTCCCCAGGTGCATGTCCTCTTCCTCAGCCCCGCCTTTTTTTTTTTTTTTTTTTTTCCCCAGTACCCAACCACTGCGCCACCAGGGAAGCCCCAGCCCCTCCTTTTAAAAGCACGATTGTCCTCCTGTCTCACTGCTGTACCCATGCTGTCTCTTCCTCCGTTTTCCCTGGCCCCGTCGTAGCCCCGTCTCCTGGTCACTTTCCTCTTCGGTCTCTCGGTCCCATTCCGTTCCCGAAGTCGTCCACACCCTCAATCTGGTTCTGGTCCTTAGCCTGAGCCGCGTCCCTGCTGGCGCTGGCTCTGCCCTTGCCCTCTGCTGGGTTCTCTCTCTCTTCCAGGTCGCCTTAAAAGACGTAGCTCACTTCCTTCAAGGACCAGGGTAAGAAGAGGTTCAAAGGCAGGCCTTTCCCCTTCCTGTTCTCCAGAGCCCTGGCATTAGTGTTGGAGAGGGCATCCCCTCAACCCCACCGCAGGGCTTCCACCTTCCCCCGACTAAAGACAACAGGACAAAAGCTGTCCAGAGCAACTGAATGCAGTAGAATGACTGTTTTTTGTATACCAGTTTTGGAATGACTATCACATAGTTTAGCACTGTATTGACAAAACACATCAAGGAGGGATATATAATTGAAGGAATTCTGAAAGTACATTTTTCTACAAAAGGAAGAAAAATCAAATTATAGAAATATATTGCTCGCTATTTACATTGATTTAAGTAAATCTCCAATATCTGACCAGAGCAAATATTCTATCATATTGAAGTCCTCTTTTTATCCCTATAATTTTTCTCTATGAAATGTTTTTCTGCTATAAAATTTGCTTTTCTAAGATGGGAATTGAAAATAATCTCTGATGTTACTATACTTGAGTGAATTCTGGGTCTGTAGTGGTGGTTCCTGATCCAGCGTTACCAGCCCCTGAGGGTCAGAGGTCTACTTTTATATATAAGAAAGCTGAACAGAAATTGAACCTTCACTGGAGAACGGACTGCACTGGCTAAAACGTAACGCCTTTTTGCTTAGAATTACATTACCCCAGCATTAATTCATCAATTACTTGCTGATTAAATTTTTTTGGCAAACACTTGCAAAACATGAGCTGGGAGAGAACAAAAGAATAAAAGAATAAACCAAGAGACACTTTTATCATTCTGTGACAAAGCTTGATGTTACAATGAGTAACCTCGGTACGAGGATCCTCAGGGACATATAATTTGGGTTAATGATGCAGCCAAGATTTACTTAAAATAATTTCAGAGTATTCATACACGAAAGCGTACCCAAGGGAGAGCAAGCCCTCACTCGGATCATGGAATTTAGGTTCTAGTCCCCTGTGAAGTGACAGTTCATTTAGGCTGCTCCCAATTTATGAACAGGTATCTTGCATAAAGGACACGATAAATATTTGTGGAATAAATAAATGAGGAATCAGTTTTTAAAAGTCAAATTATAAGGTGCTTAGAACTCAAAATACAGTTCGTTTCTTGTAGAAATGGTTTTATAAATGCTAACTGCATTCTCATGCAGTCCCACAAAAGCCCAGACTCCATGTAAGATGTAGTATATTCGTTTGAGGACTTCTTGTCATAAACCCCTAGGGCCAAACTGTTTCTGAATTTTGGGGGGTTTATTCTTCGTGATGCATATATAGTATTTTCCAAAGTACGTCCAGTAGGGCTGGGGACATCACACTTTGTTTTTGTAATGAATATTTTTGTAGTGAAATTTATATGATTATATTTTGCACAAAGTGAAATAAATAAAGATCAATCTTGTGTCAGTTCAAATCAGGTTTTTGGTGCCAAATCAGTGTTGGTGCCAAAGATAGAAAAAACATTTGGTTTTCAGAGTTCCGTAAATTTCAAACGTGGCTGAGGGAGTATGACTGTAGAGCCTGTCCATGATGTATGTGCTGTTGTGATTATCTCTACAAATGCCCGAACAGACTTCCCATGACAGAGTCTTCTGCCCTGGGCCTTGCCAGGATGTGCGGGACTCCCACCTCTCCAGAGAAAGGGCTGTTAACCTTTCGAGAATCTGGATGAAAACTATGGGTCCTTCTCCCTAGAAAGTTCACAAACGCAAATAAATACACACAAACATGCAAAGGATTCCCTGGGGTTTGCAGATGTGGCCCTTAGACGAAGAATCCCTGCTCTACAGCTGGGAAGAAGGGCAATCGAAGATTCTAGATCTTCACCGGGGGTCCCAGGCACAGCTGGTCATGGCAGGCTGGGGATGGGAGGCAGGTACTGGGTAAATGTGACGCTACATGTGCTCCAGTTGGAGTAGGCTCTTAATTATTTTCCAGCTACTGACTGGGCAGTTCTGATGGTCACAGTGGAAAAAGAGTCCCAGCTGTTTCTACATAGGGAATATTTATAAGCCTAGGATTGCCTGCCTGGGAATAATAACCGCCTGGGCAGGGGGCGGGGAGTGAAGAGGTCTAGGATGTTGCAAAGCTAATCCCAATTCGGACAGTTAGGAGCTGATGGAGTACTTTTAAAATCCACAAGGAAATGACATTATTAACAGCCTTTTGAACCATCCTTGTTTCTAAAGAGCATCTTTGCCAATATGCCTCACCGGATGCGAAGACCATCTTGCTGGGGTGCTGAGACAGATATTTACATTTCATTGGTGATTGAAACCTTGATTCTTCAGCTGAGGTGAAAGGCAAGAGGCCAGTGAATTCCAAGTACTGTGGCATTCTGTAACAAGGCCACCTGTTAACTAAAAACCGCAAGAGGGCTAGGCTTTATGTTTTAAGCCTAACTTTCTGTTATTTTGTAATTATCCTTAATTTCTCTATTTCCCATTCCTTCTATAAAAATTCACTTATAATGTTTATGATTTACAATCTGGAAAAACAATAAAACTGAATATGGACCACTTCGGATAGTAGTGCATTAAATAATATGTCATTATAACCAGAAATTTGGTCTTGGTTGGGAAGTTTTGCTTCTTACCTTTAGGTTGGGAGATTTTAGAAACATTACACTTTTTCTTCTCCTCCTTTTTTCCTTTTACTACAGGCTTCTCTAAATAATTCTTTTTAGCCGTGGTTTCTGAACATTCAGAGAGAAAGTCTTCTGAATAATCGTAGTGAGAACTTGAACTTCTGCAGGAACACTGAGATCTGCTGTAATCAACACTCTTGTCGGAATCGTTGCTGTTCCTGGGAAAACCTGGGCTGCTGCTCTGGCATTTTGCAGACCTCCTGCCGTTTTCTAAGGCCACGCTGGGGAAATGTCCGTCTAGATTCGTTTCTGTTAGATCAGCCAATGACATAGTAAACAACCTAATAGAAGAAAAGTATTTTTAGATTTATAGCTATTGACATTGAAATGAACCTGTGCTTTAATATATTTAACTATAAATGAATCATTAGGAATACAAAACAACACATTATTTTGAAGTATTTTCTGGAAAATTTTTCAGTTTGGTTTTTATATTTTTTTCTACCTAAAATGTAAAACTCCTGAGACTGGACTTTGGGGAGATTATATTCACAGGAAATATAAAGTTCACATCAGGTGACAACAATGACAACAATTTAAAAGTTAGTGAATTACAGTCTCATTCTCTAAGGCTGGCTGTTTTTTTTTTTTAATTGAAGTATAGTTGACTTACAATGTTGTGTTAGTTTCAGGTGTACAGAAAAGTGATTCAGTCATATATATATATACATATATATGTATATATATATACGTATATATATATGTATATATATACGTATATATATATATATATATATATATATATATATATATATATATACATGCTAGAACAAAAAGAGAATGCTTTAAGTTCCCAAACCAGTTCTATTCCCGAATCTTTCTGTAAGAACCACTTTGAGCTTCCTTAGACTCAGTCTGAACTGTGTTTGGCTTTGGGAAAGGGTGATCAGGCACTGTCTGGAAGATACCAAGGCCTCTCCACTGGTTGTCAAGAGGCAGAAGTAGCACCTCACTGTTGTCTACCGGATGCTGAGGGTCACCTAACTGCAGACATTCATTCAGCTGGGAAAACAACCAGGTGATTCCTCCATGTGTAGTCAGTCACTTTTCCTTCCGTAGAGTGATAAAGAAGGGAGTTATCACGTACCTTTCTGAGGCTGTCTTTGGAACGCACACAGCGTGGGGCGCAGCTTCTAAGGGCCTCCGCTGACTCCCACTTCCTGGTATAATCCCGTCCCCTCCAGTGTGACTCAGGTGTCGCTTCCTAGGTAAGGTAACTAAAGGATTCTGACTTCCTTCTTAATCACCCTCGCTTTTTCTCTCATTTGCTCACACTGATGGAAGTCAACTGCCGTATTGTAAGCTGACCCACGGGGAAGCACACATGGCAGGAAACTGAGGCCTCAGGCCCACAGCCAGGGAGGACCTGAGGCCCTCCGTCGATCGGGCTGCAGGAGCGGAATCCTACCACCAGCCATTCGGGTGAGCTTGGAACTTCCCCCGAGTCTGGAGGTAACTGCAGCCCCAGCCGACATGCTGAAGCAGCCTTGCGAGACATCGCGAGCCAAAGGACCCAGCTGTGCCCGGATTCCTGACCCACCGGATAAAAAACGTTCGTTGTTGTTTTTCCAGCCAGTAGGTGTTCATTTGAGAACGGGAGACAGACTTATAAAACAGCAAACTTCCGTGTGAATCGATCCCAGGAGGTTATGAAACCAACAGTGATCTTGCAGAAAAATGGAAGAACGGGATTTTATGCTAAACAACTTAGTTTATTTAGGTTAATAGATGCTTTCTAGAATGTGTATTTACTTAATTTTGAAAAAATCTATATAATACCATATTTTCTCTATCTCTAATCCATTAATTTTAATAAAATCATGATCTTATCAAAGTAGTTTTTTGGAGTGGTGGCCGAACACATTGTTGTTTTAAGCTGTTAACTTTTGGGGTGATTTGTTACACAGGTGTAGGTCACTCATACACTCAAATGTATCTTCCCAGGGTGGTTCAGTTTCCAAAAGAGTTACTTGGGCTTAACACAAATTATACCTACCAGAGAGAGAGAACATTTTTATTTATTTTTTAATTTATTTGGCTGTGTCAGATCTTAGTTGCAGCTCACAGGCTTAGTTGCCCCGAGGCATGTGGGATCTTAGTTCCCAGGCCAGGGATCGAACCTGCGTCCCATGCATTGAAAGGCGGATTCTTAACCACTGGACCACCAGGGAAGCCCCCCAAGAGAGAACATTTTTAGAATTCTGAAAATCCCAGGACCCAGAACTGTTCTAAAATTTCTACCTATATAATCGGAATATGGGTTTGTTTGGGTTCACCTGTGAGAATTCCATTCTAATTCATGAAACTGAATCTGAGAGTCATCAGCAAGGTAAAACCAAGTTTGATTTTTTTTTTTTTTTTTTTTTTTTGTGGTACGCGGGCTTCTCACTGCTGTGGCCTTTCCCGTTGCGGAGCACAGGCTCCGGATGCGCAGGCTCAGCGGCCATGGCTCACGGGCCCAGCCGCTGCGCAGCATGTGGGATCTTCCCAGACCGGGGCACGAACCTGCGTCCCCTGCATCGGCAGGCGGACTCTCAACCACTGCGCCACCAGGGAAGCCCCCCAATTTTGATTTTTGGCTATTCCTAGTCAGCATGTACCTTGAAAGCACATATTAAGCAGCTCTCTGGAATATTCAGTCTGTTAAATGGTAGTTTTCTCATTGATCTGTTAAAAATTGATAGAGGACTAGTATCAGGCCTATAACTACCTTTAAGTTGATTAAACTGTTTTAGAGTATATTTGTATTAATATAAGTAGGCTACACCACATTGTTATCAATAAAAAATGTAAGCAGGCTCCACATAGATGGATTTCTGATTATGTGGTGTATTATTTAAAAATCTAGGCTTTAAGCAAACCATCTAATGTTCCTTTTTTTTTTTGGAACTGAAGAGCTGGGAGAAAGATGACTATTTATTTACTTTTTTTTTTTTACATCTTTATTGGAGTATAATTGCTTTACAATGGTGTGTTAGTTTCTGCTTTATAACAAAGTGAATCAGTTATACATGTACATATGTCCCCATACCTCTTCCCTCTTGTGTCTCCCTCCCTCCCACCCTCCATATCCCACCCCTCTAGGTGGTTACAAAGCACCAAGCTGATCTCCCTGTGCTATGCGGCTGCTTCCCACTAGCTATCTATTTTACGTTTGGTAGTGTATATGTGTCCATGCCACTCTCTCACTTTGTCACAGCTTACCCTTCCCCCTCCCCATATCCTCAAGTCCATTCTCTAGTGGTCTGTGTCTTTATTCCCATCTTGCCCCTAGGTTCTTCATGACATTTTTTTTTTCTTAGATTCCATATATATGTATTAGCATACGGTATTTGTCTTTCTGACTTACTGTATGACAGACTCTAGGTCCATCCACCTCACTACAAATAACTCAATTTCGTTTCTTTTTATGGCTGAGTAATATTCCATTGTATATATGTGCCACAGCTTCTTTATCCATTCATTTGATGATGGACACTTAGGTTGCTTCCACCTCCTGGCTATTGTAAATAGAGCTGCAGTGAACATTGTGGTACATGACTCTTTTTGAACTATGGCTTTCTCAGGGTATATGCCCAGTAGTGGGATTGCTGGGTCATATGGTAGTCCTATTTGTAGTTTTTTAAGGAACCTCCATACTGTTCTCCATAGTGGCTGTACCAATTCACATTCCCACCAGCAGTGCAAGAGTGTTCCCTTTTCTCCACACCCTCTCCAGCATTTATTATTTCTAGATTTTTTGATGATGGCCATTTTGACTGGTGTGAGATGATATCTCATTGCAGTTTTGATTTGCATTTCTCTAATGATTAATGATGTTGAGCATTCTTTCATGTGTTTGTTGGCACTCTGTAGATCTTTGGAGAAATGTCTATTTAGGTTTCCTGCCCATTTTTAATTTGGGTTGTTTGTTTTTTTGTTATTGAGTTGCATGAGCTGCTTGTAAATTTTGGAGATTAATCCTTTGTCAGTTGCTTCATTTGCAAATATTTTCTCCCATTCTGAGGGTTGTCTTTTGGTCTTGCTTATGGTTTACTTTGCTGTGTAAAAGCTTTTAAGTTTCATTAGGTCCCATTTGTTTATTTTTGTTTTTATTTCCATTTCTCTAGAAGGTGGGTCAAAAAGGATCTTCCTGTGATTTATGTCATAGAGTGTTTTGCTT
Source organism: Phocoena phocoena (assembly GCF_963924675.1). Classification (NCBI taxonomy): domain Eukaryota; kingdom Metazoa; phylum Chordata; class Mammalia; order Artiodactyla; family Phocoenidae; genus Phocoena; species Phocoena phocoena. The sequence continues at coordinate 140,711,568 of NC_089222.1, forward strand.
ATGTTTTCCTCTAAGAGTTTGATAGTTTCTGGCCTTACATTTAGGTCTTTAATCCATTTTGAGCTTATTTTTGTGTATGGTGTTAGGGAGTGTTCTAATCTCATACTTTTACATGTACCTGTCCAGTTTTCCCAGCACCACTTATTGAAGAGGCTGTCCTTTCTCCACTGTACATTCCTGCCTCCTTTATCAAAGATAAGGTGACCATATGTGCATGGGTTTATCTCTGGGCTTTCTCTCCTGTTCCATTGATCTATCTTTCTGTTTTTGTGCCAGTACCATACTGTCTTGATTACTGTAGCTTTGTAGTATAGTCTGAAGTCAGGGAGCCTGATTCCCCCAGCTCCATTTTTCGTTCTCAAGATTGCTTTGGCTATTCGGGGTCTTTTGTGTTTCCATACAAATTGTGAAATTTTTTGTTCTAGTTCTGTGAAAAATGCCAGTGGTAGTTTGATAGGGATTGCATTGAATCTGTAGATTGCTTTGGGTAGTAGAGTCATTTTCACAATGTTGATTCTTCCAATCCAAGAACATGGTATACCTCTCCATCTATATGTATCATCTTTAATTTCTTTCATCAGTTCTTATAATTTTCTGCATACAAGTCTTTTTTCTCTGTAGGTAGGTTTATTCCTAGATATTTTATTCTTTTTGTTGCAATGGTAAATGGGAGTATTTTCTTAATTTCACTTTCAGATTTTTCATCACTAGTGTACAGGAAGGCCAGAGATTTCTGTGCATTAATTTTGTATCCTGCTAGTTTACCAAATTCATTGATTAGCTCTAGTAGTTTTCTGGTAGCATCTTTAGGTTTCTCTATGTATAGTATCATGTCATCTGCAAACAGTGACAGCTTTCCTTCTTCTTTTCTGATTTGGATTCCTTTTATTTCCTTAACGTTCCTTTTAATTAATTGATTAATTAATTAATTTAAAATGTTCAGTCAAAAGTCATTTATTTAGTGTCTGCCAGGCACTGGGGTTAGGAAAAAGGCAAACTCTGCCTTCAAGGATTTGAAAATAAAGTTAGTAATTATGTAATTAATGCTCACTATATAATTACCATACCAGTTTTTGATATCAAATTTATGATAGTGTATAGTTCAGATTTTTGGCACCATTTATATTTTAAACAATTAGTGTTTACAGTATAACAGTGCCCATTTTATTGCACTTGAAGCATAATTTCACTATATTGCTATCATTATAGAGTTTATAGTAGTTTCTTTGCTGTTGTGTATGACTCAGGAATACAACCCACAGTTAAAAACCTAATGGAAAAATGTGACCCTGTTGATGATATGTTTTTTCTGGAATGCACCGTGGTGAAGAGGGATGTCTGCTTATAAATACAGTCAGTTTGTATATCACATTCATTTAATTATAGAATGAGAAATGAGAATGTTCAAGATCGAGATATACATCTGAATAATTCTGAATCCTACAGTGTTGTGTAGTTGCCTTCAATTCTACTTTTACAACAAGGCGGACCAAAAACTAAACACATGCAAAAATGTTTTAAAATGAATTAATGCGTATCTGCCGTTCTTTACCAAATGTTCCTAAGATGTATGAGCAATCAACTTTGTGTCCTGAGCGGAGGGTTCTTCACACTGTAATATTTATGAAGTTTCCAGGGTAGTGTTTTCTGACATTCTTTGGTCTATTTCTAAGAAAATAATATATTTCAGGGACGTCCCTGGTGGCTCAGTGGGTTAAGAATCCGCGTGCCAATGCAGGGGACACAGGTTCAAGCCCTCATCTGGGAAGACCCCACATGCCTTGGAGCAACTAAGCCCAGTGTGCCACAACTACTGAGCCTGCGCTCTAGAGCCTGTGAGCCATAACTACTGAGCCTGCGAGCCACAGCTACTGAAGCCCACGTGCCTAGAGCCCGTGCTCCACAACAAGAGAAGCCACTGCAATGGGAAGCCCGCACACTGCAACGAAGAGTAGCCCCCGCTCGCCGCAACTAGAGAAGGCCCGCGTGCAGCAACGAAAACTCAATGCAGCCAAAATTAAATAAATAAACAGATAAATACATTTATATTAAAAAAAGAAAATAATACATTTCAAAAAACCTAGAATGATATTACAAAAGGCAAATGTTAAGAGCTCATCAATAAACATTTATATAATTGGAAATTAAAAGTTTTGAACCAGTATTAATTTATATATATTCATTTGCATATGGATTGCTTTATACTTCACACACTATAAGGCTTTCTCTCTATCAAAGTGAATCAGTTATTGGCAGTTGATTGGGAAATTCTTGGTTGTAGTTATCAGACAGTCCTGCTGAAATAAGATTTGAAGGGGCCACAGCAGAGCAGTGCGTCTCAAAATTTGGGGCACAAAACAAAAGATGGTGGGGCCCACCTGCCTGTTCTTTCTTTCTAATAAAAATTTGAACATGAATAATGAAAGTTTTTGGATTATGTGTTACTTGCCTGAAAGCAGCAGGTACTACTGGTGGGCACTGGATCTTATCTTAGAAGCACTGATATTGATAGACTTTAGTATTATGTACTGAAATGTAACCTTCTGACTCAACAATCTATCTCACAAATTGTCAGATTCTTGGCTTTTATTACAACCAGAAAATCCTAATTCTTAAAGGTAAATATTCTGTAGTGAAGTTATAATTAATTTATAGGGACCATTTAGTTTTCAAAAAGTGGTTACAGCTATGTTTACCAACCCAAATTATTGTGTGGGTAGGTAACTGTATTCTTAAATGTATTCTCAGTCCTGCTTCGTGGAAAACGGTAGTTTGACTTACAAGTTTTCCCTCTTTTCTCAGCCATTCTCAACACTTCCTATTCTCTTTCCCACTTTATATTTCCTCTTAGAACATATCACTAGTCTAATGTCATACATATTTTACTTATTCATCTGATTTGTTGCCTGACTTCTCAATTAAATTGTATGCTTCATAATGGCAGTATTTTTGACTGTTTTGTCTTCTGCTGTATCCCCTGTGCCTAGAGGAGTTCCTGGGAAATAATGTGTTCAATAAAGATTGACTAAATAAATGAATGTTCAGGGTGCCTCTATGCTTCTTAAGTCCTTTCTCCATATCCATTACTCCTGAAAAACTTCTCACTAGTGCTGACTCAACTCAAAATGCCCTAAATGAATGCTTTCCCAATATGATAAAGAAATATTAATACATATCTCAAACCAGAAACTAATCTCATGCTTAACAGTGAACCATTAATTTTACATTGCTGTAAGGATTTAGATAAAGATGTCAACAATCACTTCTGCTAATTAATATTGCTCTGGAGGTACTAGCCAATGAAATTAGACATGAGAAAGAAATAACATGTATAAATATTGGAAAAGAAATGGCAAATCATTTATTATGTGCAGGTAACATGATTTTAAACTTATAAAACCCCATACAACAGTATAAAATAAAGGGAATTCAATAAAACTATTGGCTATTAAATGGATATAAAAATCAATCTTTTCTATATGTTAACTGAAATGACTTGGAAAATAGATGAAAAGATCCCATTTACTATATATCAGCTAAAAATTTAAAACATCTGATACAGGTTTAATACAAATAATATGAAAAAAACTTTTAAACTACTGAAAGAAATAAAAGAAGATTTATGTAATTGGAAAGACATATAGTGTTCTTATATAAGAAGGACCAAGGTGATAAAGATGTAAATTCTCCCTAATTTAATGTACATAATCACAGTATTCCTAGTAAAAATGTCAAGAGTAGTTTTTTTGGAAATGTGACAAGATCATACTAAATTCATATAATTATGAATATGAAAAATACATGAGAACAAAAGGATTTTAAAAAAATGATGAGAAGGGACTACCTCTATCAGATATTGTGATATAAAGCTATAGTCATTAAAAGAGCCTGATAATAGTGCTTGAATAGACAGAGCAATATAATGTAATAAAGAGTTCAGAAACAGAACCAAATACATATGGAAACCTAGTATAAGATAAAGGTGGAGAAAAGCAGACTTCCAAGAAATGATGGTGTGGGGCAACAGGCTAGACATCTGTCTGGAAATCAGAACAAAAGTGAATTCTTATTACATTTCTTACACTTAAATATTAGATGAATTAAAAATGTAAATGTTGAAAACAAATCTTAAAAGAAAACATGCAGTGTGGTAAGAAATAAAGCTCACAAACCACAAAGGAAACAATTAGTAAAAATGGCTGCATAAAATTTTTAAAAAGTTTTTTTATTCAGGTATAGTTGATTTACAATATTATATGTTTCATGTGTACAACACAGTGATTCTCACAATTTTTAAAGGTTATACTGCATTTATAGTTATTATAAAGTTTTGGCTATATTCCCTGTGCTGTACAATATAGCCTTGTAGGTTATTTATTTTATACACGATAATTTGTACTTATCACCTACACTTCTCTTGTCCCTTCTCCACTCCCTCTCCTCACTCATAACCACTAGTTTGTTCTCTATATCTGTGAGTCTGTTTCTTTTTTGTTACATTTACTAGTTTATTTTTTAGATTCCACATATAAGTGATACCATACAATATTTGTCTTTGTCTATTTTTTACTTAGCATGAAAACCTCCAAGTCCATCCATGTTGTTGCAAATGGCAATATTTCATTATTTTTTTATGACTAAGTAGTATTCCATGTATATGTATATGTATGTGTGTGTGTGTGTGTGTGTGTGTACACACACACATATATACCACATCTTCTTTATCCATTCATTTGGTAATGGACACTTAAGTTGCATCCAAATCTTGGCTATTGTACATAGTGCTGCTATGAACATTGTGGTGCATATATGTTTTTGAATCAATGTTTTCATTCTCTTCAGATATATACCCAGGAGTAGAATTGCTGGGTCATGTGGTAGTTCTATTTTTTGTTTTTTGAGGAAATTCCATACTGTTTTCCACAGTGGCTGCACCAACCTGCATTTTTATCAGCTGTGCACAAGGACTCCCTTTCCTCCACATCCTCCCCAACATTTGTTATTATTTATGGTCCTTTTGATCATAGCCATTCTAACAGGCATGAGGTGATATCTCATTGTGGTTTTGATTTGCATTTCTCAGGTGATTAATGATGTTGAGCATCTTTCATGTGCCTTTTGGCCATTTGTATATCTCCTTTGAAGAAATGTCTATTCAGATCTTTTGCCCATTTTATAATGGGGTTGTTTGTTTTTCTGACATTGAGTTGTATAAGCTGTTTATATATTTTGGATAATAACCCCTTATAGGTTATATCATTTGCCTATATTTTCTCCCAGTCCGTAGGTTGTCTTCTTGTTTTGTCAGTGGCTTCCCTGGCTGTGCATAAGCTTTTAAGTTTAATTAGGTCCTGCTTGTTTATTCTTGTTTTTGTTTCCTTTGCCTTAGGAGACAGATCAAAAAAAAATATTGCTACAATTTATGTCAGAGTGTCCCACCTGGACTTCTTGGTGGTCCAGTAGTTAAGACTCCGCACTTCCTACAGGGGGGCATAGATTTGATCCCTGGTCCAGGAACTAAGATCTCACATGCTGCATGGTGCGGTCAAAAAAAGAAAAGCATCCCACCTATGTTTTCTTCTAGGATTTTTATGGTTTCCAGTCTTGCATTTAGGTCTTTAATCCATTTTGAGTTTATTTTTATTATTTTTTTAAAGATTTATTTGTTATTTACTTATTTATTTGGCTGTGTTGGGTCTTAGTTTTGGCACATGGGATCTTTGTCAAGGCATGCAGGATCTTTCATTGTGTTCTTGCTTTCATTTGTCTCCAGGTATTTTTTTTATATCTGATTTGATTTCTTCAGTGATCCATTGGTTGTTTAGTAGCATATTATTTAGCCTCCATGTGTTTGTTTCTTTGCCGTCTCTTCTCTAGTTGTGGCGTGCAGGCTTGAGAGCACATGGGCTCTGTAGTTTGTGGCACAAAATTTCTCTAGTTGAGTTGTGTGGGCTCAGTAGTTGTGGTGCCTAGGCTTAGTTGTCCCACAGCATGTGGGATCTTAGTTCCCTAACCAGGGATCAAACCCATGTCTCCTGCATTGGAAGGCAGATTCTTTACCACTGGACCACCAGGGAAGTCCCTTCAGTTTATTTATTTATTTTTAAAATTTTATTTATTTTTTTATACAGCAGGTTCTTATTACTTATCTGTTTTATACATATTAGTGTACCCTTGAGCTTATTCTTGTATATGGTGTTAGAATATGCTCTAATTTCATTCTTTTACATGGAGCAGTCCAGTTTTCCCAGCACTACTTATTGAAGAGGCTATCTTTTCTCCATGGTATGTTCTTGCCTCCTCTGTGTTAGATTAGTTGACCATAAGTGCATGGTTTTATTTCTGGGCTCTCTATTCTGTTCCATTGATCTATGTGGCTGTTTTTGTGCCAGTACCATACTGTTTTGATTAATGTAGCTTTGTAGTATAGTCTGAAGTCAGGGAATGTGATACCACCAGCTCTGTTCTTTCTCAAGATTGTTTTGGGTATTTGGGGTCTTTTGTGCCTCCATACAAATTTTTAAATTATTTGTTCTAGTTCTGTAAAAAGTGTCCTTGGTATTTTGCTAGGGATTGCATTGAATCTGTAGATTGCCTTTGGTCGGACGGTTATTTTGACAATATTAATTCTTCCAATCCATGAACACAGTATATCTTTCCATCTGTTTGTGTCATCTTCAGTATATTTAATTGGTGTCTTATAGTTTTCCAAGTACAGGTCTTCTACCTCCTTAGGTAGGTTTATTCCTAGGTATTTTATTCTTTTTAATGTGATGGTAGACGGGACTGTTTCCTTAATTTCTTTTTCTGATAGCTTGTTGTTAGTGTATAGAAATGCAACAGATTTCTCTATATTAATTTTGTATCCTTCAACTTTATTGATCGATGAGTTCCAGGAGTTTTTTGGTGGTGTCTTTAGGATTTTCTATGTATAGTATCATGTCATCTGCAAACAGTGACAGTTTTACTGCTTCCTTTCCAATTTGGATTCCTTTTATTTCTTTTTCTTGTCCGATTGCTGTGGTTAGGACTTCCAACACTATGTTGAATAAAAGTGGTGAGAGTGGGCATCCTTGTCTGGTTCCTGATCTTAGGAGAAATGCTTTCAGCTTTTCATCATTGAGTATGATGTTAGCTGTGGACTGTATATATATACATATATATATATATATATATATATATATATATATAATTTATTATGTCATATATAGCATTTATTATGTTGGGTCTCTATACTCACTCTCTGGAGTGTTTTGTTATTTTTGATCATAAGTGGATGTTAGCTTTTGTCAAAAGCTTTTTCTGCATCTACTGAGATGGTCATATGGTATTTATTCTTCAATTTGTTAATGTGGTGTATCACAGTGATTGATTGATTTGCAGATATTGAATCATCCTTGCATCCCTGGGATAAATCCTGCTTGATAATGGTGTACGACCCTTTTTTTTTTTTTTTTTTTTTTGTGGTACGCGGGCCTCTCACTGCTGTGGCCTCTCCCGTTGCGGAGCACAGGCTCCGGACGCGCAGGCTCAGTGGCCGTGGCTCATGGGCCCAGCCGCTCCGCGGCATGTGGGATCTTCCCGGACCGGGGCACAAACCCATGTCCCCTGCATCAACAGGCGGACTCTCAACCACTGCGCCACCAGGGAAGCCCTGTATGACCCTTTTAATGTATTGTTGGATATGGTTTGCTAATATTTTGTTGAGCATTTTTGCATCTATGTTCATCAGTGATACTGGCCTATAATGTTTTTTTTTTTTGGTGATATCTTTGTCTGGTTTTGATATCAGGGTGGTGCTGGCCTTGTAAAATGAGTTCAGAAACATTCCTTCCTCTGCAATTTTTTTGGAATAGTTTGAGAAGGATAGGTGTTAACTCTTCTCTAATGTTTGGTAGAATTCACCTGTGAAGCCATCTGGTCCTGGACTTTAGTTTGTTGAAAGTTTTTAAAAAATTATTATTATTTCTGATTCAATTTCATTACTAATGAAATTGTAATTGGTCTGTTCCTATTTTCTATTTCTTCCTGGTTCAGTCTTGGGAAACTGTACATTTCTAGGAATTTGTCCATTTTTTTCTAGGTTGTTCATTTTATTGGGATATAGTTGGTCATAGTAATCTTTTATGATCCTTTGTTTTTCTGTGGTGTCAGTTGTAACTTCTTTTTCATTTCTGATTTTATTGATTTGGGCCCTCTTTTTTTTTTTTTTTTTTGATGAGCCTGGCTAAAGTTTTATCAATTTTGTGTATCTTTTCAGAGAACCAGCTCTTAGTTTCATTGATCTTTTCTATTGTTTTTTAGCCTCTATTTATTTCTGCTCTGATCTTAATGATTTCTTTCCTTCTACTAACTTTGGGTCTTGTTTGTTCTTCTTTCTCTAGTTCCTTTAGATGTTAGGTTAGGTTGTTTATATGAGATTTTCTTGTTTCCTGAGGTAAGCTTGTACTGCTATAAGCTTCCCTCTTAGAACTGCTTTTGCTGCATCCCATGGATTTTGGATCCTTGTGTTCTTGCTTTCACTTGTCTCCAGGTATTTTTTTTATATCTGATTTGATTTCTTCAGTGATCCATTGGTTGTTTAGTAGCATATTAATTAGCCTCCATGTGTTTGTTTCTTTGCCGTCTTTTTTTTTCTCCTTGCAGTTGATTTCTAGTCTCATAGCATTGCAGTCAGAAAAGATGCTTGATATATTTCAATATTCTTAAATTTACTGAGACTTGTTTTGTAGCCTAGTATGTAATCTGTCCTGAAGAATGTCCCATGTGCACGTGAAAAGAATGTGTATTCTGCTGCTTTTGGATGGAAAAAGCACCCCCCGGAAAAAAAAAAAAAATCTCTCTCTCTCTATATGTGTTCTAATATGTCATTTAAAGCCAGAACTTCCGTACTGATGTTCTGTCTGATCTGTCCATCAATGTAAGTGGAGTGTTGATGTCCCCTGTTATTATTGTGCTGCTGTCAATTTCTCCCTTTTTTTCTGTTATGTATTTAAGTGCTCCTATTTTGGATGCATATATAAAAATTTAAAACTTCTCTATAACAAAAAAAAATCATAATGTTAAAAGGCACTTCAGAAACTGAGAAAACTATTTTCAACACATATGACAAAGAGCTAATTCCTTAACTTACAAAGAACTCTTATGATACTCCATAAGTAAAATGGGCAAAGGGTATGAACACATTACAGAACAAGCACATTACAGCAACATAGACAACCAAAAATATATATAAAATGTTTTTCAAGCTTGCTCTTAATTAATGAAATGCCAATTAAAAGAATTAGATTCCAGTTTCACCTATCAGAATGGCAAAAATTAAAAAATTGGATGAAACGTTGTTATTGTACCCATGATTAATAGTAATGCTGACATTGCATGGTTTAAAAAAAATAAAAGACTGGGGCTTCCCTGGTGGCGCAGTGGTTGAGAGTCCACCTGCCGATGCAGGGGACACGGGTTCGTGCCCTGGTCTGGGAAGATCCAACATGCCGCGGAGCAGCTGGGCCCGTGAGCCATGGCCGCTGAGCCTGCGCGTCCGGAGCCTGTGCTCCGCAACGGGAGAGGCTGCAACAGTGAGAGGCCCGCGTACAGCAAATAAATAAATAAATAAATAAATAAATAAAAGACTGAAATATATCTCTGTATGTGTGGATATGCAAAGATCTCCAAGTCATGTTCCTAATCATTGTCCACATGTTGCTCATCACCTGCCATAAAGAAAGGAGTTAAAATCCTAGTTTTAAGATTTAAGCCATAACTGTGTTAGGCTGAATACTGCCCCCTGCCCCGAAGGATGTCCACATCTTAATCCCTAGAAACTGTGAATCCCCAGGACCTGTGAACACAATGTGATAACTGCATAGAGCAAAAGGAACTTTGCAGATGACCACTTGAAGGATATTGATTGAGGTGGGGAGATTATCCTGAATTATCCTGGTTTATCCATGTGGGCCTGATACAATTACAAAAACCTTTATAAGAGTTACACAGGGGGAGTCAGTCAGAAGATAGCAGTGTGATGAGGGAGGAAGAGGCAGAGACAGATGTTTTCCTGCTGGCTTTGAGGGTGTTGGAAGGGGGTCGCAGGCCAAATACTGGCTGTTCTAGAAGCTGTTAAGAGGCAAGGGAATGGATTCTCCCCTGGAATCCCTGGAAGGGAGCAACCCTGTTGATATCTTAATTTTTAGCCTTATGAGGCTCACTTCAGACTTCTGACCTCCAGAACTATAAGAGAATAAATCTGTGTTGTTTTAAGCCAGAGTTTGTGGTATTTGTTAGAGCAGCAACAGGAGACTAATAGAAGTTATCATGAAAAACATCATAAATCAAAATGAGACTAAAAGCAGGCTATTAAAATGTAAATGAAACATACTATTATCAACTTCAAGAAGTCAATGAAGAGGATGACTTCACGTGCTTTGGGGAAATAACTTAATGCTCTCAAAACCGTCTTGCTATACCTTGGACTACACCTAGGAGAAAGATCACCAACTCTGGGGAGCTGGTGGGATGGTTTCTCGGAAAAACTAGCTGGAGAAACCAGCAAACTCCCTTATCAAGCACTCAGGACGGGGATTTTAAAGAGCAAGAAGGCTGGCCCTTGCTCAGGGGCTTCGGTGGAGGCATGCCCGCAGGCTGAGAGGGCAGGGTGGGGAGGAGAAGTGTGGGTGGGTGGGTGACAAAAGGTGACAGGTAGCGGCAAGATCAGGAAGTTAATTACACAGAGCAAACAAGATAATTGAGGAAATAAATAAATATATTTAGAATCATAGAAGACAAGTTTATTTCTGCCTGAAAGGATTTTACTTACATAGAAAGGGGGACGTCTAGAAATAACTCTGAGGTGTTCGATTAGAATAGGGAATATTGGGCTAATATATATATACACACATATTTTATATATACTATATATATATACACACACACACACACGAGGATAGCTAGTTACCAATCTATGTGCATGTATGTGCATGCATGTGTGTGTGTGTATGCGCGTGCGTGTGGGGGTAATTTTCCTAACTCTGCTGAAGGCCTAGAAGCAATGACACCCTGGTAACAATAAGTACTCTGAGCAACATTCTCCACTAAATACCATTCTCTCCTAAAGGGAATTAGGGTTCCTCAGAGAAATGGATGATTCCAGGCTTGGGGCAGGCAAAGTACAAGATAAGGCTGGTATGTGAAAAAGGACACAGAAGCCAACTTGAAGTTTTCACTGATCAAATCTAGGACAATTTGAGCATCAAAATAAATAAGGATGAAATAAGATGACAACCTATTAAATAAGATAGGAATCCATGAGTCCATACTAATACAAATGAATAAATAAACAGAGAAAGGAAGAGAAAGCTCTTCCTTATGGTAGAATGACAGCTAATAAATGTACAAGGAATGGCTGAAAGGGACAGTGACTGTTTGATGGCTATCAGAGAGGTAGTTGAAACAGGCAGGACTTGTCAGTGGATGCTAAAGGCCAGTGAACATAAGTCCGATAAAGAACAGGATCTGGCATAATACTAATCAAATACAAAAGGAAAGAGGGTGGCTTTGTGGAGAAACCTGGCAGACACCTTGACCATCACCAGGTCAGCAAGGCCCGCACCACCAGTGGGACAGGTGGACCTCATGTGCCTCCTGGAAACTGAGAAGAGCACAGGGTCATCCCTGTGGTCTCCCTGCCAGGATCAGGCCTGAGTCAGGTCAGGGGGAGACACCGACCAGACCCAGGTTGAGGGTCTTCCTACAAAACAAAAGGCCTGAACTCTTTGACTTAAAGTTCAGCAGAATGTTAAGTACCAGGAAAGCTCTTCCCTTAGCTTATAAAAATAGTTATGAAAATAGGCAAGATGATCACATACCTCAAGGCTTTCAAGAACACGATTTCTAACACTGTGTCCACTTTTAAGATGATGTGTCCCAATTTGTGGCTTCAGAAATGTGGTTGCTCTAATATTGAAGAAAGGAAGTTTAAGAATGAACACTGGGGGACTTCCCTGGTGGCGTAGTGGTTAAGAATCTGCCTGCCAATGCAGGGGACATGGGCTCGATCCCTGGTCTGGGAAGATCCCACATGCCATGGAGCAGCTAAGCCCGTGCGCCATAACTACTGAGCCCGTGCTCTAGAGCCTGCGAGCCACAACTACTGAAGCCCATGAGCCACAAGTACTGAAGCCCGCGTGCCTAAAGCACGTGCTCCGCAACAAGAGAAGCCACCGCAATGAGAAGCCCACGCACCGCAACGAAGAGTAGCCCCTGCTCTCCACAACTAGGGAAAACCCACGCGCAGCAAGGAAGACCCAACGCAGCCGAAAAAAGAAAAGAATGAACACTGGAATTAAGAAGAGAGGAAGTATGCTACAGAAGGAAAAAGGCTTGTGTGGCGAGACGTCTGAGTTATAGTTCCAGCTCCGCCAGTACTAGCTAGCTGCCTGGCCTCAATGGTTTAATGTACGAAATATGCTGTTTTCAATGACGTTTAAGGTTTAGTCCGGCATGAAAGTCCATCAATTATACCTATATACATCAGAAATCTCAGGCTTTATTGGATAACATGGAATTGTGCCATTCAAGCTTTGGATGGTTATAGACAAGTTATGTAGGTTTTGGTTATTTAACAATTTTATATATTTAATTGATTTTTAACAAAGAGCTCAAATTCATCACCAGACTCAGCTTCTCAAGGCAGCGCCTCCAGGGTTAGAAGCTGTGCCTCTCTGCTCCCACCAGGTGGCGGCAAATGCAGCTCCTGCATGGGCTACAGGAAGAGCCCACACTCTAGGGCTACATGCACAGACGCGTGAACTTTTAGCGCCCCCTCCCGGCCACTGCCACATTTCTTTTTAATTTACAGTGTTGACCTGATTCCTTTTTACTAGAATTTTCACTGTCTATTTTAATAAAATTCTATGAAAATATCCCACATTTGATGTTACACATTCGAATGTCCGTTTCATTCATTCTTTCAACACACATCTGAGTGCATACCATGTGCCAGGAGCTGTGTGAGGTGTGGAGGATATAATGAACACAGAAACGTGTCTGTTTTCGTGGAGCTAACACGTCGGTAATAAAATAATCACAACAGTGACTGTTCTAAGTGTTTTAAAGGAAAGAGCTACAACTCTGTGAGGATATATGGCAAAGAAGCCGGATCTAGACAGTGACCTGGGAGTTTCCCTAGAGCGGTGCATTCTAAGTTGAGATATGCAGGGTCAGTGGGAATTGACTGTGCAAAGAGGAATGGAGGGTGGGAAGGAAGAAGAGCTCAGAGAAGGCAGTGCCAGGGCTGGCACGCAGAGGAGGCCCCTGTGGCTGGGCCCCGTGACAAGGGCCAGCGGTTCCAGATGGGGCTCCAGAGGTCAGGGGGGTGAACAGCTGCAGGGTCACTGGAAGGCATGTTTATGGTCTGGATCTTTCATCCAAGAGGAACAGCCAGCTAGCAGTAAGCAAAAGAGAGAGAGGCTGGGGAAGGGATGATCTGCGCTGCCTCCCGAAGAGGTGACTCTGGCTGCAGCGGGGGAGAACAGAAGAGGGGAAGAGTCAGAGAGCAGCGGATGCAGGAGGCGGGACGAAGGAAGGCGGGAGCTTGGACCAAGGCGCCCGTGATGATGTGAAAGATGCACAGGGGACAATGTCACCAGGGCTTGGTGACCCACTGGATGCTGGGGTGAGGGAAAAGGTCAAGGGGGTCCCAGTGGGTGGGGTGGTGGGAGACTGCCAGGTCTCACGCGTGTTGAGTTGCAGGGGTCTGAGAGGTACTAAGAGGCACTGCTGCCCAGCAGCTGGACCTATGGGGGCCGGAGGATCAGAAGGCTGGGCGTGGCTGAGGGTGCAGAAGCCCAGGGAAGACAGTGCTTTGCGAGTGGGAGGGGAGCAGCAGTGTCAAACTTACGTGCTGCTGAGAGACTGAACAAGACGTGGCCGGGAACGTCTGATGAGTGGTTTTAGTGCAGAGATGAGAGTGGAGGGCAGACTGGAGTGGGTCGAGGAATGAGAGGCAGGGAATGCATACACTGAACATGGCAATTCTTTACCAAAGTTTGCCTGTCAAGGGGGATGAGAAATGGAGCAATAACTGGAAAATGAAAGAGAACTGAGGTCAAGGGAGTTTGTTTCTGTTTCTTTTGTGATGGGAGGTCTTGAGCATGTTTTTTTTTTTTTTTTTTTTTTGCTGTACGCGGGCCTCTCACTGTTGTGGCCTCTCCCGTTGCGGAGCACAGGCTCTGGACGTGCAGGCTCAGCGGCCACGGCTCACGGGCCCAGGCGCTCTGCGGCATGTGGGATCCTCCCGGACTAGGGCGCGAACCCGCGTCCCCTGCATCGGCAGGCGGACTCTCAACCACTGCGCCACCAGGGAAGCCCTTGAGCATGTTTAAAAGCCGAGGGAAAGCGCCAGTCAAGATGGCAGAGGTGATGACACAGGTGAGAGAATGGACAGCCAAGAGTGACAGCAAGTGGGAGGGGGTGAGATCCAAAGCACGGGGTGGGGGGGTTGCAGTTGTGGCAGCTGAAGATGGAGGAGATTCCCCTCAGGTGCCTTTAAGAGCCTCTATGAAGTGACAGGACAAGGGGAGGCTGGAGAGCGGAACATCCTATAGACCCTCTGCAAGTTGCAGCTGCCCTACCATTATACTTTGGTCCGTCAGGGTTTCACTAGATGGAAAAAGGGACAACGGAAGCTGGGGGTTTGCAACTGGCAAGGGGACAGGTGTCTGGGGCCATTAGCTCCCTGAGGGCAGGGACCTGTCATATCAATCACTGCCTCACTCTGACTGGAGTATCAGCGCCCAGGTACTTACTATCAAAGTGATCAGCGTAGGAATGCTCACTTGTCTTCATTTCAATTTGCCTCTTTTGGTGCTTCTCTAAAAAACCAAAAAAGAAAGAATACAGAACAGACAGAGCGTAAATTCCTACGTGACTTTTTTTCTCACTTGGAAGAATTCTTTCATTCTTCCGTAAAGTCAGTTTTAAAGTTCTTGCCATAGATCTATCCAGAGACACTGTCATATATCTCAGAAAGCTAAAGGGCATCTTTCAATTTTTAGCTTAATCGTAAGGTGCTTACGTAGCTTCGTCTACTTTGTTTAAAAGTCGCAAAAATGCATACTAAAAATGTTGTATTTTTATCTATGGAAAGTATAAAATTCATATCCTTCAAAAATAACTTACTCACATGAAATAACACAGAAAAAGAAAACAGCATAAGGCTGTCTATACTCGAGGCAGGGAGACCAATTAGGAGGCTACTGAAATAATCCAGGCCTGGACCAGGGTGCTGACAGTGGGCGTTGGATACGTTCTGAAGGATGTGTTGACAGACTGAATGTGGGGAGGGAGAGAAACAGGAGTCAAGGAGGACACTAATGCCCAGACAACTTGGGAGAATGGCTTCCAGTAACTGGAGTGGGTAAAAGCACGGGAGGAGCAGGTTTGCGGGAATGTTCTGGACTTGCTGTGCTGGAGATGCCTTAGACATCTAAGCAGAGATATGGGCAGGCAGACATGCATCTGAAGTTCAGAGGAGGGTTAGGACTGGAGATACACATGTGGGGTTCACTCGCATTTAGATGGGTTTTGAGCCTATGGGACTGGCTGAATTCACCTAGGAAGTGAGGGTAGATTAAAAAAAAAAAGTTCGAGGTCATGTGTGGCGGTGAAAAACTGGCCTGAAAACTTACCCGCTGGCACACGTGTGGCAAGGAAATGTTAAAGCACCACCGGGAAATTGTGGACAGAGGGCTCCAAGGCTGAGTTGAGCGGGTGAGGGACAAAAACACAGAAGACACTGCAAAGGATTCAGATTTCCCAGGGATGGGGATTAGGGAAATGTCAGCGCTAAGGTTAGAAGGAAAAAACAAAGCAAAAGCATGCAGGCAGATGCAAAACTTAAGGTATCAGATTCAGATATAAAAGAAAGATGTCGGCGAAAGCCTGCAAGTTGGTGAAGGGGTGAAATCGGCCCCAGCGTGGCGGGTCAGGAAGAAGGCGGGGCTGGAAGGCGGGGTAAGGTGACTGGCCGGGCCCCGCCCCCGGGCCATACCCGGGCCATACCCGGGACCGCCCCCTGCCCGAATGCCTCCAGCGGCCAGTCCGCGTGCGGGCGGGTCGCGGGTCCCCGGGCCAGCGTGGGCTTGTGAGTGTGTTGCGTGGGCGCAGTCACAGTGTCTGAACTGGGAAGAAGGACGCCGAGGGCCGCTCTTCACCAGGCTGCGCTTTGCAGGTGGAAGCGGCCTGACGGCCCGCCTACGTTACCAACTCCAGAGCCAAGCAGTGAGGCCCGAGCTGGGCAGGGGCCAAGGCTGAGGAACCGGGCGACACTGGAAGGCTCAGAAAGTTTAGCAGGAGGCTCGGCTGGGGTAGGGCGGAGACTTCCGGCTGTGGGGCGCGGCGGCAGCGGGTCTGTTACCTGCTCCGCGCGGCTGCCGCTGCAGCGCCAACCTGGCGGCCTCCTGGCTCTGACGCGTCGCCCTGGAAACCGGCGCGCGGGGCTTTCTGGGACTGGCCGGCCAGGAGGAGAGGAACGAGAGGCGGGGCCGCGAGGCCTGCGCGCACGCGCACCCCGGACCGCGTCTCTGGCCCGGGCTAGGTGTCCAGGGTCGGGTAGTGAGGCAGCCTCACCTGACTCTTCCGTGAGGGTGAACTTAGCTGCCTGCATAGACTTGCGCAAACAAGCCTCCAGCCGCCCCTCCTCGGCGCCCGGGATCCCGCCTACGCCCTGGCCGCGCTCGGGCCGAGCGAGCTGACCCCGCGGTTCCTTCCCGCGCCCGGTAGCTCTCGCCCGCGCACCGGGTGTTTTGAATCTGAGTCCGATGCACATGTCCGGTTCCCAGCCTGGGAGGGCCGTGGACTAAGCGCAGAGCGCTTCTGTTAACCTTTATAAAGATGGATTTCTTGGTGGTAGAAAATCTGATCACAAAGCAATGCATGTTTGGTGTAGAGAAGTTACCATGTACAGGAAAGTACCAAGGAAAAGTAAAAATCACCTATAAAAATTATAGGTGATTTTGTAAAAAAAAAGTTATTTATGGCTGTGTTAAGTCTTCGTTTCTGTGCGAGGGCTTTCTCTAGTTGCGGCTGGCGGGGGCCACTTTTCATCGCGGTGCGCGAGCCTCTCATTACCGCGGCCTCTCTGGTTGCGGAGCACAGGCTCCAGACGCGCAAGCTCAGCAGTTGTGGCTCACGGGCCCAGCCGCTCCGCGGCATGTGGGATTTTCCCAGACCAGGGCTTGAACCCGTGTCTCTGCATTGGCAGTCAGACTTCCAACCACTGCGCCACCAGGGAAGCCCTATAGGCTATTCTTAGTGATTGCATAGGACTTTTCAGTGATGCGTAGGCATAATTAACGATCAATAACGTTATTTCTTTTTTTCCTCTTCCCTCCTCACCCTCCCATTGTATCAATGCCCTGTTGAATGTCCTTGTAGGTGAATCCTAGGGGCCACCCCGCCTGTTTTCTTAGGATAAATTCCTACATGTGAAGTTGAAGGATCAAAGGATAGATCCCACTTTGAGGCTTTCTGAAGGTATACGAAAGTTTGCCTTCCAGGCAAATGTCTCCAATCCTTAATCCACATTTGCGGATAATCTTATTTCTTTTAAAAATGTATGTCCATGTAGGGGCTTCCCTGGTGGCGCAGTGGTTGAGAGTCCGCCTGCCGATGCAGGGGACACGGGTTTAAGCCCTGGTCCGGGAAGATCCCACATGCCGCGGAGCACCTAAGCCTGTGCGCCACAACTACTGAGCCCATGTGCCACAGCTACACACACCTAGAGCCCATGCTCCACAACGAGAGAAGCCACCGCAATGAGAAGGCCACGCGCTGCAACAGAGTAGCCCCCGCTCGCCACAACTAGAGAAAGCCTGTGTGCAGCAATGAAGACTCAATGCAGCCAAAAATAAATAAATAAAATCAATGAATTTTAAAAATTAAAAAAGAAGTACGCCCATGTTATTGTCAAAAAGTGACACCTTACTTTGAGTTTTTCACAACTTTGATTTCTAGGAAGGATAGGCATTTTTGTCATACTTTCAGTGATCATTTGTACTTATTTTGTGATTTGCCTTTTGCCCACTTTTTCAGTTGGAGTTCATCTTTGTAAAAATTGATTTGTTAGAACTTTTGACATCCTATAAAACTCGGACTATGGTATATGCTGCAGATGTTTCCTTCAGTTTGTCAATTACTTTTGAATTTTGTTTATAGTATATCTTGTATTTGTGTAGCTCAAATTTATCACGTTTCCCTTTATGGTTTTTTCATTTTGTTTTTATGTAATAGAGGGCAGTGGGCATCTCCAAGCAGACCCTGTTTTTTCTTTTTTAAATTTTATTGCAGTATAGTTGATTTACAATGTTGTGTTAGTTTCTTCTGTACAGCAAAATGACTCAGTTATATATATACACACACACACACATATATATATTCCTCTACATATTCTTTTCCATTATGGCTTATCAAAGGATATTGAACATAGTTCCCTGTGCTATACAGTAAGACCTTATTGTTTTTCCATTCTGTATATAATAGTTTGCACCTGCTAATCCCAAACTCCCATTCCTTCCTTCCCCTACCCCCCTCCCACTTGGCAACCACAAGTCTGTTCTCTATATCTGTGAGTCTGTTTTTGTTTCCTAGGTATGTTGATTTGTATCTTATTTTAGATTCCACATATAAGTGATAGCATATGGTATTGGTCTCCTCTGTCTGACTTACTTCACTTAGTATGGTAATCTCTAGGTCCATCCATGTTGCTGCAAATGACATTTCATTCTTTTTCATGGCTGAGTAATATTCCATTGTGTATATGTACCACATCTTCTTTATCCATTCATCTGTCGATAGACATTTAGGTTGCTTCCATGTCTTGGCTATTGTAAACAGTGCTGCTATGAACGTAGGGGTGTATGTATCTTTTCCAATTATAGTTTTGTCTGGGCATATGCCCAGAAGTGGGATTCAAGCCAACCCCATTTAATTCTGGCTTTTTAGGGGTTGGTGCCAGACAAGGCTTTCCTGTCCCATCACCACCTGCTCCTCCCTATCCTGTTAGAGTGCCCACTCTTTTTTTTTTTTTTTGTGGTACGCGGGCCTCTCACTGTTGTGGCCTCTCTGTTGCGGAGCACAGGCTCTGGACGCGCAGGCTCAGCGGCCATGGCTCACGGGCCCAGCCGCTCCACGGCATGTGGGATCCTCCCGGACCGGGGCACAAACCCGTGTCCCCTGCATCGGCAGGCACTCTTAATTTTGCTGCGTTATGTGTTTCTACAACCTTGGGTGGTGAGTTATTCATATAAGGTGGGTAGTGGTTTTTGTTGTGGGTGAGCTGGGCACCATCTCCAAGTAGACATACATTAGACAAGTGTTGCCCTAGACTTGTCATTCATGGAAAGATGGCTGGTTCATTGCTGCTGGTGCTCCCAAGACAGTGACAAAAGTGGCTGTTTATTATTATGATTATTTTTAACAAATTTATTATTTATTTTTGGCTGCATCGGGTCTTCGTTGCATGCAGGCTTTCTCTAGTTGCAGCAAGCAGGGCCTACTCTTCGTAGCAGTGTGCGGACTTCTCATAGCAGTGGCTTCTCTTGTTGCGGAGCACAGGCTCTAGGCGCACGGGCTTCAGTAGTTGTAGCGTGAGGGCTCAGTAGTTGTGGCACATGGGCTTAGTTGCTCCGCGGCATGTGGGATCTTCCCGGACCAGGGCTCGAACCTGTGTCCCCTGCATCGGCAGGCGGATTCTTAACCACTGCGCCACCAGGGAAGTCCAAAAATGGCTGTTTATTATTAAGAGAACATCCCAACCCTGGTTCTCAGGACTGGAGGAACCTGAAAGATGGAGGCTCCTCAGAACGTCCTTTCCCATCTGAATGGTCTCTCCCTCTCTTTTTTGCTAGCTCTTTCCAGTCTATCACCTTTGTTTCTGCCTTGGAAAGAAGTACTTCTTTCCTGTCTGTGTGTTATGAAAGGGGGAGAGACCCTTACTGTATGAAGCTGAAGAACTGCCTTTTAGTAATTATGGTGGTCACCTCCATCATGCTACATATTAACATAGGCCTTTATAGCTCTGTATGAGTTTCCTAAGGCTGCTGTAACAAATTACCACAGAACTGATGGCTTAAGACAGCAGAAATTTATTCTTTCATGGGTCTGGAGACCGAAGTCCAAAATCAAGGTGTCAGCATGGCCGTGTTCCCTCTGAAGTCTCCTGGGGAGGATCCTTCCTGCCTCTTCCATCTCCTTGTGGCTCCTGGTGTTCCTTGGCTTGTGGCCACATCACTCCAATCTCTGCCTCTGTCTTCACATAGTGTTTTTCTCTGTGTCTCTCTGTGTGTTTTCTCCCCTTCTTATAAGGATATCAGTTATTGGATTTAGGGCCCACCTGAAATCCAGGATTATTTCATTTCAAGATCCTTAATCGATTTCATCTGCAAAGACCCTGTTTCCAAATAAGATCACATTCTGAGGTTTGGGGGGAACAAGAATTTTGGCAGGACAGTATTCTACCCAATACTGCTACTATGGTGGTCACCACTGTTATAATAATAAAAATATAAATAAGGAAAATAAAAAATATAAATAAATAATAAAAATTTAAAAAGAATAAAAATCAGCCTTTATTTCTCATTTTATTTTATCTGTAAAATTATATAAGTAAACCAAACATAGCATCTGGTATCATTTATTATAAGATCCCTCGAGGATCTCTGCAAAGTATGGAGCCAGTACCTCATACTTTTATCACTAAAATTATGTCAAATCGTCCTTTCACAATGTATACACATATCAAATCATCACAATGTACACTTTAAATATCTTACAATTTATTTGTGAACTGTACCTCAATAAAGTTTAAAAAAAAAGTAAATTCTGTTAAAAATTAGGTCAGATCTAAAAGTACTGTTATTTGACTTTAACATCAAGGATTAGAGGTCTGAAATAATTAGCCTCTTGCATCTTCATTCGATTAGACAACTTCTTTCTTTTTTTTTTTTTTTTTTTTTTTGCGGTACACGGGTCTCTCACTGTTGTGGCCTCTCCTGTTGCGGAGCACAGGCTCCGCACGTGCAGGCTCAGCGGCCATGGCTCACGGGCCCAGCCGCTCCGCGGCATGTGGGATCTTCCCGGACCGGGACAAGAACCCGTGTCCTCTGCATTGGCAGGCGGACTCTCAACCACTGCACCACCATGGAAGCCGTGGACAACTTATTTCTGAATTGAATTTTCAAAGTCGGAGATTCATTGAGCTTTCTTTTAAGACTCATTTGGAATGTTTTGTATTCCTTTTAATTATCTTGAAGCTCACTGATGTCGCTGTAACAAAAGATGTGTCAGCTGGAGTTTTCAAATTTCTGATTTGTACATTTTCATGGTCATTATTAAAAGGATAAGCTTCTAAAAGTAATTCATAGTGAAATGAAGGAGCACTGGGAATTTGAGGGTAGGAAATCAGGAGTTTTTCCTGTGTGGTGTGGACATAAATGGGGTTGGGTTCAAATCCTGGATACACCGTTACCTTTCCTATCATCTCCCATTCTTCTTTTTTTACCATACCTCGAGGCTTGTGGGATCTTAGTTCCCTGGCCAGGGATCGAACCCGGGTCCTTGGCAGTGAAAGTGCCGAATCTTAACCACTGGACTGCCAGGGAATTCCCTCATCTCCCATTCTAAGTCCTCACCGGTGAGGATGGATAGTAATAGGACCCGGTTTTAGGGCTGTTGTGTGGTTTAAGGGAGTGGTTTATGCAAAGCCCTTAGAGCAGGTCTGGCTTGGCAAACACCTCAAAATTGTTAGCTATTATTTCAAGTAGGAAATTTGTTTCTCCCTAGGGCAGGCAGCTGGAGGGGGTGTCAAGATTGAGGTAGGTTTTGCCCTGTTGTTACCAATATTGGGTCCTCTGGCCTTGTGTGCAGTGAAGCCAATCTGCTGACAATCTATTGGGTTGTGGCACGCAGGTGTGAAGGAATGTGCAGGATTTATTGTAGGCACCAAACAAGGAGTGTGGGCAACTGATGGTCAAAAACCCAGAACTTCCTGATGGGTTTCAGGAAAGTGCTTTCAAGGGTAAAGTGAGGGAGGGGGGTGCTGTAGGGTGGGTGATCAGCTTGTGCACAATTATCTGATTGGTTGATGGTGAGGGAACCAGTCATCATGAGGGATGATAATGAGGGAACCAGTTGATGGTGAGGGAACCAGTCATCAGGATGGTGTCATAGGAGTTAACATCATCAATCCTCAGGCTCCAGTTGCTCTGGGGGCTACGTGCTCACCATCATCATGCAGTTAGCTTCTTCCATTTGGTGGAGGCTTTAGTCTCCGTAAAACAGCTCAGGAATGTGCATCAAATACTTTTATCCATGTCCTTCAGGGAGGAACTAAAGGTTCTGTGACTGCCACATGGCTGATTTACTGTTTAAATTGTTACCAGTTCTCCTGGCCCAGCTGATACTTTTGTCACTACATGTTCACATCCTTTCAATCATTAATTCTTGAGCCAGGCTTTTGTGACTCAGGGGAGGCCTGAGATAACTATAGCTTTTCTACAGACAAGAGGCAGGCAGAGGATATGGGAGGAGGGGTCTGTCCAGGGAGGCCCCATAGGGTCTTCCTCAGTTATACTATATGATCAGCAGATGTATATTCTCTAGGGCACATGAGCCACAGTTTATGTCACTAACTTACAAAGGCATTAAGAAATACACAGAGCTTATTACTTTCTTAAATAATATTTGCAGCAAAATAGTATGCTCACGTGGTGGGTTTAAGACTAAGGTGTTTGAAAAAATATTTCGTATGACAAAAATAGTATATACTCACTGTAGAAATTTTGGAAAATACAGCAAAGAAGAAAAGCAAAAATGATGGTGGGCTTTAAAATAAAATTTTGGTGGGCTTTAAAATAAAATTTACTGGGACGACGTGAGAGAGTGGCATGGACGTATATACACTACCAAAGGTAAAATAGATAGCTAGTGGGAAGCAGCTGCATGGCATGGGCAGATCAGCTCCGTGCTTTGTGACCACTCAGAGGGGTTGGATAGGGAGGGTGGGAGGGAGAGGCGAGAGGGAGGGGATAGGGGGATATATGTATATATATAGCTGATTCACTTTGTTATAAAGCAGAAATTAACACACCATTGCAAAGCAATTATACTCCAATAAAGATGTTAAAAATAAATAAAATTTATAATGCTTGTTACTTAAATTTGGGGAACCATGAGTCATCTTCACCTAATTTGGGGAGTAAACTTTGCATGCCCTAAGTTAAATTGTTGCGGGGTCATCTCAACCATTCATCCTGATCTAAATGAAGCTGAGCTATATTCTAGGGTCACGGTGACCTTTTGTGGAGGGCATCTACCTGAGGGGAAGGGGAGCAGGCCTCCAGACCTTCTGGGCTCTGGTGAAGGGGCTGGAGGTCAAAACCCAAAGATCCCTCCCCGGTCCCAGGATCTTACAGCCACGACCTTCATGATCAGTCAGGGACTTACTAAGAGAGTGACTCAGCCATCTTAAGAAGACTAAATATACCCTCCTGCCTTTGCCCCTAAAGACCTTGATCTTGACTTTGAAACCCACCAGGAGAGTGGGGTGGCTACCATTTGGGCTTCTTAGTAGATTTTTAATGTCTCTAACGTTTAACACAATTCAAATTATCTATACAAATAAGACACAGAGAGAGAGCCTGTTACAAATAGATCATTCATTTCTTCCCCCCAAAGTCTCTAAAACAGTGCAAGCAATTTGCTTGTAAGCCAGCCCTCCCTGCCGGGTTGGGGATGTCAGCGAAACCTGACACGGTCCTCAGCTTGTCGGCCTCTGTTCTTCAGGAGAAACAGGTGGTAAAGGGGGAAAACTGGGAACAGGCCACTCCTAAAGGAATCTATTGTATGACAGTTCATTGAATTTTTTTTTCAATGCAAAACAATGATTATTTTTACTTTTTAACTCTATCCATAGGAATTGTGTTTGAAGGTTTCATTAAGTTTCCAGGTATTCCTCAGAGTAGACTTGAATGTGGTAAAAGGTGAGTATTCATAAATGATAATGACAATTATTAAGTATTGTTTAATTAGCATGCCGCCTTGTCTGATTAAAATACACGCTTTGTACATTAGGTGCCATTGCCGAGCGGTGTAAGAATAAAAATCATGCAGCCTTTAAAAACACTCTTTAGTAACAGAGACTTATTGCTGATCCAGATGGCCTATCTTTTGTATTAATGACAAACTTCATTTCTCGACTAAATTTTCACCCACTCTGCTCCCTTGATTTTTCTTGCTCAGTGAAATTTATCTGAAGCAAAATATAATAAAGCATGACATATGCATCACAGAATTAAAGTGGAGATTAATTAAAGCTGACTCCAGTTGAAGGGCATTGAGTTTTTTTAAACTGCCAGAAAATTTTAAAGTAAGGAAGCCGCTCTTTATTTAGGTAAAGGCTTCTGTGGCTGTTCTGACCCGCGCTGTGTGCCTGCCAAAAACCCTGTAAACAAGTCCCCCTCCGGCAACGAGCTGGTGTTGTTTGGGCTTTTCCAGCTCCGGCGAGCGCCTCCCTCCTCTTCTCTCCTCCTCCGCTACCCGGGGCTCCACCTCCCGCTGCCCGAGGCATCTCCCCGCAGGTCTCTGATTGGTGCGGAGCGCAGCCTTGCCTTTTAGGGACTGTTGTCGGGCTTTCAGAGTGATTAGGGAAAGGGTCCAGCGGCTGCTTATATCAACCAATCAACTGTTTTCCTGACAGATCCCCAAATATTCCCTGGCCAATGGCGGGGAGAGCCCGAGGTGCCTGGGCCGCTCGTGGGAGAGGCAGGGCTTCAGTCGAGCTGAGAGGCGTGAGCTCAGACAGGCTTGGGCCCCTGGCCAGTCCCCACCTGGCACTTGTCTGTGTCACTGTCAGGATTTGTCTGACTCCGCGTTCCCTCGCAGGGGTGTGTTGGGGGGAGTCCTCTTTGCAACTCTCAAAATGGTTATCAAAGTGTTTGTTGCCACATCATCTGGGTCCATAGCGGTAGGTGTCTGATGGAATTTGGGGGCTTTCTTCCTGTCCTATTTTCTGAATAACTCAGACTTGGAAGTAGAAGGAGGGGTATGGCCCAGTGCTGGCTTTACATGTCTTTTTGGGGCGTGTGTAAGTAAGCCTGTGAGCCCTTTGCTTTCTGCCTTGGTTTGAATGGTGTTGAAGAAATGTGTGTGATCTGGGACAGCTGGGTGTGGAAGGGGATTCAAGGAAGGGGGTGTGTTTGATACTAGAACTTTTTTTTTTTTTTTTTATGGCCACGTTGGGTCTTCGTTGCTGCACGTGGGTCTAGTTGCGGCGAGCGGGGGCTACTCTTCATTGCGGTGCGTGGGCTTCTCGTTGCTGTGGCTTCTCTTGTTGAGGAGCACGGGCTCTAGGTGCGCGGACTTCAGTAGTTGCAGCACATGGGCTCAGTAGTTGTGGCGCACAGGCTCCAGAGCACGGGCTCAGTAGCTGTGGCGCAGGGGCTTAGCTGCTCCACGGCATGTGGGATCTTCCCGGACCAGGGCTCGAACCCGTGTCCCCTGCACTGGCAGGCAGACTCCTAACCACTGCGCCACCAGGGAAGTCCCCGATACTAGAACTTTTAACATGTGATTTGTGTCGTGTTGTGTCTCATATATGATAGAATGGGAGGCTTTTATTTTTTGGTGGAATGTTTCTGCCATTCCTTTTGCGAGACAGACTAATTTAAAATTGCAAATAAATAACACTTTGTGTAACAATATTTGGAGCGTATGATGGGCCAGATTACTAAAATGACTCCTGGGTGTAATAACTTGTGTATGCAAATCCTAATGATAGTGTAAAGTTAGCATGTGTAATGCTATTATTTGAGGATAATAATGTCACAGTGACAAGAACAAACATCTCTAAGGCTAAAGGTTTAAATTCTCTAGGAATCCAGACAGACCAAAAACAGGTACTAAAAGCCGACCTCCAAAGCATTGCTTTGTCTCATTTCCTTGGGACCAGGCTGGGAACCACGCGTCGATCTCTCTAAGTCCAGCTTTCATTCTGTGCCTTAAGAAATAGGAGTAAGGCAGGGACTCGTTTATCCTTGGAAATGATTCAGGCTTTGATTTTAGGTTTAAACCTGCAGTGTCTATCTGGGACCGACATTTCGACCAGCATTTTAGCATCTAGGAGGCTGTGGAGAGAAAAAGAGTTTTATTAATCCTGAGAGTTGAAGACCAGCAAAGGGGCTGTTTCCTTTTATATCTGATTCCTGGAACTTCTCGGGTTGCAGCTTGGGTTTCAGTGGTCCATCAGCCAGGGATGATACCCTAGACAAATGGTTGGCCCAGGGAAGTGTCCTAATGGCAGCTCCTCAATGCCACCCGCGTTGCCCCCGCCTCGCCCCCTCCAGCCCTGAAAGTTCACGCGGTTTCCTGAGAGGACGAGAGGAAAACGCGAGAAAAGAGCCTGGTCGTTCCTTCTGAGCACAACTGGTGGGCAACTGTTTAGTGATCTCTCGAACATCTTTTAACAGAAAACGATGAGGAACAATTCCAAATGCAAAACTGCAAAATCTTTTGTGGCTGTTGATGACCTCAGAAACTTTTAGTTGATCTACAAAAAGCACATTTTTTTTTTTTTTTTTTTTTTTTTTTTTATGCGTTACGCGGGCCTCTCACTGTCGTGGCCTCTCCCGTTGCGGAGGACAGGCTCCGGACGCGCAGGCCCAGCGGCCATGGCCCACGGGCCCAGCCGCTCCGCGGCACGCGGGATCCTCCCAGACCGGGGCACGAACCCGTGTCCCCTGCATCGGCAGGCGGACTCTCAACCACTGCGCCACCAGGGAAGCCCAAAAAAAGCACATTTTTGGATTGTTCAGATTAAAAAAATTTTTTTTGTAGAAAGTGGCTTTCGTGGGCTTCAAATATGCTGTTGACACACTCATTGCTGGAAACTTTTACCACTAATCTGCCAATCTTCTACATGTTCCATAGATCAGGTCTGTGTGGCCCCATGCATCCTTCCGGAGACAGTGAACAAACTGATGGATTTCTTAGAACAATCTGATGTCCTACATTCTTGAAGTTTGGGAGCATGATTTAGTTCGCCTGGGGGCATCTGGAGGGGTACTGTTTATTCCAGGATCTTAGAAAATCCAAGTTCATTCTGCTGCCGGAAGCAAAGCACTTGGGACTATGTGACCTTGGGAAAGTTATTGCACCTTGCTAAGCCTCAATTTCCTTATCTGTAAAATGAGGGTAAGAATAGTACTCATAGTGTTGTCATGAGGACTTAGGAAATAAGCAAAGGGTGCCCAGCAGAGTGTCAAGTACTTAATAAATATTATCATTATTAGTTTTTTAAAATTTATTTATTTATTTATGGCTGCGTTGGGTCTTCGTTGCTGCGCACGGGCTTTTCTCTAGTTGTGGCGAGCGGGGGCGACTCTTCGTTGCGGTGCACGGGCTTCTCATTGCGGTGGCTTCTCTTTTTGCAGGGCACTGGCTGTAGGTGCTCGCGCTTCAGTAGTTGTGGCCCACGGGCTCTACAGCATAGGTTCAGTAGTTGTGGTGCATGGGCTTAGTTGTTCCGCCGCATGTGGGATCTTCCTGGACCAGGGCTCGAACCTGTGTCCCCTGCATTGACAGGCAGACTGTTAACCACTGCACCACCAGGGAAGTCCTATCATTATTAGTTAATGTTATGGTTATCAGCTATGGTCTGTTAGTATTATAATTATTATAACTATTGGTTATTAGTTAATGTTAGTTAATATTAATCAATATTTTTGTAGTTATATTTATTAGTTAATATTAGAAGATCTGCATCTGTGACGATGTTTCAGAAGAATTGTCTCAAGCCACATAAATGGAAGAATTTCTGTCTTATCCTAAAGAATGAGAACTGATTTTTTCCCACGGTGTCAGTGCTAATGATTTTTCCCGGCTGGGGAATTTCACCCAGAAGCTTCTTTGCAGGACGACCCCAGAGCAGCTGCCAGTACTTACGCTGTGTGGCAGTTGGTATTTGCTACTTATTTCTTCAGTCTGTATACTTTAAAAACAGGTTCTTGCCTGTGACCTCGTCAAAGAGGGCATTATGACTTCTGTTGGGTGAATGAAATAAATGAAAAAGGAAAAAGCCAATTGTAACCTCTTGATGAGGTTTAGGCATGCAGCTGTGTATCACATCTCTATTTTAACAGTTGGTGCCAAAGCATGGTTCCATGTTTTACCACTTTACACACAGATTTGGGTGAAGAGACCCTGGGAGTAGCGGAGAAAGTTGTTGTATCTTCGTGGATGACCCTCCTCTCCTCCTGAAGGCCATCGCCACAGGGGTTGGGGGACAAAGGGAGAGAGGACGGTCTTCCCTGTTTTCAAGATGCACAGACCCTGGACCACCATCTTTAAGGACAGACCCTAATGGTGGCCCCCGGATTTCGCAATCCTTTTTCCAGTCTTGATTGAGTGTAAATATAGAGGGAAAAACATGGCTCTTGAATTAGATGGATCTGGATGTGAACCTTGGAAAATTCTTTAATTCACTGGCACCTCAGCTTTGTTATCTTAAAATGGTGATCAGGGGCTTCCCTGGTGGTGCAGTGGTTGGGGGTTCTCCTGCCGATGCAGGGGATGCGGGTTCGTGCCCCGGTCCGGGAGGATCCCACGTGCCACAGAGCGGCTGGGCCCATGAGCCATGGCCGCTGAGCCTGCGTGTCCGGAGCCTGTGCTCCACAACAGTGAGAGGCCCGCGTACCGAAAAAAAAAAAAAAAAAAATGGTGATCAGAATTCTTGCCTGGCATGGCAGTCAGGACGCATCACGCCAGGGTGCCCGACGGCACAGCTTCTCGACTTGTGGTGCAAAATGCTTTTCCACGCTTTCTTAATTCTCACCAGCACCCAGGATGAAGGCGGCGTTCTATCCATTTTGCAGATGAGGCAATGGACGGGCAGAACTTGTGCTCAGATAGCAACCTTCCCGACCAGGATGGAAATGCAGGTCACCTCTCACTCAAATGCACCGTGCTTTTACTACAATACGGTGAGCTTGTTCGGAAAGGTTCCTCACTGTACAAGACAATAAACGGAACATGCCAAGCGAGAGACCCAAAGATCACTCTGAGGCAGCACAGTCACCAACACTGGCTGGTGACTTCAGGACAGAGGAGGATTTTTTTTTTTTTTTAATTTTATTGAGGTATAGTTGATTTACAGTGTTGTGTTAATTTCTGCGGTACAGCAAAGTGATTCAGTTTTCAGATCCTTTTCCATGATGGTTTATCACAGGATATTGAATATAGGTCCCCGTGCCCTACAGGAGGACCTTGTTGTTGATCCATTCTCTATGTAACAGTTTGCGTCTGCTAATCCCAAACTCCCTGTCCGCCCCTCCCCCACCCCCTCCCCCTGGGCCACCACAAGTCTGTTCTCTAGGAGAATGGCACATTCTTGCGAGTCAATGTAACAGGATAGGAAGTGAAAGCACGGAGTCCTAAGCACTGGTTCGCCAGGGAATTCTCAATGTAACAGGATAAGAAAACAGAACTCTCTCAGCCTCCACTGAGGTCCCAAAGCCTCCAAGTGACACACACCCCAAGGACCCTGGATCCTCCAGAGGGGCTGCCCAGAAGGACGGTGCAGCCTGTGGGACCAGCAATGGCCGCGGTGCCCTGGAGAGGGGAGAGGGGGTGAGAGGTGCAGGGGGGAGTGCATCTGTGGTGAGGGCTACTGGGGTGCTGTGCACACCCCTACCCTTGAAACCATAAAGGGGGGGTGACCTTTGGGGGCTGATGCTGTGTCCCTAGGGTCAGCTTAGGAGGCCACACGGAGAAAGGCTGTACTTTGTGGTGGGAGCAGCATCTAGTAGGGACCCTTGAACAAGGACCACCGGGGGGTGGTCCGGGGGGTGCGCCCTGCTCTCATGGGCATCAGAATGCGGGCAAAGGCCACGCACGTGCCAGCCAGGTGAGCTCGTGCACTCCCTGCTCCCCCTCTCCCTCCTCTGGGCTCATCCTAAGACACTTCTCCAGACCCAGACAGAAGCCAAGAGCTCCAAACAGCCAGGAGAGCCATGCTCTTGACTGAGTTTAAGTTGCTGGTGTTTGGGGAGTCCGGAGGGGCAGATTTTCTTTTTCTTTTCTTTATTTGGGGGCAGTGCTGAGAAATAAAATGTAGCACAATACCGTGCAGCCAACAGTCAGTCAATTTCCTGTAGACGAAATTGCTTTTCTTGAGAGGAATCATCATAAACAGATTCTTTTTTCTTTTTTACATCTTTAATGGAGTATAATTGCTCTACAATGTTGTGTTAGTTTCTGCTGTATAATAAAGTGAATCAGCTATACGTATACATATGTCCTCATATCTCTTCCCTCTTGCATCTCCCTCCCTCCCACCCTCCCTATCCCACCCCTCTAGGTAGTCACAAAGCACCGAGCTATGCGGCTGCTTCCCACTAGCTATCTATCTTACGTTTGGTAAGCAAACGTAATAATGCAGAGGAGGAATAATTTCACAAATCCCAATCTTATAAGGCAAAATGTATGGAGTAAAAGTGTCTGGAGTCCTGAAATTTAAGAATACTTATTCACTGTAACTGTTACTTTCAATGAAATGGTCAAAGAGTGGAAAACTTCTTTTGTAGAGACTGGTAGCATAGAAATTCTGGAATATATTCTGTTTATCAAAGCATCCCAGTTTGCTCTGAGCTGCCCCATTTTTATATTTCTAATTCTAAAAAGATATTATAGGAAAACATTTAGCAATTGAATTAACTGATGCATATAAATTAAAAATTTGTTGGACCACAAACTTTGGTAGTGTATATATGTCCCTGCCACTCTCTCACTTCGTCCCAGCTTACCATTCCCCGCCCCCGTGTCCTCAAGTCCATTCTCTAGTAGGTCTGCGTCTTTATTCCTGTCTTGCCCCTAGGTTCTTCATGACCATTTTCTTTCTTTTTTTTTTTTTTAGATTCCATATATATGTCTTAGCATCTGGTATTTGTTTTTCTCTTTCTGACTTACTTCACTCTGTATGACAGACTCTAGGTCCATCCACCTCACTACAAATAACTCAATTTCGTTTCTTTTTATGGCTGAGTAATATTCCATTGTATATATGTGCCACATCTTCTTTATCCATTCATCTGTCAATGGACACTTAGGTTGCTTCCATGTCCTGGCTATTGTAAATAGAGCTGCAATGAACATTGTGATACATGACTCTTTTTGAATTATGGTTTTCTCAGGGTATATGCCCAGTAGTGGGATTGCTGTGTCGTATGGTAGTTCTATTTTTACATAATAAATAGATCTTCCTCTCCTGTTTTCTCCATCTTTCTTTGACTTTCCAGCAGAAGAAACGTAAGTCAAGACTTTGGGAAATGTTCATCTGTGTGGAAACTGTGGAACAAAATGAAATCCTTTTCCATCCCACCTTGGGTCCGGAGGCATGATTTTCTTTTAAAGTTCTTTTTTTAAATTGAAGTATAGTTAATTTACAACGTTGTGTTAGTTTCAAGTGTACAGCACAGTGATTCAGTTAAGTCCTGAGGCATGATTAATAGAGATGGAAATAACGCTGGGGAGGGAGTGGACCTCAGCCAGGCTGAGGCTCGCAGGAGGGTATTTGAGGAGGAAGGAAGACAGGGGTTTGGACAGAATAAAGGATGTTGCCTTCTGAATATTTAATTAAAAGTAAATCTGCCTGAGTGGTTAAGAATCCGCCTGCCAATGCAGGGGACACGGGTTTGAGCCCTGGTCCAGGAAGATCTCACATGCTGTGGAGCAACTAAGCCCATGCGCCACAACTACTGAGCCTGCCCTTAAGAGCCCGCAAGCCACAACTACTGAGCCCACGTGCCACAACTACTGAGCCCATGTGCCTAGAGCCCGTGCTCTGCAACAAGAGAAGCCCCTGCAATGAGAAGCCCGTGCACCGCAATGAAGAGTAGCCCCCTTCGCTGCAACTAGAGAAAGCCCGTGCACAGCAATGAAGACCCAACGCAGCCAAAAATAAATAAATAAAAAGATAAATTTATAAAAAAAATAAAAGAGGGCATCATTCATTCTGGGAGTGAATTCTTTGAAGAGAGAAAACTGTAATTGTTTCTGGGGAAGGAGTTCTAAGCCTTCAAGATGGCCACATTCACAAAGAAATGGCATTTGGTAGATACAGTCCTTGTACGTGAACCAAGGGTAGAGAAAAGGGCCCTAGGATGTTCTCTCTTAGGTGTGGCTGGCACTCTGATCTCAGGTGAAGAGCTGGGTGTGCGTGCGAAAGGAGAACAGGGTCATTTTACTGCATTTCTCTTCAATATTCTGGGAGAAATATCCACCAACTTTTCTAGCTTTTTTCCTCTCTTTCTCTTCTAATAATCTCCATGTGGGCTTTTCAGTTTCCTGTATTATTTCTAAAACTGCTTTTGTTCAGTGTGACTTGTTCCTATTTTCATAACTGTGAGTAAAGTGCCTTTTAATGTGGGTGTACTTGGTATTTGAGTTTCATAGTAAATTGTCTTTTTTTCCTTCTCTCTATCACCTTTTTCTTTGTAAACAATTCTTACTTATTTTTTGGCATTAAAGCTTAGCAGAGAATGAAAAGTATTTTGAAGGCTTCAAATAAAAGCTATGATGAGAGCATTGCCATTTTTATTATGTCAATTATACATCAATGATTTAAACATTGATGAGATTAAGATTTCAGAATTTAAATGATGACCCTGTTGATCCTATGGAGTGAAGGGCTATGATTTTATGGATTTCCTTGTTTAAATGTTTAGCGATATTATTTGTGTTGTGTGGTACAGTTGAAGGAAGGGCTTAATTTATGTAAATATAAATAAAATGGTTTTTTACAAACTGTCTAATAGTAATCTCTCTACTCTTGACCAGATTAGGAAGAAACAGCAAGAAGTAGTGGGCTTTTTGGAAGCTAATAAAATCGATTTTAAGGAGTTCGATATTGCTGGAGATGAAGACAATCGGAGGTGGATGAGAGAGAACGTTCCTGGAGAGAAGAAACCTCAAAATGGGATTCCTCTGCCCCCACAGATATTCAACGAAGAGCAGTACTGTGGGGTGAGGTTTGGTTTTTTGGAAAAGTCTTCTGCATGTGTGTTTATCAGAAGTCATTTAAAGCAGATCAATTTCGAGGCAGCATTTGAATTTTTTGACATTTTTCAGGTCATGATCTATTTCTACCATTCAGTACCTGGATGGTAGATCCATGGTGAAGGATCAATAGTTAAGACTTACAAAATGATGGAAACAATAAAATAATGATTCAGAAGTTCTTGGGATTCTTTTAGCTTCCTTACTTTGTTTTGAAGAATTGAGGTCACTTGTTCAAGCAAAATGCACATTTGGTTGGAAAGAAATTCTGGTCAACCTGGCAGGGTACACATACATGCTCCCACAGGGACACTGGGTATGTTTTCAATTTTGTGAAGAATAATTTGCAAAAGTAGAGTTTGGTGTAAGTGTATCTAAACAGTTTAAAAACTGGTCTGGACACCCTTCCTCCTTGTGAGGACACAGCAAGAAGATGGCCATTTATGAACCAAGAAGGGGGCTCACCAGACACTGAATCTGCTGCTGCCTTGATCTTGGACTTCCAGAACTCTGAGAAATAAATAGCTGTTGTTCATAAACCACCCAAACACAAAACCCAAAATCTGTTCTGGACATTTCATTATAATAACAATTTTATTTTATACATTTAGTAGTCCATTTTACCATAAAATCACTTTTTCCTCAGAGTTTATAGATTCTGCTTAGTAAATCAAATTGTTGAAAGGAAACATTTAAAAACTCAAAGGGCTTTGGAGCATGAGAACTGGAGTTATCTTAGGGGTCCTCTAAGTCTTCTAGGCTGTTTTTCAGACACAGCAATCCGGGTTCTGGAAGGCAGAGGGAATCAATTGCCCAGGGCGGACTACTACTTTTTAAAAAAAATTAATTAATTAATTAATTAACTTTTGGCTGCATTGGGTCTTCGTTGCTGCGCGTGGGCTTTCTCTAGTTGCGGTGACCAGGGGCTACTCTTAGTTGCGGTGCATGGGCTTCTCATTGCGGTGGCTTCTCTTGTTGCAGAGCATGGGCTCTAGGTGCGCAGGCTTCAGTAGTTGTGGCTCGCGGGCTCTAGAGGGCAGGCTCAGTAGTTGTGGCTCATGGGCTTAGTTGTTCCATGGCATGTGGGATCTTCCTGGACCAGGGCTCAAACACATGTCCCCTGCATTGGCAGGTGGATTCTTAACCACTGTGCCATCAGGGAAGTCCCAGAGCTGACTACTTCTGAAAGCTAGAGCCTGGTGTAGGAATCTTCACTCACCTCTTCTCTTCTTGCTGCACAAAACTGTTGGTCCTTTAGTTTAGCTTCTCTTTACTGTTACGTTTCTCACCTAAAGCAGGTGTCATCAAACTATAGCCAGAGGGCCAAGGCCTGCAGCTGCCTGTTTTGGTAAAATTTTATTAGACACATCTGCACTAATTCACTTACCTAGTGCCTATAGCTAATTTTGCATGATGGCAGAGTTGAGTAGTTGCAACAGAAACCATGTGACCCACAAAGCCAGAAATATTTATGATCTGCCCATTTACAGAAAAGCTTTCGGGCCTTTTATTTGAATCATGAATTGTTTCGTTGTTGGGGGTTTGCATTAGTTTCCTAGGGCTGATGTAACAAAACACCACAAACCTGGTGGTTCTTATGGACTGTGTGTTTGTGTCCCCCCCAAATTCGTATGTTGAAGTCCTAATGCCCAATGTGATGGTGTTTGGAGATGGGGCCTTTGGGAGGGTTAGATGAGGTGCTGAGGGTGGGGTCCCCATGATGGGATTAGTGCCCTTACAGGAAGAGAAAGAGAGAGAGAGAACGGTTTCTCTTCACCATGTGAACAAACAGCCAGAGGCAACTCTCTGGAAGCCAGGAAGAGAGCAGAACCCAACTATGCAGCATCCAGGATGCATTTCTGATATTTAAGCCACCCAGTCTATGGTATTTTGTTATGGCAGCCCGAGACATTGCAGTGTCTTAAAATAACAAAAATTTATTCTCTCACAGTTCTGGAGGCCAGAGTTTGAAATCAAGGTGTCAATAGTGTTGGTTTCTTCTGGAGGCTCTGAGGGAAAATCTGTTCCCTGCCTTTCTCCTGGCTTCTGGTGGCTGACGACAATCTCTGGCATCCTTTGGCTTGTTGACATATTATGCCCATCTCTGCCTCCATCTTTACATGGTCTTCTTGCAGGTCTCTTTGTGTCTTCACATGGCCTTCTTTTTTTAAAATAAATAAATAAATAAATAAATAATTTATTTTTGGCTGTGTTGGGTCTTCGTTGCTGTGCATGGGCTTTCTCAAGTTGCAGCGAGTGGCGGCTATTCTTTGTGGCAGGGCGCGGGCTCCTCATTGTGGTGGCTTCTCTTCTTGCAGAGCACAGGCTCTAGGTGTGTGGGTTTCAGTAGTTGTGGCACATGGGTTCAGTAGGTGTGGCTCACAGGTTCTAGAGTGCAGGCTCAGTAGCTGTGGCGCAGGGACTTAGTTGCTCTGCAGCATGTGGGATCTTCCCAGACCAGGGCTCAAACCCGTGTCCCCTGCACTGGCAGATGGATTCTTAACCACTGCACCATCAGGGAAGTCCCCACATGGCCTTCTTATAAGGACAAAAATTCATTGGAATAGGGTCCATCCTAGTACCACATGGCCTCATCATAACTAACCACCTCTGTAAATACCTTTATCTCCAAATGAGGTCACTTTCTGAGGTCCTGGGTGGACATGGCTTTATAGGGGACAGTACAGGCTGTGTGAATTTACATGGCTGTGTTAGGATCCCTCAGAGGCTTAGCTCAAAGTCCTGTGAATGTGGGAGTGTGTTCAAACAGTCTTAATGTGGCAAGCAGTTATTTAGTGGAACATATGGTCCAGTCCAGCTCTCCTGGGATTGAAGTTGGAGCTTCCCAGAGTGTAGAGAGCACTTGCTCTGTGAGGAAAAGTCCCTCCCCTGTACCCCACACTCCTCTCCCCACCCAGTCCAGACCTCCTGGCCTCCAGACATTCCTCAACCCTGAGCTGAATTTTTTTTTTTTTTTTTGCGGTACACGGGCCTCTCACTGCGTGGCCTCTCACGTTGCAGAGCACAGGCTCCGGATGCGCAGGCTCAGCAGCCATGGCTCACGGGCCTAGCTGCTCCGTGGCATGTGGGATCTTCCTGGACCAGGGCATGATCCCGTGTCCCCTGCATCGGCAGGTGGACTCTCAACCACTATGCCACCAGGGAAGCCCTGAATTTTTTTTTTTGAATTTGACCATATGTTTGTTTGTTTATTTACTTATTTATTTATTTATATTTTTGGCTGCATTGGGTCCCTGTTGCTGCATGTGGGCTTTCTCTAGTTGTGGTGAGACAGGGCTACTCTTGGTTGTGGTGGGCGGGCTTCTCATTGCGGTAGCTTCTCTTGTTGTGGAGCGTGGGTTCTAGGTGCAGGGGCTTCAGTAGTTGTGGCATGCAGGGTTCAGTAGTTGTGGCTCATGGGCTCTAGAGCGCAGGCTCGGTAGTTGTGGTGCACGGGCTTAGTTGCTCTGTGGCATGTGGGATCTTTCCGGACCAGGGCTGTAACCTGTGTCCCCTGCATTGGTAGGCAGATTCTTAACCAGTGCACCACCAGGGAAGTCCCTGAGCTGAATTTTTAAGAACTGCAACTCTTCTTGGATAAAGAAAGGGAGAATAAGTTTTATCGGGGGAGGTAGTGGTAATAAGCAATTTTTATTTTTCATAAAATTTTTTGACAATTGAAAAATTGATAGATGTGCACACGGAAAAATTACAATGGTTCCAACGTTGCCTGCAGTGAAGATTCTTCTCGCTCCCATTTCAGACCCCTCTAGTTCCTTCCTCTCAGGTGGGCCAGCTTCATGTATCTGCCATCTGGGAAGTCACACCAGACCCCGTTCAAGAGAGCTCTCAGCTTGGTTTCACGCTCTACTGGTGCTGTCTTGAAATTCATAATGATTTTTGAACAAGGGAAGCATTGTTTTTATTTTGCACTGGGGCCTGCAAATTATGTAGCCGGTCCTGCTATTGACCAACCAATGCTGGCAAACTTCTTGTTTGGCCTTCCAGGAATTTTCTATGTGTGTTAACAATTGCACATCACTTAAAAAAGGGGGTGTACTCTATACACTTTGTTCTTTTCACTTAATAACCATATCTCAGAGATCATTGCATAGCTGCACATACTCTATTTTCAAAAACAGTTTCATTTTATATTGGAGTATAGTTGATTAACAATGTTGTGTTAGTTTCAAGTGCACAGCAAAGTGATTCAGTTATACATATACATGTATCTATTCTTTTTCAAATTCTTTTCCCATTTAGGTTACTGCAGAATATTGAGCAGAGTTCCCTGTGCTATACAGTAGGTCCCTGTTGGTTATCCGTTTTTGTTTTTTTTTAATTAATTAATTTTTTGGCTGCGTTGGGTCTTCATTGCTGCAGGCTTTCTCTAGTTGCGGCGAGTGGGGCTACTCTTGGTTGCGGTGTGTGGGCTTCTCATTGCGATGGCTTCTCTTGCTGTGGAGCGCGGGCTCTAGGCGTGTGGGTTTCAGTAGTTGTGGCACGCGGGCTTCAGTAGTTGTGGCTCGTGGGCTCTAGAGCACAGGCTCGGTAGTTGTAGCGCACGGGCTTAGCTGCTCTGC
This sequence comes from Phocoena phocoena, assembly GCF_963924675.1. Taxonomy (NCBI): domain Eukaryota; kingdom Metazoa; phylum Chordata; class Mammalia; order Artiodactyla; family Phocoenidae; genus Phocoena; species Phocoena phocoena. Next base: position 140,749,250 of record NC_089222.1, read on the forward strand.
AGCATGTGGGATCTTCCCGGACCAGGGCTCGAACCGTTGTCCCCTGCATTGGCAGGTGGATTCTTAACCACTGAGTCACCAGGGAAATCCCTGGTTATCCGTTTTAAATATAGCAGCGTGTACATGTCAACCCCAAACTCCCAATCTATCCCTCTCTCCTACCCTTCCCCCCTGGTAACCATAAGTTCATTCTCTAGGGCTGTGTTTTTCTATTTTGTAAATAAGTTCATTTGTATCAGTTTTTAAGAATCCACATATAAGTAATAGCGTATGATATTTGTCTTTCTCTGTCTGACTTACTTCACTTAGTATGATTATCTCCAGGTCTATCCATGTTGCTGCAAATGGCACTATTTCTTTTTTTTTTTTTAATCTCTCCCTCCCTATCCCCTTTGGTAACCATGAGTTTGTTTTCTATGTCTGTGAGTCTATTTCTGTTTATAAATAAGTTCATTTGTATCATTTTTAATTTTTTAATTTTATTATTTATTGGTTGATCGATTCAGTATTTGTCATTTTTCAAATGGCATTATTTCATTCTTTTTAATGGCTGAGTAATATTCCGTTGTATATATGTACCACATCTTCTTTATCCATTCATCTGTCAGTGGACATTTAGGTTGCTTCCATGTCTTGGCTACTGTAAACCGTGCTGCAATGAACATTGGGGTGCATGTATCTTTTCAAGCCATGTGTTTCTCCAGATATATGCCCAGGAATGGGATTGCCGGATCATATACTGTTTATTTTAATAGATGCACAACATTCCATTGGATGTGACATAATTTATTGGCACAGTCCTCTAATGGGGAACATTCAGGTTGTTTCCAGTCTCTCTTAGCTACAAAAGATGCTGCAGGAAACCTCTTTATGGATACAGTGCTTTGTATTCAGTCTGAGTATATGTATAGGATAAATTCCTAGAAGGTGTGCTGAGTTACAGCATATACGCGTCTCACCCTTCCATAGATATTAAACCTGGATTATAGTTGCACCAATTTACATTTTCAAATGTAATTTGATGGTGGCTGTTTCCCTGTGACTTTGACAACACTCTATATGCACACTTTTGGATCTTTGCCAATCTGTTAAGTGAAAAATGTGTTCTCATTGCTTTGACTTGGATTTCTATCTTAATGCGTGAGGCTGAACATCTTTTTCTCTGTTTATAAGCTCTCTGTGTTTTTTTCTATGACTTACTATTTTTCTATTTGGTTCCAGGTAACGTTTACTGGTTTGTAAGAGTCTTTACTTTTGAAGGAAAGTAGCCCTGTCACTACCATGTTGCAAATATTTTCCCATGTTTCTTATTTGTCTTTTGACTTGTTAAAGTGATTTTTTTGGAATGCAGGACTTATCTTTTTTTGTGTGCAGACAGATCTATTAATCGTTTTTTAAAAAAATGGTTCCTGTCTTGTTTAGAAAATTGTTCTGCACTCTAAAATCAAAGGAATCATCTCATGTTTTCTTCTAGTACTTTTCCAGTGAAAGTAGGATTTAAAACCTCTTACTTTTTTTTTTTTTTTTTTTTTTGCGGTACGCGGGCCTCTCACTGTTGTGGCCTCTCCCGTTGCGGAGCACAGGCTCCGGACGCGCAGGCTCAGAGGCCGTGGCTCACGGGCCCAGCCGCTCCGCGGCATGTGGGATCTTCCCGGACCGGGGCACGAACCCGTGTCCCCTGCATCGGCAGGCGGACTCTCAACCACTGCGCCACCAGGGAAGCCCTAAAACCTCTTACTTTTGCTTATTGTAGCTGTCCTTTTCAATCAAGGCTAGTTACGGTAGAAACAATATTGAAGCATTTTCTTTCAACCTATGTTAACTTCCAGGGTAAAAGTTCTGCAGTTATTTTCTGCTATAAAAATAAAACCTCAAAGGCATTTTTTATTCTGTTTTGCTGTGATCTAGCAATGCTTTTCATTTTAATTGTGGAAGAAGAAGAAAAGAATTCCCAAGTAAGAACAAAGGCTTCTATTTTTAAGATGTATTTTCCTATTACAAGTATGGCTCTAATGAGATAAGCATACAAATTATTTTATGTTTAACTGTTTTTAATTCTTTTCAGTTCTGCCTTCAGAGAGGTATTATATGTTTTTCTTACTAGAAACTTTGCTAAATTTGCTTTTCTGCAGTCTGTGGATATTCTTAACAAAAGTTCATTAATGAGGCAAAGGACTTTGTTTTCAGAAAGTAGGTAAAAATGACTATTTGTATTGTAGGTTCTGATTTTGAAAGGAGACTCAAAGGTTATGAAGGATATGTCAAGTTTAAAATGGCATAAATCTACTCAGTATTCTGTAATAACCTATATGGGAAAAGAATCTGAAAAAGAATGGATATATGTGTATGTATAACTGAATCACTTTGCTGTACACCTGAAACTAACACAACATTGTAAATCAACTATATTCCAATATAAAATAAAAATTAAATAAAAAAAGAAAGTGATAAACCTGCTTTAAAAAAATAAAATGGCATAAATCTGGATGGTCAATGTATCTTTCCACGCGATTGAAATGTGGACGGTCAGAATAATGCTACCATTTAAGTTGAATCACTGGACTCTGGATTCTTGAATGGTCACCTATATGCCGTACCCGATGATGGCAGCAGGGAGAGGGGACCTCAAGGGCAAGCAGTGGCTTTCTTTGCACCAGGGCAGTGAGAGGGCTGGGTGTCACAGGTAGTTCTGAGTACCATCGTGTCCCTGCCAGCCTGAAACCCTGCTGCTCTGGGCAGAATAGATGAAGATGTTATCGTGAGGGCATGGCAGACAACTGTTGGCTGCAGAAAGGGCACACCACCGGGAAGCCAGCACAGTGGAGGCTGGGTCACCCACCTGGCAGAAAAACACTAACAGGAAGTAGCCAACTTGTCTGTTGATGCCAAGTCGGAGTCTGTGCATTTTCGCCTACGTGAGGGTTGGGGTGCCTGCCTGGGTCTGGACGCAGCAGCTAAAGGAGACCTTGACCATTCAGCAGAGAGGCAAGTATCTGTGGGGACTCAGGAATGCAAGGGAGGACAGGATGCCCGTCCAATTAGGGAAGGGGGAGGGCGTTCTCAACACCCTGATGTTACTGAACAGGCTATTTTATTTTATTTTTTAATTAAAATTTCTTTTTCAATATGATCACAATTTTATTATATCTTATATATAACTTTGACAGTACATATACCAACACGTTAATAAAAGTTACTTTTTGTTTTGCCATTATGGGCAATTTTTCCTTGCCTTTTTTTTTTTTTTTTTGCGGTACGCGGGCCTCTCCCTGTTGTGGCCTCTCCCCTTGCGGAGCACAGGCTCCGGACGCGCAGGCTCAGCTGCCATGGCTCACGGGCCCAGCCGCTCTGCGGCATGTGGGATCCTCCCGGACCAGGGCACGAGCCCGTGTCCCCTGCATCGGCAGGCGGACTCTCAACCACTGCACCACCAGGGAAGCCCTCCTTGCCTTTAAAAAAAGAATTTATTGAAGTATAACTTATTTACAATGTTGTGTTAATATCTGCTATACAGCAAAGTGACTCAGTTATACATATATATTCTTTTCATATTCTTTTCCATTATAGTTTATCACAGGATATTGAATCTAGTTCCCTGTGCTCTACAGTAAGCCCTTGTCGTTTATCCATCCTCTATATAATCGTTTGCATCTGCTAATCCCAACCTCCCAGTCCTTCCCTCCCCCACCCCCTCCCCCTTGGCAACCACAAGTCTTGAACAAGCTATTTTATGTTATTAACATTTTATTATGAAATGTGCCATAGATGATAAAAAATATGTAGTTTCAAGAGGGATAATAAAAATGAACAACCATGTGCACACCATCGGTTTGAGTAGCGTGATATCTCCAGAAATTTAAAAGCACACTGCGTGCTTCTCCCTGATCGTGTCCAGCTCCTTTTGCACAAGAGGAAGCCAGGGTAGCGAATTTTGTGTTTACCGTTCCTTTCCTTTTCTCCCATCTCCCATGTATACATACCCAAGGAATACATTGTTTTGTTTTGCCTATTTTTGAGCTTTATATAAATGGACTCATACTATCTGTATTTTTTGAGTTGCTTCTTTCACCAACATATTTCAAAGATACAACCATGTTGATTGTTGTTGTTCCTAGTTTATTCATTTTCATTGCTTCAGAGTGGACACTGGTGTGTGTCTTAGTCTGTCTGAGCTGCTATAACAAAATGTCACAGACTTAGTGGCTTATGAACAAGAGAAATTTATTTCTCATAGTTCTGGAGGCTGGGGAGTCCAAGATCAAGGTGTCAGCGTGGTTGAGTTCTGATAAGGGCCACCGTTTCACAGCTGGTGCCTTCTTGCTTTGTCCTCACGTGATGGAAGGGGTGAGGGAGCTCTGGGGGATCTCCTCATAAAGGGCACTAATTCCATTCACGAGGGCTCCACCTTCATGACCTAGGTCATCACTCTCAGTATGTTTAGCTCTAACAGACAATACAAAGAGTTTTTTAAAGCTGAGGTGAGGGATGGTCACACTTTGAATCTAATGATGGCAGTGATTCCAGGAGAGGGAAGACAGCTTCGTGGATGTTTGAAGCACTGGTGAGATCACCCCCACATTTCCAGTCACTCTAAGAATGTTTTTGTTGTTGTTTTGATCTGACCTTCCCTCTAGGTCCTGGGAGTCAGGACTGGGGTCAAGTGGAGTAGAACCTTTGCGAGTTGCACATTTTTACCACTTTTTTTGGTAAAATATATTTTTCAATTTTATGAAAAAAGATGGTGACAGTGGCTGACAATTTAAAAATATTTTCCTCCTTAACAAAATAATCCATCAACTCTATTTCAACCCCTCTCCCATTTAAAAAATGTTCTAAACCATCTGCTCTGGCTCCCTGTGGCAGCTCAGGGTAGGCCCCACAGGAGGCATCCTTTAACTGTGGCTGTTAGTAAAGAGATTGCGTAGCTCTTCATGTTTTTGTGTCCTCTTCTGTATATATTTAGAACATTTTTCTATTGAGTTTTGGCCTTTTCCTTATGATGATAAAAGGACAAGCATAATATATATATATATATATATATATATATATATATATATATATATATATATATATACATACACACACATAATTAAGAAGAGCATAAAAAATGTGAAGTCCCTCCAAAAGAATCTAACAAGAGATGTCTGGAGAAAATTTAAATGTTACGGAAGACTTAAATAAATGATGCTATAGAACATATCCTTGGGTTGACCATCTCTATAAAAAGGTAGTATCTTAAAGATCCTAATTCTTCCCAAATTGATCTATAGATCCAATACTTTTTCAATCAAAATCCCAGAAAGAATTTTTGTAGAACCAAGCAAGATAATTTACCTAAAATGAACAAGGAAAGGTCTAAGAATAGCAAGAAGAAGCAGAAAATAAGCAAGTCTCATTATAAAGCTCTGATCATGAAGACAGTGTGATATTGAAGGATAAATAAACAGGTAGACCTAATGTCCGGAAATAGAGTCCCACACAATACACAACTGGTTAAGACAGTGCTGGCGTGGCAGATAGATGGGGAAAGAATGGACTTTTTAATAACTGTGGATGAAACAATTGGATGAAATAACTGGTGATTTAAAAAAATTTAAAAAATTATTAAAAAATTTACCCTTATTTCTTTTTTAAAAATTGAGATGTAATTGACATATAACATTATATTAGTTTTAGGTGTGCAACACAATGCTTTGATATATGTATATACTGCAAAATGATTACCACAATAAATTTCATTAACATCTATCACTTCATATAGTTACCATTTTTTCCTTGTGATGAGAACTTATATGATCTGATCTCTTAGCAACTTTCAATTTTTTTTGTCTTATTGATTCTTACTGATCTCTATCTATATACATCTCTATCTATATATAAGTTTTTTCCTATTTGCTAAATCTCTGCTCATCTTTATTTTTTCCTTCCATACTCTTTGGTTTCTTTTTTCCCCCAACTTTAATGCTTGACTCACTACTTTTAAAGCTTTTTTCTTTTCTAATGTAGGTATTTAAGGCTATAAATTGCCCTCTGTGTACTTCTTTAGCTCATTCCATGTATTTTGATATGCAATATTTTCATTGTTGTTTCTAAAACATTTGTAGTCCATAATATGATTTCTTTTTTGATCCATGCATTGAGATTTGGATATATTTGGAGTAACTTCTATTATTTTGTTATGTACTTTTTATTTTTCCAACTTCTGCAGTTTCTTTCTTTTTTTGTCTTTTCTTGACTTTATTTTGACTAAAGTCTTTTTTCCTAATTATATTTCTCCGTTTACTTAATATAAGCTATCTGTTCTCTTAGTGGTTACTTTCGTTATTTTAACAACCATACTTAATTTAAATTAGGTAAGATTGTATCTTTACTTTAACCCTAATCACCCTTTCCCTATTTACATGTGTTCGGTTATTTTAGTATTTTAATTTTTTGGCCATTATACCACCTCACAACATTTCTACTTATTGTTTTTATAGTCAAGGTTTGTTTAGATTTAGATTTGCCCACATATTTATTAATATCTTTGCTCATTATTTCTTCTTGCATCTTAGATAATCCACCTGGAATCATCTTCCTTCTGCCTAAATGTGTCCTATAAGAGTTTCTTTAAGTGAGGGTCTGTTGGTGGTAAATCCTCTAAATGTTTTTTGTTTAAAAAAGACATTTTTCCAGACAAGTGTCTTTATTTCACTCATGTATGAAAAATAGTTTCACTAAGCCTAGAATTCTGAGTCGAGGGTTATTTTTTTTGTAAGCTTGTTGAAATTATTTTACTTTCTTCTGACTTCTGCATTGCTATTGAGAAGCCAGTTGTCAATCTAATGTCATACTTTGCGGGGGAAACGTTTTCCTTTTCCCCTCCCTTCTACCCCTCCCTCCATGGGCTGCATTATAATCTTTCTCTAGGATGTGTCTAGATTTAGAGGTTTTTTTTTTGCCACATGTTAGTGAAAGCGCCAAGTCCTAACCACTGGACCACCAGGGAATTCCCTAGAGTTCTTCTTATTTATCCAGTTTAGGATTATTTTTGGGCTTCCTGAGTCTAAGGATTGGTATCTTCAGCAAGTCTAGAAGATTATTAGCCATATATGTTTGAGTATGCCTTTCCCCCCATTGTCTCTGTTAGCTTCTCCTATAAGATGTGTGTTAGACCTTCTCATTCTGTCTTCCTATAATAATATTTCTTCCATATTTTTCATCCTTTTTCCCCCCTCTCCAGATAATGTCTTTGGTTGAATCTCCCAGTTAGCTAAATTGTTTTCTTCTGATGTGGTCTAATTAGCTATTTAATCCACATTTTCATTGTTAGGAGGACTTTCTGGTTCTTTCCAAATTTGCTTAATTGTTCTTTCTAGTTTATTTCTTGTGTTTTCAAGCTTTTCTTTCATTTCTTTATGTATATTAAATATAGATATTTGATATTTTCTGCCTGATAATTCCAGTGTCTGATTCTGCTTTCCATTATTTCTGCTGGCTTTCACACACGGTATATTTTTATTTCCTTATTTATTTTGTGATTTTTGACTCTGATTTGCTCATTAAAAAAATGCTATTTTCAGATACTCTTTGAGGCTGGAATTTGTTTCTGCTAGTTTCCTGGGAGATCTATAAAAGTTAGAACCCTTTTAACTTGATTTCCTTTGAAGATTTTCTGGACAACACATGTCGTGGGAATTTGGATCAAAAACTCTCATGAATTTTGGCTTGTAGTTATAAATTCTCAGAGAATGTTTTCTTTTTCACTGAGCACCAAAGTTGAATCAGGGACGTTTTCTTCCATTCTATTTTTCATGGCAAAGTTTTTTCTCATTTATATTTACATTGAGGGTAGAGCCCTCAGTGGGGTTCTGGTGTGTGTGTCTGTGTATATATGTGCATGTATGTGTGTATCTATGTATATGTGTGTATGCATGTGCATATGTATGTGTATATATATGTGTCTGTATGTGTATCTATACATCTATGTATATACGTGTATGTATGTGTCTATATGTGCAAATGTATATCTCTGTGTGTGTATGTATGTGTGTGTATCTTTATGTGTGTGTGTTTTATAGAACTCCCCACCTTAAGGAGGCCCAGGCTTTATCCACTTGCCTCTTTTCTCTCTGTGGCATCAGAGTGGAAGATAAAGATTTCCTGGTTTTGTAAGAAACTCTCAACGTGGATGGTGGCCTTGTTGTGTGCTTATTCTTAGGATTCTTGATCTCACTTGGCTATACTTTTTTTTTTTTTTCCGGTACCAGCTTAGCAATGCATTTATACTTTTTTTCTTAATCTGGCTTAAAAATTTCTTTTTCGAGATGGTGTTTTAGGGCATCTAATCTGCCACACTAACGTAACTGGAAGTTGAAAACCCATTTCATACTCATTATTTTCTATATCTATTTGTTAACATCAAGTAAAAAATATGAACAAACTTCTTCAGTCCTCTGAAATTCTGAAGAAGCTATATGGACTTAAGTTGAAGCGAAACACAATTTGTTCAATTATAAGAAAACTTATCTTGACTTGAAAGCTTCTAGAGTTGACAACTAGAGATCGTCAGATATTTATCTATGGAAGTTTAAGAAACTGGTATAAATTTACTTTATTACCTTTTACCTACTTACTAGTGCTATACTATTAATGAATTCTATCATGTAATCTTTAACAACCACCTAGTAAGTATGTGCTCTGGGAATTAGTGAGAATTTCTGATACCAAAGAATCACTTACCATGCTATATTTCCCTCAGCTAAGATTTGAGGCAGTTTACAAAAACACCTTCAGTACAAAAGAAGAAAATTAATCACTGAGAGAATCAGGGATACAGGTAGGAAAATAAATCTTAGGCTAAGATGAACACACGAGAAGTACATAACATTTTCTTCCCAATATAGGTGGCCTGTCTTTGGTTTTAAGCTCTTAACACACATAAGAGGAGGGTAGGCAATAACATGACCTCGTTGGTTTCAGTGTCCTGTTCGGTTCAGGCCAGACTAACCCTGTACCTTCTGAGCCTTTTGGCAACACTGTTGAAATTGCATCACAGCCCCAATGACAAAGATTGGCAGTAAGAAAGTGGCCAGGGAGTATCTTTTATGTTTAATGATAAAAAGTGAAACTCTTCCGAGCTATTGACAATTACACTACTGGAGAGTTGGTTTAGGGCTGGACCCACCTGGTGAAGCACTGACCTGGATGTGGTCTGGCATGGGGGTGGAGTTTCACTGAGCTTCCGGTTTCTATCAGCTACCAGGTTTCAGATCGCTGTGCAGTTTTTCCCATTTTGGCAAAACAAGCGCCTTTCTAAACCCTCTGTAATCTTAGAAGGGCCTGAGACAGGTCTGGGCCCTTAGAAGCTACTATAACAACAGCAGAGAAATCCGGTGTTGGTTTAATTGTTTTAGTCCTGTGTTGTTTGGACCCTGATTAGGGTCCAAATCCATAGGGTCAAATTATAAGGAAACCAGCTAAAGATGTGAAACTTTTAGAGAAGCCTTCCACTATGCATGTTTTTTTTTAAAAACATCTTTATTGGAGTATAATTGCTTTACAGTGTTGTGTTAGTTTCTGCTGTATAACAAAGTGAGTCAGCCATACATATACATATATCCCCATATCTCCTCCTTCTTGCGTCTCCCTCCCACCCTCCCTATCCCACCCCTCTAGGTGGTCACAAAGCACCGAGGTGATCTCCCTGTGCTATGTGGCTGCTTCCCACTAGCTGTCTATTTTACCTTTGGTAGTGTATATATGTCCATGCCACTCTCTTACTTCATCCCAGCTTACCCTTCCCCCTCCCCGTGTCCTCAAGTCCATTCTCATCGTCTGCGTCTTTATTCCTGTCCTGCCCCTAGGTTCTTCCTCAGTATGTATGTTTGCGTGTTGTCAGCAATTCCTGAGCAGGAACAATTTGTGTGTGTGTGTGTGTGTGTGTGTGTGTGTGTGTTTTCACTGTACTGTAATAGGCACAATGAAGGTGTGTAAAAACAAGTGTAAACTTCATGCTTCAATTTCCTAAATTTGGGCTTGATCACTTTGGCAAAGCAAATGGGGATAGCATTTTGTGTTAGCTCCTCGCTTAATGACTAATAAATAAAAGATATTAACTTAGGTCAATATACTGGCTCACAAGTGTGCACTGGGTTTAATCATTCTTTTTCTTTGCTTGAAGGATTTTGACTCTTTCTTCTCTGCAAAAGAAGAGAATATTATTTATTCCTTCCTCGGCTTGGCTCCCCCTCCAGGCTCAAAGGTAAGCTTGAACACCCTCTTGGGATCCAATGTAGGTCAATGACCCAATATAGTTCATAAGAAGTGAGGATAAAATCAGCACCAACACTGTTTAATAAGTGATGATCTTTAAATGACCATGATTTTAATACACTTCTTATTCTGATGAAGTCTTATGCATAGAGATAATGCATGGTTTCTACTAAAGCATGTTTCAAAACTGTGCTTTTATTATTTTTGCTCTGTTTACACCTTGTTATAGTAAGCTTCACAATACCTAAGAAATATCATTGCATTCAATAATCTTAAATGCGTTAATTAAATATGTAAAAGTATAAATTCTCAGGTTGTGTCTATGAAATTATTTTGTTATGAATTTCTCATGACAGCTTATGTTAGTTAATTTTATAATGATATGTACTCCTATATTAATTATTTCTATTGAAAATGAATTTTGCTTTTTTTGTCTGATGAGGAGGGAAAAAGTAAGATCTAGACTCAAGAATAGATAAATTTCATCAGATTTCTTTTCCCCTCTGGTGTTGTTTCATCTTTGATTATGTACAATTATATCAATTAAATAAAGAATTATGCTAATAAAGCAAATACCATGAATTTGAATGTCTGGTGGAGATCACCTGTTTTTTTTTTGTTTTTTTTTTTTTGCGGTACGCGGGCCTCTCACTGTTGTGGCCTCTCCCGTTGCAGAGCACAGGCTCCGGATACGCAGGCTCAGCGGCCATGGCTCACGGGCCCAGCCGCTCCGTGGCATGTGGGATCTTCCCGGACTGGGGCATGAATCCGTGTCCCCTGTATCAGCAGGCGGACTCTCTACCACTGCACCACCAGGGAAGCACCAGAGATCACCTGGTTTTATTCCTTACCTTCACTGCATTCCTCACCTCTACCAAGCGTCTCATACATGACTCTCCGTAGATACAAGACAAGCACACATTTGTCTAATTCATTTATTTCTTTTTTTTTTTTTTTTTTTTTTTTTTTTTTTTTTTTTTTTTGTGGTACGCGGGCCTCTCACTGCTGTGGCCTCTCCCGCTGCGGAGCACAGGCTCCGGACGCGCAGGCCCAGCGGCCACGGCCCACGGGCCCAGCCGCTCCGCGGCACGCGGGACCCTCCCGGACCAGGGCACGAACCCGCGTACCCTGCACCGGCAGGCGGACTCTCAACCACTGCGCCACCAGGGAAGCCCCATTTATTTCTTAACTAATCTGTTTGTGCCCAGCTTCATTTCAAAAGAGATTTGTGATGACTGAGTCCCAATTAATTCTCACCATAGGAGACACAACTAAAAATCCTACCTTATAGAGATGGGTGTGTCTCAGAGGCACGTGGATGTGCTGTCTTCCATGTGTCCACATTCTTTAGGTAATGACACCTGAGGTCTCTTAGTGCTTAGGTTAACACATGCAGGTGTAACACGAATTCCTTCTCCAAATGGTAACATGTAGATTTTACAGTTAGTTAATGTACTATAAGGGGATAATAGTTCTATACGGGGAAATAAAGTTATTTCCCTTTTAATGAAATACCTTTCTGGCTTTGGTCAACTTAAATGCAACATATCTCGTACACGTTATTAACCGTTTAAAAAAGTGCTAAGAGCTATTATATGCAATTTGATATTTTTTATTTGGTATAGGAGTTTGTTAACTGGGTCACGTTAGTTTAGCTATTATGTTTAAGAGATGGTACCTTAGTGTTAAGGTATATTTCTTGGTGGGGACACTCAGGTCACTTGGGTCTTGAAGAAGGACAGGAAGGGTGGAGGGAAGAGTGTTCAAGGCAAAGGTAAGAGCGAATGCAAAGGCCCTGAGGCAGGAAAGGGCTTGGCGACTCCTAGGACCTGCCATGGCTACCCTGAGTCCTGAGTTGCCGAAGTGAAGAGGGAAGGGGCACCATGGGAGGTGGGAGCAGCAGGTGGGCAGCCCATGGGCCACAGCAGTGCTCTGGAGTCTATCTTAGGGACCGTTAAGACATTGTAAGGGTTTTAAGCAGAGGAGTAATTTTATTTCCTTGTCTAGAACTCTTTTTGGCTACAATGGGATGAATGGATTGAAGTGGTACAAATTACTGTAGTAAAACGGATGAGATGTCATGGTGGTGTGGACTAGGGTGGTGGGGATAGAAAAGTACAGAAGTGGATGATTTTAGTATCTGTTTTGGAGGAAGAATTGGTAAGAATTGCTGATGGATTGAATCAGCAATGAGAGGGTTTAACCTCCTTGATTTTAGGGCCATCAGATTCTATTTTACAATTTGGTTTCTGGTTCTGTTGTGCTCTGAAGAGGGACTGTACCGTGATGAGTTTTTATCTTAAGTGCATCTTTGTACCCCAATGCGTATCTTCATTTCTCTTGAAAAGACTGTTTTTTGAATATTAAAATTTAATTTTTATCCAATTAATATATGTATAATTTTGAAAAGGTCAAGGGTTATTACAGAAAATGGTAGGTCCTGCCTTCACCCCTCATGGATGACTTTTCTGTGTGCTAAGGTGCAGAGCTCCAGGCCAGACATCACTTCTGCTCAGGACTGGAAAGCTGCGGGTCCATATTCTTAGTAGTTTCCAGGGCTGTTGTTGAGAAACCTGGTGCCAGTCTGTCTACTGACCCTGTATTTGTGTCTGGTCTTGTTTTTCTCATTCCTGGGAGACTTTAGGTTCCTCTCTTTTGCTTTGAAGTTGTATGATGAGGTACTTGGAGTGGTCTTTTCTTCCTTGTTTGTGCTGGGCACTTGCTGGGCCTTTTTTCAATCTGGAAAGTCATGTCCTTCAGTTCTGGAAGATGTTGGAGGTACTATTTCTGTGGTCATTCTTTTCCCATTAGTTTCCATTTTCTTTTCTTTGCTCTTTTTGAAATTCCTCTTATTTGACCGCTGGGCCTCCTGGACTAATCATACAATATTTTGTTCTTTGCTTCTGGTTCTTTCACTTAGCATAATGCTGTCAAGGTTCATCTATGTAGTAGAATGTGTCAGTACTTCTTCTCTTTTTATGGCAGAATGATATTCCACTGTATGAATAGACCATATTTTATTTATTGATTCATCAGTTGATGGACATTTGGGTTGTTTCCACTTTGGGACTATTATGAATAATGCTGTTATGACCATTTGTATCTTTTGTTTAATTTTATCTTAAATATTAGTATTGTATTATAGGCTGCTCTGCAAAAGAATCACTTGGACAGTTTTAAAAAAATTAAGATGCTTGAGTTCTGCTTCAGACCTACTGACCCTGAATTGTAAGGGGAGAGGGTCAGGGACCTTCTTTTTTTTTTTTTTTTTTTTTTTTTTTTTTGTGGTACGCGAGCCTCTCACTGTTGTGGCCTCTCCCGTTGCGGAGCACAGGCTCCGGACGCGCAGGCTCAGCAGCCATGGCTCACGGGCCCAGCCACTCCGCGGCGTGTGGGATCTTCCCGGACCGGGGCACGAACCCGCGTCCCCTGCGTCGGCAGGCGGACTCCCAACCACTGCGCCACCAGGGAAGCCCGACCTTCATTTTTAAAAAAGTTCGTTTGTTAGTTGATTCTGATGCACACTCCTGTTTAACAAGCACTAAGTTAAGGACTCATTTAGCAAATATTCATAGATACGCCTCGCCAAAGTGAAGGTGATATCATATTTGCTTTAGTTAAAGAACTCACACATTACAGAGAAACAATGAGTTCACTTTGTTTTTCTCCCCATCCTTGTTTCCCTCTTTCCTTAGGGGCCACTAACATCATGGGTATTTTAAGACTATATATAAAACTATGTATTCATCTCCACAAGCAGTACATATGTTGTTTTGTATTCTTAATGCTTAATTGGAATCATTTTTTTTTGGAATTTTCTGCAAATTGCTTTTTTCATTACGTTTTGAGGCACAGCCACCCTAATATATGTAATTCTATCTCACCCTCTGCTCTGCGTCATCTTGTCCCATTAAAAATATTACCTAATCTCAGATTTTAGATCTCACCCTGGTTTGTGTTTAGGTTTTGTCCTATTGCGTGAAATTCTTTTTGGCTAAGTAGAAGAAAGGGATGGCCGTGGAATTACAGAGCTCAGCCTAGAGGGACTTAACATCCAGTTCAGAGCCTTCTCTTCACAAAGGAGGAACTCGAAGCCCAAGAGGTTTAGGTGATTTGCACAAAGATACTCCACTAATTAGCAGCACAGTCCATGCTAGAACCTTTGGTGCTGTCAGCATTGCTCGGGTTTATAGGTGTTGGTGTGTACTTGGGGCAAAGTCCTTCAAGTATCCTTTGGGAAGACGGACACTTGATGATTTATGGAAGCGATATTATTTGTCACAGTGTCGTTTTGTAGCAAACGACATGGTGGAGAAGTGTCAGCAAGGAAATCAATCTTGTTCAAGCTAAAAATAGATACTCTTGACTATTATGGAGAAAATGTATGCTTATAAAATGATCTTAAGCAGTATAAGCAGCATTATTGCTTGTGGAACAGTTTTCTTAGGCAGAGGCTGTACCAGGCCGAGTACCAGGCCGGTTCTCCCAAGAGAGCTTTGTAAGTAAGCATTGCCTCCATAAAATCAACCTCAGTTCTTCACAGGCATCTGGTCATATCTGATTCAGTGAGCATCATTATTTTATTTTATTTTTCTTATTGAAGTATAGTTGATTTACAGTGTGGTGCCAATCTCTGCTGTACAGCAAAGTGACTCAGTTATACACATATAGACATTCTTTTTTTATATTCTTTTCCATTACGGTTTATCCCCAGATATTGGATATAGTTCCCTGTGCTATCCATTCTAAATGTAATAGTTTGCATCTGCTAATCCGAAACTCTTAGGGAAAGAAAAGACAAAAGAGCAAAGGACATAAAATTGTGAAAGGATAGACTCTTCATTAAATGTTATTGGGACAATTGGACAGTAAGATGTAAAAAAATTGAAATCAGACCACCATCTCACACCATACACCAAAGTTAACTTAAAATGGATTAGAGACTTGAATGTAAGACCTGAAACCGTGAAACTTCTAGAAGAAAACGTAGGTAGTACACTGTTTGACATTGGTCTAGCAGTATTTTTTTGGATCTTTCTCCTCAGGCAAGGGAAACAAAAGCAAAAATAAAAAAACGGAATGACATCAAACTAAAAAGCTTTTGCACAGCAAAGGAAGAGATCAACAAAACAAAAAGTCTACTTCTTCTCTCACCTACTGAATGGGAGAAGATATTTGCAAACAATGTATCTGACAAGGGATTAATATCCAAAATATACAAAGAACTCATATAATTTGACATCAGAAAAACAAACAACCCAATTAAAAATGGGCAGAGAACCTGAATAGACATTTTTCCAAAGAAGACATACAGATGGCCAACAGTTGCATGAAAAGATGCTCAGCATCACTAAGCATCAGGGAAATGTGAATCAAAACCACAAAGAGATATCACTTCACACCTGTCAGTAGGGCTGTCAACAAAAAGACAACAAGTAAAAAGTATTGAGGAGGATTTGGAGAAAAGGGAACCCTTATACACTGTTGGTGGGAATGTAAGTTGGTGAAGCCACTATGGAAGACAGTATGGTGATTCCTCAAAAAGGAATTCAAATTCTAAAAGATATATGCACCTTGATGTTTATTGTGACATTATTTACAATAGCTGAGATATGGAAGCAACCTAGGTGCCCATCAATAGATGAATGGATAAAGAAGATGTGATACACACACACACACACACACACACACACACACACACACACATGCACTAACACACTGGAATACTATTCAGCCATAAAAAGATGAAATCTTGCCATTTGTGACAACGTGGATGGACCTTGAAAGTATTATGAGAAGTGAAATAAATTAGATGGAAAAAGATAAATACTGTATGATTTCACTCAATATGTGCAACATAAAAATCTAATGAACAAACAAACAAAATAAATGAACAAACAGAACCAAACACATAGATACAGAGAACAGAGTAGTGGTCACCAGAGGGGATGGGTGAGGAAGAGGGCGATACAGGTAAAGGTGGTCAACTGTATAGTGATGGATGGAAACTAAATTTTTGGTGGTGAGCACGTTGTAGGATATACAGAAGTAGAAATGTAATGTATACACGAAACTTATACAATGTTATAAATCAATGTTACCTCAAAAAGTACTTAGTGATAGGTTAAAAAATTATAGGTTGTGGGTTTCCCTGGTGGCGCAGTGGTTGAGAGTCCGCCTGCCGATGCAGGGGACACGGGTTCGTGCCCCGGTCCGGGAAGATCCCACATGCTGCGGAGCGGCTGGGCCCGTGAGCCATGGCCGCTGAGCCTGAGCTCCGCAACGGGAAAGGCCACAATAGTGAGAGGCCCGCTTACCGCAAAAAAAAAAAAAAAAAAAAAAAAGTATAGGCTGTTTCTGTGGCATGCAAAATGAAGTAATAAAGTCACTCCAAAAAAGTTTTAGGCAAAATATAAATGTAATCACTAAGTCTATTTTCAAAGACAACAGCAATCATTCTATCTTATTTCTAAAAATGGATGAATAGAGGAAAAATCTTGATACAACAAAATTATCCAGAGAGCTATACTGTGAATATACCAAGCATATGTACCATGCAACATGCCATGAATGACAAGCGTATTCTTACCATATATGGTAGGAATATATCAAGAATATCAAGTAATGAGATTCAGTCGGTCTGCAGTAGATCCTGAACAACTATATATTAGTAAAACTACATGAGTATATTGTTGTCGTTTATCTTAGGACAGGGCCGAAAGTCAGCTCATCACACGAGATGAACTGTGCCGAAGCCCAGCAGTAGAGGGCTGCCGCTCGCTCAGGCAAAACAGCGCCGTCTGTCCTGCTGTGGTAGCTTTTATTAAAGCATTATCTAGGTTTACATTTTAAGACTTGTTTTCTTAACATTTCAGAAGTGCCAAAGCTGCAGCCTATGTTTTTATTAATTATAGAAGCAATAACTGGCTTTCGTGAGCACCTGCCGTGCTTCGTCCTTGAGCGCAAAAGCAGCACAAAGTTCCCACCGTTTTTCTGATTATACTGAAGTAGCACAAGGACATTTCCTTGCGTTCCCACCACTCTGATTATACTGAGGCCATCTCATGGATCAGTGCCCAAAGCACTCAATGCGTCTCCGCAGGCCCCCCGTTTGCCGGGGGGGGCGCTCAAAGCAATCAGGACTGTTTGCAGTTCTGGCTTATTCGCCAGCCCCCAGTTTGCTGGGGCGGGGGGGCTCATGGGTCACGTCTCCTTTCCACGTCCTCAGTTATTCCACTACAGTATATGATGGGAATCTCTAATTGAAAATTACTACCCTGGATCATGCTAGATTGAAATTAAAGAAGTAAAAGATGATCGAGTTAACATTTAAAGCAAATAACTAAAGTTAGGATTGATACCCTATACCATCATTGTCAAATATCATGCAAGGAACCACTAGGACCAACGTCTTCTATATGTTATTTTAGTCAGGGGAGTATTATTAAGACACCAATGGAAAATATCCAGTTATATATATGTATATATGTAAATAGATTTTCCTGTAACTGGTAGAGGTACGTACAGTCATCACAATGACAAAGCATCACGTTTATAGAATGCTGTCAGGGTGTGACTATTCAGCGTCAGAATCTGAACATCCCAGTGGGGACCGTCGTCACAGCAGCCACCCCAGGATGTTCTGACATTTCCCACAGTGACACTGACATTGCTCAAGAGGGTTCCAATCGTCTGATGGGGTCATGGTTGCATCCTCTAGCAGAAGATGGATTCTCTCTTAGGACGCATCCAAGTCTGGTGAAGAAGGTGCAGATAATATGTCTGGATAATGTAATTTGGGGCCCAAAATGACGTGTGATTAAAAGTTTTGATCCTCATTTTCTGGTGTGACTAGTGAGCTTCCGTTGAAAGCAATTTTGAGTCATGGCAAAAATATTTCAGTAAGTGCAGGGTTTCCCAGTAACCTGAAGGAGGAAGACCAGACTGAACAGAGAATCCAGGTGCCTTCAAAGGAAGGAGCGTGAAAGGAAGAAGGAGAGGGAGACAGAAACATTTGATGAGGACTGTACAAGACATGAATTTGAAGCAGAAACAGACATTCTGAAATTTCCTAATTTAAAACTGCAAGATGAGCGGTGGAGAGAGTGGATGCCATTGAGACCCACATGTGGTTCAAGATCAACAGGAGGAAATACCTCCAACACAAAATAAAATGCAAAGAAATAGAAGTCATTTGGGAAAGCCAGAGCCTGGAAGTCAGCCACAGGAGACCTAGGACATGAACAAGAGTAGTTCCAGAAATAGCGAAGATTATCATACTAGGTGAAGTTAAGTAAGACAGAGAAAGACAAATGTCGTATGCTACTGCTTATATGTGGAATCTTAAAAAATGATACAATTGAACTTATTTACAAAATAGAAAGAGACTCACAGACTTAGAGAATGAACTTATGGTTACTGGGGAGAATTGTCAGGGGGAGGGATAGATTGGGAGTTTGGGATTGACATGTACACACTACTGTATTTAAAATGGGTAACCGTCCATCAACAGAGGAATGGATAAAGAAGACGTGGTACATGTGTACAATGGAATATTACTCAGCCATAAAAAGGAATGAAATTGTGCCATTTGCAGAGACGTGGATGGACTTAGAGACTGTCATACAGAGCGAAGTAAGTCAGGAAGAGAAAAACAAATATCGTGTATTAACGCATATATGTGGAATTTAGAAAAATGGTACAGATGAACCTATTTGCAAAGCAGAAATAGAGACACAGATGTAGAGAACTAACGTATGGATACCAAGTTGGGGAGGTGGGATGGATTGGGAGATTGGGATCGACGTATGTACACTCCTATGTATGAAGTAGATGGCTGGTGAGGGCCTACTGAATAGCACAGGGGCAAAAAAGGAAGGTACAATCTGTTTGCCGGAAATATATTAAAATGTAATATATGTGTTAAAATGTGTTCCAGTATACATTAGGTGCATACAAATACTGTTTGATTCCAGTTATACGAGGTACCTAGAATAGTCAAATTCATAGTCAGAAAGTACATCGGTAGATGCCAGGGGCCAGGGCGTGGGGAGGATGGGGAGAGGGAATGGGAATTAGTGTTTAATGGGGACAGAGTTTCAGTTTAGGAAGGTGAAACATTTGGGAGATGGTTGTTGGTGAGAGTTGCACACCAATGTACATGTACTTAGTGCCACTGAAATGTACAGTTAAATATGGTTAAAATAGTATGTTTTAGATTATGTGAGTTTTAGCACAGTAAAAAAAATTTTTAAAAAATAAAATGGATAACCAACAAGGACCTACTGCAAAAATAAATAAAAAGCGTGAGGAGAAAACAAAAGCATGAAGAGCAGGAGAAGAGAACTCATGACTAAGAGAGAGCAGAGGGCCCTCCACTTGAAGGTGATGCTGCAGCCTCCCCTCCAGCCCCTCAGCGCCTGACTGGGCAGGAAAACCAGAGGGTGCTGTCTGAGGACCAGAAACTAGGCAAGAGTCCCTGCAAGATGGAAAGCAGAAAGGGCTGGTTTGAAGGAGGAACTGAGGCCTGGTGTTGGCCAAGGTGGGCTCAGCTCTCAGGGCCCTGCAGGCCCAGATGGGGCATTCGCACTGCAGGAGGGGCCCTGGGCAGTGATTTGAAGCAGCCTGGCAGCTGAACCCCCCACCTCCATCCTGCCCTTAGTCCCGGCGGTGGCCCACAGAGGGGTCTTCCCTGGGAGAAGCGGTGAGTGTGAGATGGGTTGGGGGCGGGGCAGGCCCCCAAGAAACCTGGAGCAGGCGGACCCTGGCAGTCCGCCTCAGCCCTAGATACACAGCAGAAGCACCAGGGGAGCTGTTAGTACCAGGAGATGCCAGGGCCTTAGCCAAGATGGGCTGAATGGAAATCTCTGGGCGGGGAGGCCCCAGGGGACTTTAATGTGCTCCTAAAGCTGAGAACCACTTCTGTAAAGGAAAACCTTGTCAAAATAGTGACGTCAGGAATTTTAAACAACCTCAGAAATAGCCAGGAGTTGTGGAAGGCCATATGGGAACAATGACATATGTGAGAATATCCATTCTGGTTTGGGGATATGGAGAAAAGGAGGGAAATACCAATGTTCTGAAGGTCTGGGCTCAGTGAGGGGCAGCGGAGGTAAATCATTTTGTTGGGGATCGTTCATATTATGTAACTGTCATTTATTAAGAGAGAGCTGTGAGTTTTATGAACAGAAAGGTAAGCAATAGTGAAATAGAAAAGCGTTTCAGAACATCTAGATTAGCAGAACGGGGGCAGAGCTGAGGAAAACAGAATGGAGACAAACTTAAGTCAGCAAAATGAAGGGAAGGAAAAACATGAGACAAGACAGACGAGCTCTAATGAATTAATATGGTAGAAAGAGTCAAACCAACTCTATCAGTTGTTCTAAAAAATTTGGAGAGGCTGAAATTTCCTAGCCTGGATTCTTGAATAGTTGCTGTACAGTTGATGAGAAAGGGGTGTTAGATCTCCAGTTATGTGAATTGTCTGTTCTTCCCTTTAATCTGGCTAATTTATGCTTCATACGTTTTAAAAGCACAATCATATTTATGATTATGACTTTCTAATGAATTGACCCTTTTATTATTATCAAATATCTTTTTGAAATCCCTGGTAATACTCTTTGTCTTTTTATCTGTATATTATGATTTTTAAAAAAAGCTGTTTTAAAAAGATGTTCCAGACTTCTTATGCTTACTGTTTGCATGGTATATCTTTTTCCATCCGTTTACTTTCAACTTACCCATGTAGACAACATAGAATTAGATCTTGTGCATTTTTTATTCATTCTGACAATCTCTGTTGTCAACTGGGCCATTTAGTTTATTAATGTTTAAGTAATCGTTGAATTAATTGTGTTTAGATTTATCATTTATTACTTGTTTTTTATTTGTCCCCTCTCCTTTTATTCCTCTATTCTATGTGCTTTTGCTTTGTTTTGGGTTATTTGGATGTGCTTTAGAATTCCCTTTTATTTTTTGGCTTTTTAGTGATAATTCTTTCATTTTTTTTGTAATGCAAAACTATTTTTGGTTGCTCTAGTGATTTTGGTGTACATTTTTAGTATTTCACGGTCTATAGTTAATCTTATAACACTTTATAATATGAACAAACATGGCAATCATACATATCCATTTACCATCCCCCATCCTTTGTGCTATATGTATCATGTATATTACATTTTTGTATATCATCACCTCAACTATACAGTATTATAATTTTTGCATTGAACAATCCTATGTATTTTTTTTAAAAAGAGTAAATCTAACCTTTTACATTTACTCAGACAATTTTTTGACACTTTAAATATGTTGTTTCTTTCTGTCTTCTGGTCTTCATTGTTTCTAATGAGACATGAAGATTACTTGAATCCTTGTTCCCTGTATGTAATATGTCATTTTTCTGTGGTAGCTTTCAAGATTTTCTCTTCATCTTTGGTTTTCAGCTGTTTGATTATGTTGTACCTGGGCATAGTTTTTTTTCTGTTTATCCTTATTGGGATCTGCTGAGATTCTGGAATCTGTAAATATATATGTCTTTTACCACATTTAGGCAGTTTTCAGCCATTATATTTTCAGATATTATTTCTGTCCCATTTTGTCTCATCTCCCCTTCTGACACTCTAATTACATATGATAAGTCTTTTGTCATTATCCCATATTTCCCTGAAGCTTTTTTTATTTTTAAAAAATCTTGTTTCTCTCTGGTCTTCAAATTGGATAATTTCTGTTGGTCTATCTTTAAGTTCACTTATTTTTTCTTCTGTCATCTTCATTCTGCATCCAGTCTAGTGAGTTTTAAATTTCAGATATTGTATTTTTTCTGCTATAGAATGTCCCACTTGTTTGATTTTTATAGTTGTTATTTCTCTGCTGAGATTTCTAATTGTTTCAGCATCGTATGCATATTTTCCTTTACATCTTTGAGCACAGTTATAATAGCTGCTTTAAAGTTTTGTCTGCTAATTCCAACATCTGGGTTCTTTCTGGATTGGTCTCTATTTATTGTTTTTTCTTTTGAGGATGGGTCACATTTTCCTGTTCTTTATACTTCAAGTGTTTTGGATACTTGGAGATAGTGAAGGTTGTGTTGTGCAGACTGTATTTTGTTACATTCCTCTGAAAAATGTTGATTTTTTTGTTTGTTTGTTTCAGTAGGCATTTACTTTGTCGTACTCAAACTGCAAACTCTATGTTTCTAGTAGCAGCTTAAATCTGATTTGAGCTCTTTTTTCTTTAGCTGAAACCAGTCCCATACACACATTGTTCTGGGCTCAGCTGGAGGTTTTGACAGAGTTTATAAACAGAATTTGGGGCTCCCTCCATCTGCCTCTCACCTGTCCAGGATTCTGTCCTCATTTTCTAGGGGCTGTGGGTGCCCCGAATTCTGTTTTTTTGGATTTTTCAGGCAAAAAACCTGTGGGTTTACTGTTGTGGTTTTATGTCTCTCACAAGATTTGCTTTTTCTCAGGCTTAAGCCCTGAGAACAGCAACTCACCCAGTGCCATTCTCACTTTTTTTTTTTTAACCATTTTTCAAAAACTTTACTGTTCAGTAGTGTTAAGTATATGTACATTGTTGTGCAAAAGATCTCCAGAACTTTTTCATTTTGTAAAACTGAAACTCTATACTTGTACAACTCCTCATTTCTCCCTATCCCCAGTCCCTGGTAACCACTATTTTACTTTCTGTTTCTAGAATTTTTTGATTTTCGATTCCTCATATAAGTGAAATCAAACAGTATTGTATTTTTGTGACTGGCTTCTTTCACTTAGCATAATGTACTCAGGGTTCATCTATGTTGTAGCATGTGTCAGGATTTCCTTTCCTTCTTTTTTAAGGCTGAATAGTATTCCATTGTATGTATGCTCATCCATTCATCCACTGATGATATTTGAATTGTTTCCACCTCTTGGCTCTTGTGAATAATGCAGCTGTGAACCTGAGTGTGCAAATCATTCTCATCTTTTAAGTCAACTTCCTCTTGAATTCTTCTTACTTTGGTTCATTTTCCTCTTGTTTTTCCTTTACTTCTGTTTTAAAGAAAATTTATTTAAAAAAATTCACCCAGAGTTTATAGTCATTATTTGTTAGAGAGTTTATAGGATATTACTTGCCTACACCGGAATTGGAGTTGTCAGTGGTATTAGATTTTAACATAGATTGAGACATATGTTATTTATAACAATAAAACAATAATTCAAAGAAAACTGGAAATGAAGGGCATAAACAAACAAAAAGAAAGCTGGAGTGACATTAATAATATTAGATATAGAGAAATTCAAGACCAAAAGCATTAACTAGGTAAAAGAGGTATTATGAGAAATTGTAAAAATCTATAAAGAAAATATAGTAGTCATGGATCTTTATGGATCATACTACATGGCAGTCAAATTCATAAATCAGAAACTCCTAGGCATACAATGAAAACTTGTTAAAAATATACCTTTCAATAAATATATTGTACTTATTACATATCAGGCACAATTTACAGCAAAAAAAACAAATGTAATCAGCCAACTTAATTTTTAAAAGTTTAAAAATTAAAAAATATTCTTCTAGCTTTATTGAGATATAACTGCAGCGCTGTATATATATAGCACTGCAGTTTAAGGTATACAGCATAATGATCTGACTTACATATATCATGAAATGAAGTTTAGTGACCATCCATCATCCTGTACAGACATTAGAAAAAAAATTTTTTTCCTCGTGTGAGAACTCTTAGAATTTGCTCTCTTGACAGCTTGCGTATATAACACAGAGCAGTGGTAATTATATTTATCATGTTATACAGTACATCCCTGGTACTTACTAATCTTGTAACTGGAAATTTGTACCTTTTGTCTACCTCATCCAATTCCCCTCTCCCCACCCACTGCCTCTGGTAACCAGACTTTTTTCTATGAGTTTGTTTGTTTTTGAAGTATAACTGACGAGCAACACTATGTTAGTTCCCGGTATACAACATAATGATTTAATATTTCTGTACATTACAAAATGGCCACCATAAGTCTAGTTACCATCTGTCACCATACAAAGATATTAGAGAATTATTGACTATATTCCCCATATTGTACATTTCATAACAGTGACATTTATTTTGTAACTGAAAGTTTGTATCTCTTAATCTCCCTCATCTATTTCCTTCCTCCCTCCATCTCCTTCCACTCTGGCAACCACTCTGTATTTATGACTCTGTTTCTGTTTGGTTATGTTTGTTCATTTGCTTTGTTGTTTAGATTCCACATTTAAGCGAAATCATACAGTATTTGTCTTTCTCTTTCTGACTTATTTCACTTAGCATAATACCCTCTAGGTCCATCCATGTTGTTGCAAATTCCATTCTTTTATAAGGCTGTGTAATATTCCATATATATATATGCCACATCTTCTTTATCCACTTGTCTATTGATGGGCACTGAGGTGGCTACCATACCTTGGCTATTGTAAATAATGTTGCGATGAACATTGGGGCATATATTTTTTCAGATTAGTGTTTTCATTTTCTTCAGATAAATACCCAGGAGTGCAGTAGATGGATTGTGTGGCAGTTCTACCTTTAATTTTTTGAGGAATCTCCATAATGTCTCCTCTAGTAGCTGCACCAATCTACATTTTTATCAACAGTGCATGAGGATTCTCTTTTCTTCATATCCTCACCAATGCTTGTTATTTGTTATCTTTTTGATAATAGCCATTCTGACAGGTAAGAGGTGATATCTCATTGTGGTTTTGATTTTCATTTCCATGATGATTAGTGATGTTGAACATCTTTTTATGTGCCTGTTGCCCATCTGTATGTCTTCTTTGGAAAAATGTCTATTCAGGTCCTCTGCCCATTTAACATTTTTTTATGTTGAGTTATATGAGTTTTATTTTTTTTAACTTTTTAAAGAAATAAATTTATTTTATTTTATTTATTTTATTTTTGACTGTGTTGGGTCTTCATTGCTGCACGTGAGCTTTTCCCTGCTTGTGGCAAGTGGGGGCTACTCTTCATTGTGGTGTGTAGGCTTCTCATTGTGGTGTTCTCTTGTTGTGGAGCACAGGCTCTAGGTGTGTGGGCTTCAGGAATTGTGGCATATGGGCTCAGTATTTGTGACACACGGGCTTCATTGCTCTGTGGCATGTGGGATCTTCCCAGACCAGGGCTCGAACCCATGTCCCCTGCATTGGCAGGTGGATTCTTAACCACTGAGCCACCAGGGAAGCCCATGGGTTTTTTTAACTTTTATTTTTTGGCTATGCCATGTGGGTTGTGGGATCTTATCAGTAGTTCCCCGACCAGGGATCAAACCCATGCCCCCTGCAGTGGAAGAGTGGAGTCCTAACCACTGAATTCCCTATATGAGTTCTTTGTATATTTTGGATATTAATCCCTTATCAGATGTAGTATTTGCAATATCTTCTTTAATTTGGTATGCAGCCTTTTTGTTTTGTTGATAGTTTCCTTTACTGTGCAAAAGTCTTTTAGTTTGATGTAGTTCAGTTTATTTATTTTTACTTTTGTTTCCCTTGTCTGAGGAGACAGATCCAAAAAAATATTGCTAAGACTGATGTCAAAGAGCATACTGCTTATGTTTTCTTCCAGAAGTTTTATGGTTTCAGGTCTTACATTTAAGTCTTTAATCTATTTTGAGTTTATTAATTTATTTTATTTATTTATTTTTTGCGGTACGCTGGCCTCTCACTGTTGTGGCCTCTCCTGTTGCGGAGCACAGGCTCCGGACGTGCAGGCTCAGCAGCCATGGCTCACGGGCCTAGCTGCTCCACGGCATGTGGGATCTTCCTGGACTGGGGCACGAACCCGTGTCCCCTGCATCGGCAGGTGGACTCTCAACCACTGCGCCACCAGGGAAGCCCTGAGTTTATTTTTGTATATGGTATGAGAAAGTAGTCCAGTTCGATTCTTTTCCATGTAGCTTTGCAGTTTTCCCAACACCATTTATTGAAGACACTTTTTTATTCCTTATTGTGTATTCTTGCCTCCTTTGTCATAGGTTAAGTGACCCTAAATGTGTGGGTTTATTTTCAGTGTCCCTATTCTGTTCTATCAATCTGTTTGTCTGTTTTTGAGCCAGTACCATACAGTTTTGATTTTGTAGCTTTGTAATATAGTTTGAAACTAGGGAGCATAATACTTCCAGTTTTGTCTTTCCTTCTTAAGATTATTTTGGTTACTTGGGGTCTTCTGTGACAGCAAACAATTTAATAGATATGTATAGATATATGTATACACACAAGAATAAGAATATATTAGATAGATATTAATAGAATGTATTCTTCTCTTACACTTATTAAACAATTTCCAAATCTATTACGTTCTTGGTCACAAAGGAAACTTTCATAAATTTCAAAAAGGGATGATTTTACAGGATACATTTTTATCCCAAGTATAGAATTACAATCTGGAAGAGAAATATCATAAAAACTTAAGAAATAAATATATGCCATTTCAAATAACTCCATATCCAAGGGAAAACATAACTGATATTACAAGTCATCAAATAATAAGCAAAAGTTATTATTTCATACACAAACCCCAATATACAGCCAAATCTCTATACAGAGGAAAATTGTTAACTTTAAATATTCTTATAATTAAAGCAGAAAGGTAAAAACTTAGTAAAATAAATATTCAACTTATAAAATTAGGAAAATAGAAAAAAAAGAGTAGGCGGTGAATCAATAAAAAGAAAAACCAAGATTAATTTAATACAAAAGAGAAAGTGTGTGTCTGTGTGCCTCTGTGTGTGCATATATGAATACAATTTATATATAATTTGAATATATACAACTTGAATACATTTATATGTAATTTGACTATATATAACTTGAACAGACAAATGAAGTAGATGAAATCCCTGACCAGTTGATATATTACTCAGAAAACTTTCAGTTATACCTAGATCAATTTCTGTTATGAATTCAGATGGGAAGTCTAAATAATATATTAACAAACTGTATCCAGCAATGAATTAAAGGTAATACACCAAATTAGAGCAGAATTTTTTCTATCAAAATAGTTCATTACATGAACTTATTGATGGAGAAAGACTGTAAGATTGTGTCCATAAATACCAAGAAGATATTTGATATAATTCATCAGACATTCCTAGTTAAAATAAACATGGATTAAAATATAAGTAGAAGGAAACTGAGTAAATATTATAAAAACCAATTATCAAAAGAAAACTGTATCCTAATGAACCATGAAATACTGAAACATTAAAATCAGAAGAAAGATAGGCATGCCTGTCATCACCATATTATTAAACATTGTTTTAGAAGCTGTAGTTATAACAAAAAAATAAGAAAATGAAATATCTCATATATATGTAGCATATATGAAATATAAAAATTATCTTTATTTGTGTATGATGTAATTGTATGCCTAGAAATCTCAACAAACTCCAATAAAATCCATTAGAATTAGTATTAGAGTTTATTACGTTTCTGGATTAAAAAAATGCAAAAATTAGTAGCTTTTATTTATATCAACCATAATGGATAGGAAGTTAAAATGTAAAAAACATACCTCATTCACAATGGTGATAAAAATCTCTAAAACGTTTAGGAATAAATTTATCTGAAAGACACCAACAAATATTAAAGTAATGGAGAGACCTATGATGCTCTGAGTAGGATGACCTAACAATAAGAAGTGATAATTCCTAAACTAATAAATACATTTAGTGCTATTTCAATGAAAAGCCTATTTAATATTTTTGACACTAGGAAAAATGATCTTAAAATGAATTGGAATAATACATGTCTGAGAAGAGCCAAGAAAATTTTGAAAAAGGAGACTTTGTGTAGCAAAGTCTTGCCTTTCTGAATATTGAAATTTATGTTAAAAACTACAGTGATAAAAGCTGTATATTGGCATGGGAACTGATAAATACATCCATGGATATGTTTATATATTTATATATAGACTAGTGTGTTAACAGATCCAAATGCATACATAGAACTTTATAAACGACAAAAATAACATCTCAATTCAAGGGAAAAATAATGGTATGGGCATAATTTGTCATCTATCTGGAAGAAAACAGAGCCCTACTTTATAGCATATACAAAATTAGATTCCAGGTGGGTTAAGCCTCTAGATGTTAATAATTAATACAAAATAATAGAAATACATTTCAGAGAATAAAACTTAGATAAATTTATGTATATAAAGGGCGACAAAACAAAACAAAAAAACCCAACAAAATTTGTAAAAAGTTATAGACTGGAAAAAATCCCTTGTAAACTGACAAAGGGCTAATATTTCTATTGTATAAAGAACCTCTAAAAATTGATAATAAAACACAAACAACTCGTAAAAATGGGCAAAACATATGAAGGGATTTATCTGAATAGCAAACGTAAGTGGCTAAAACTCATGAAAAATATGCCTTTCCTTTCCAGTAATGAGGAAAACGTAAATTAAAACAAAAATGAGGGCTTCCCTGGTGGCGCAGTGGTTGAGAGTCCGCCTGCCGATGCAGGGGACACGGCTTCGTGCCCCGGTCTGGGAAGATCCCACATGCCGCGGAGTGGCTGGGCCCGTGAACCATGGCCGCTGAGCCTGCGCGCCCGGAGCCTGTGCTCCGCAACGGGAGAGGCCACAACAGGGAGAGGCCCGCGTACCGCAAACAAAACAAAACAAACAAACAAAAATGAAATTCCATTTTGTCCCAACAGGTTGGCAAAGATTAAAAAGAGCAATCATCTTCATTGCTCATGGAGATAAAGGAAAAGGGGCCAGGCACATATTAAGATGGGAATGTAAATTTCTACAATTTCTTTTTTTAGAAAGAAATCTAATCCTCCCCACCATTTTATTCATTTTAATATAGCGTTGTTTGTACAGGCACAAATGTGTGAACTTTCTGAAAAACCATCAACTGGGAAATATTTGAATAAGTTGTTATATATTTAATATTAAGCAGATGTTAATAACAGTGAGTTACAACCATATGAATTAATCTGGACAAATGTACATGATGTACTAAGCTAAAAAATCAAATTGTGCATAATATGTTCCCATATCTGTTTAAAAAAAACACAAAAATGAAACAAAAATAGCCTCTATGTAGGTAGAGTTAGGTACATATAAAATTTTTAATATTGAGTATCATAGAAGCTTGGAACTGGAAATTGTGTATATGGCTTAATTTTTTCCCACGAGCTTGAAGTGCCTTTGTAATAAAAATCACCAAATCCTACCCCTACCCCATTTTTATTGATATAATTGAAATATAACATTGTATGAGTTTAAGGGGTACAACATAATGATTTAATATATGTAGGTGGTGTGAAATGATCTCCACAATAAGTTAACATCCATCACCTCACATAGTTACAATTGTTTTCCTTCTGATGAGAAAAATAACCTAATATTTTAAGAGACTGGGAACCACTGGTTAAGTCAAGAGAACATAAAGTAGAAGGTGTATCCTAGCCCTGCCCCTAACTTGCAGTGTGACATTTTTTGCCTTTATTTTCTTGCCTCTAAGGTGTGAGTGGTGGTGACTGACCTATGGAATTAGGTTACAGTGTTGTAGTGAAGATAAAATGAAGGATGAAGACAAACATAATTTGGATAGTTAAATGGTATTGAAAGGCAAGCTATTTATCCTCGAGAAAATTCTCAGACATTCTCAATTTCTATGATGCAGGTGACAAAATCGTCCGAGGAAGCATCTTCCCTTCCCAATGGTGATGTGGCAGGAGAAGCACAGAGCAACACAGAGGTAAGAGCTGGTATCTGGAACCATCTCCTGGAGACCCGTTTACTCAGAATGTCTACTAGGTTCTGATCTTTTCATATCTGTTTGTCTATCTGTCTACCTCATCTATCTATCATCTATGTATCATCTATCTTTCTTTTTTAATCTCTAAAATTATAAAGCTTCTTTCCACACAAGCAATAGAAAATAAATATTCCCTAAATATGGAATCCTTTGGAGTTCTCTTCACAGGACTTAAATGGGTGAATTAACTCCTATTAGGGTCTTTATTACTCTACCATGCACATGAGTCGGGTCTATGGACTTACACGGACAGATCCAATCAGCAATGTCGAGGGTTGGTGATCCCATACTGTAGGGGTTAAGTGACTAATACACAGACGTCCACGTTTGCTTTGTTTATGTATTGTGTATCTAAATAAGGAAACCACAGCACGTGTGGTCTGGTGTCGCCTTAGAAGCTTACCCAAGGTTAGTGATACCATGGGTTTCCTTTATGACTAGGGAACAGAGAAGGCTGAAGAAAGTGGACAACACGAGGCACAAAAAGAAGGCAGTGAAGATGCGGGCGACCTCACCGGATCCCCAGAGAAGAATGTGAGTGTTTGCTGTTTTCACTGTAGTTTCACTGGATTCAGTTCTGTTCAACAAGCATTTATTTAGCTCTGCCAGGTGCCAGGAATCTTTCTGGGCACACGAGAGTGGGCGTGAAAGTAAGGAACTGAGGGTTTAGCCAGGAGGCAGCAGGTAATTTTCACTTAATGTGTTAACTGCTGTGTTCAAGGTGAGTAGAGGGCTGAAAGGAAGCCAGAGGAAGGACCCTGAACCCAGGCCTGGAGTGACAGGCTACGCAAGGCTTTAATGATTTGTCATTGTGTTATTACGGTTAGGTTGGGTTCATGTTCTTTCTAAAGCAAGGGACCTTATGCCTCGGTCATGCGTAGTGATGGACTCCTATCACACTTGTCGACTTAAACAAAATGTACAACGTGAACGTTGTGAGTTAAGTTTTGTTTGGGGCAGAATGAGGACTATAGCCCGGGAGATAGCATCTCAGATAGCTCTGAGAAACTGCTCCTAAGAGGTAGCGGGGAACGTCAGAACATATGTGATTTTGATAAAGGGAGTCCATGCCATCAAGAGCATGTTTTTTGCAGAAGGTTCTGCTCGTCTCGTGAAGGTTACTTCTAGTCACGAGGAGCAGACGTCACCGTGAAGGATTTTAGTGCTCTTCTAGATACGAGGAGATGCAAGAATTGGGCTCATAAAATCTTCTCCTGAAAGCATCTAACCATCTGAAGACCTGTTCTGCCAGTTTTTCCCAGATCACAGAGTGCCTCATTCCTGATCTCCACCCCGAACTCCTTTCAAGGGGTGTTGAAGGTCAGCAACTGCAACAGCTCATGATTTAATCCTTGTAGAGGCAGATGGCAAGTGCCAGTTTGTAGTTGGCATACTCCACCAAGAGGATTTGTGGGAAGGCAATGGGAGCTGAGGATAATAGGGTCCCTGGGGGAGGGAAACTGACACCAATTCAAAGCCAATCAGGGGACTCTCAGGGCCCCGCTGACGCAAGGCCCGTGAGCTAATTCTAAAGCGTTCCAATGCAGGGGCCGCAGGGCAAAGGGCCGAGGGGAGGCTGTGGCTCTGGAAGCACCAAGCTAAGATAATGGTGGATCAGATGGGCTACTTATTCAAGGAATTCTGAAAATGTGGTTGGGAAGCCAGGCAAAGGGGAAACCCTGGAGCTACTGAGGGAGCTTGAATGGGCTGAGCCTCCTCTTGGGAGAATTTCAGTGGGCTTCTGCCTTGGGCCAATTGTAGCAAAGACTATTTACCAAACCCCGATGGTTTGTACCCCGATGGTACAAACCTATTTATTGATTCCAGGAGAGATGTGGACAGCTTTTAATGTCACTGGATTCTTGTTCCCAGCAGATGGAATGTGACTAGGAAAGGGGCCAAGACTGACAACCACGTTGCGGAGAATGGGGGTGGTATCAGTTTGTCTTTATCATAAGGAATTTAAATTTGGGAGGAACCAAGGCGGTAAATTCCCTTATGTTTGAATACTGCTATTTCAAAATGTTGATGATTTAAGACCCTTTGACGTTTCTGTTTTGAAGAAAGATGAAATCTTCTGTCTTGATCTGGAAGTTAGGTGGGCTTTCATGGCAGCCTGTTTAATTCAGAAACAATCAATTTAAGGTGAAATAGAGTGACAATTTAATTATCCTGTAATTTATAAACATCTTTAAAAACATTTTTTAATTTGAACTTTCCATGGATTGCCTAATGCACTGGTACAGCATTATTGATTTACATGTTGAAATTCAGTTTGCTCCTTTTAAGACAGAGAGACAAAGGTAAAAACATTACACCCCAATCCCTTTCTCCCATGAGACCAAGAGGAAGACAGCATTTTAAAAATCAGACCCTGACTTCTACAGCAAGGGCAGGGTTGGCTTCAGCTTCT
This sequence comes from Phocoena phocoena, assembly GCF_963924675.1. Taxonomy (NCBI): domain Eukaryota; kingdom Metazoa; phylum Chordata; class Mammalia; order Artiodactyla; family Phocoenidae; genus Phocoena; species Phocoena phocoena. The sequence goes on from NC_089222.1 coordinate 140,781,719, forward strand.
CAGCCTCTGGGCTGGTTAGTTCAATGAAGTGATAAGCCATCCAGCTTGGGGATTCTCTTTGCTAATATTTCAAAAAATTGTGGACCCTTTACAAAGTAAATTATAGTCTTGTGAATCCTAATAGGAATTGAAAACATCGCTGTGTTATTTTTGCTTGGGCTGTGATGAAGAAATGACTACATAGAAGACATTTTTATTTTAGATGAATATAATATTAACATTAATGACCAACTCTTTAATAATATTTATTCTACATAAAGAGAGATTTTGACTTTTTCCCGTTTGACAAGTGGTACGTGCTCTTTGACTTGCTGTAATTCAGTTGAATAAGGAAAAAACTATGATTGGTCAGCAAACATTAAAAATGACATAACATGATTAGCTTTGGGACTGAATATATAGGAAACTCGATTGACATTTAAGAAAGAGACAAAAACTATCTGATATTTGGGATGCTTGCATTTTGTGCTTCAAGAACCTTCTGTCTTTTTCTGGTTTTGGGGTTGTTTTTCAAGGTTAAGATGGGAAGGCTGTCTTGGCTATTTGACATCACATCTTTCCCGGCTGAGCACCCAGGCTTACATGGGCTTATTTGTGATGATCAGAAAGGCCAATTAGATCATGTGTTTTACCTCTTTAATGTGATTTTTTATTTTATTTTATTTTTAAAATTTTATTGAAGTATAGTTGATTCACAATGTTGTGTTTAACAGTGATTCAGTTATACATATTATATCTATATCCTTTTTCATATTCTTTTCCATTATGGTTTATCACAGGATATTGAACATAATTTCCTATGCTGTATAGTAGGACCTTCTTGTTCATCCATTCTCTATATAATAGTTGGCATGTGCTAACCCCACACTCCCAATACTTCCCTCCTCCACCACCCCTTCCCTTTGGCAACCACAAGTCTGTTCTCTATACTTGTGAGTCTGTTTTTGATTGTAGATAAGTTCATTTGTGTTGTATTTTAAATTCCACGTATGAGTGATATCATATGGTATTTGTCTTTCTCTTTCTGACTTACTTCCCTTAGTATGGTAGTCCCTAGGTCCATCCATGTTGCTGCAAATGGCATTATTTCATCCTTCTTTATGACCAAGTAGTATTCCATTGTATATATGTACCACATCGTCTTTATCCATTCATCTGCAGATGGACACTTAGGTTGTTTCCATGTGTTGGCTATTGTACTAGGTTGGCCAAAAGGTTCCTTTGGGTTTTTCCCTTAGATGTTATGGGAAAAAGCCGGACGAACTTTCTGGCCAACCCAATAAATTGTTAATGCAAATTTTTAAAGTACCAGTCACATCCAGTAGATTCTTCTTAGATAAATCCAAGGCTTTTAGATAAAATCTCTGGCTCTGTTGAAACCATCTTGGGGAAATCTCATGGATTTGTACCTTTTGCTCCTCTAGCCCATTGTATCTAAACAGCAGCTCCCTGTGCTTCCTTCTCTAACCAACATTCCGTGAGGGATATAAATAACATAATCTTTGCGGGTTCAGATTTTGTTCATAACACTTCTGGCCGTGGACCATCAGCATCACTAATTTCTCTAGACACCATAATATCTGCTTTATGCCCCCACCTCCTGGCTGGCAGGAGATTCAATCTGGGTGAAGCGTTTTGGAGACTCACTCCTTCTTGGGGACTTAGAGTCATCATGGGGTCTTCAGTGGTGACTGGAGGGGAGAGGGCCCTGGTTCTTTGCGGTGGTGACTTTCTGACATGGGTTTCCTGCTGCCTATTGGCAGCTGTTGACACTGGTCCCTCAGCTTGGTTCAGGACCTCTGCCCTGGCTGGAAGTGGCCATGCCTCTCACAGTGACCAGTCACATGCTTCCTCGTACATTGTGCCCAGGTGCTACCCAGATGCCCCAGTGGTCCCTGGTTCAGCGTCTACATCAAGCAGGGCCTGGGTAGCACCTCCTGGAACACCCACCTCCTTCTGCCCCCTTCTCTCTTCAATCTGCTTCATCTCCTCAGCTCCAAGCCCTAAGCTCCAAGCTCGTTTTTCCAGGGATTATCTAGCTTCCTCGCCCCTTTCAGCCCAGGATTTTGATAAGCAAGGCTTATAACTTCTTCCCTAGAGGTGGAGAACCAGAACAAGTATGTGGCTATCTTCTTGGAGTGTGGGGAATAACAGTAACTCTATTCCCGCCCCCTAATTTGGGGTAGTAGGGAGAACAAAATGAGAATTCTTATTCTGGCATATACAGCCATACTATTCATGACAAGGAACACAGATGTATTTTAACCTCTTATTCTGAAATGATTACAGACCCACAGGGACATAGTACAGAGTCCTGTGTGCCCTTTGCCGGGCTTCCGCTAATGATGACATCTCAGACGGCTGCAGTAGGAGACGGAAACCAGGAGTATGACATCGGTGCATCTCTGTTAAGTAGACTTGCAGAGCTTATTCAGGGTTGGCCATTTTTTTCAAACCTTTCATTTGTATGTTAAAAGGCATTCCTCTGTGTGTTAAGAGCCATTTTCAGGTGTGCAGTGGTAACAGCTCCCTCCAGCAGCTGGCGGCGTTAAAACGAGTGACAGACCAGCTTAGTGAGTGTCTGAGTTGTGTTCATTTGATCTCAGCTATTGTACATGTTTACTCAGTACACACTTGCAAATGTTCAAAGGATGCCATTTTAATGGGGAAAATATTTACCGAAGAATATCACGTTGATCTGATAAAAAGAGATGAGGACAGAAGCCGTTATCTCCTTTAGCGAGATGGACTTCCCCTGACCACAAGCCTCTGGGGTTCTTACACACAAGATGCCGAGATGTATATTTCCTACTTGCTGACAGGTTGGGGCAGCATTCGGGAGGCAAGATGGTGCACACTGAAAAGATCATTCATTCCTGCCTAAGAAGATGTCACCTGTAGCTTCAGTCCCCCTGTAGAGAGGGGACTTCATGGTCCCCTTCCTCGCTGACCCAGGGAGGGATGAGGGGGTAAGGAGGAGAGGGGAGGCTTGTGAACAGTACCAGAATAAAGGAGGAAAGCAGGCCACCTCAGCTTCTGGGCACGCTGAGAAGGGCACTACAGACTGCGGGTGTCATGAGAACATTATGAAACCCTGGAAATGGAGAAGACGCAGCTTGTTCATCTTGGTGTTTGGTTTCCATCGAGGTCAAAGTATTTTACATGGTATTCTCTGCTAACTCAATGGTCCCCTCCAAAATCTTCTAAGACCTTGGCTTGACTGACTGCATGATTATGGTCTATAAATCTTCCCCACTTTGCTTTCTCCAAAATCTATCTTGAGGATAGTTGCTCAACCAAGGGGTGGGCATTGGTTTAGGTCCTCCACAAGCTCGTGAGCCTAAGGCTGCGTCCCTGTACTGTCTGCAGATGGAGAGAACCCTGCTCTTGCCCCTGACCTTCAGCCGCTCTGAGGCTGGCTGCCCTCCTCAGGTCCCTCTGGACCGGCCCCCGCCCTCCTTCCACACCAGCCACTTGTCCTAACCAGCCACTGCCTGACACCCACCGTGGCTGACACCTGTCCTTAGTCCTGGCCACGTGCCATATCAGCAGCCTGCCTCCCTGGCCAGGTTCCCAACAGAAATAGCTGTTGGTGAGGTTCTAAGACTTTGAGGGCTTCCTCTGATTAGCTTTCTTAGAAGAACAACAAGGTAAAATGATTTTAAGTTGTAGCTTCGTCAAGTGAATGATTCATACCCTATCCTAAGATCCTGCAGAATCTCAACTTAATTGACCATGTGATTATAATTACCTTAAAAATAACCTTTTGCCAATACAATTATTTGCCAACCATAAAAATCAATTCAAGCGTTGTATATAGATGACTTTTAAGGATCTACCTAATTCTGACACTTTATAATTCTGTGAGCTAAGGATGGATGTTTAAGTTTATTTTATTAATATATCCCACCTCCTCCTAAGAAAGATTTGAGGCATGAGTGGCATACATAAATACCTTCATTCAACATTTTATTGACAGACTGAATGCTGCCATATGCGAGGCAGTCCAGGGACTGAAAATGAGCTTCTATTCTGGTGGAGCTGGTGATGGTCATAGCCAAGGTTCTTCAAAGCTTACCTGACCTTTTGAGGCTAAGTATTTCTATAAATTCTCTGAGCAGTTACTTTCTCTACTTAATGTCTCTTTCAAGAAATTAAGGTCAATTCAGATACTGATAAAGCCCTAGGTCCCTCGGTAATTGCTGCTAGCTAACCTGTAGAAGTTGAGATTCGCACTTATTCCTGTAAGAACCCCTACTGCCCTCCAGCCTAGCTCTAAGGATAATCCCATGTTTAATAGTGTGTTTTTTGTTAATTCATTTGTTTCAGCTGTACACAATTAATAAAAATAACTGGATTTAGAGAAGTGTAAAACTCTACATAGCTAACAATTCTGTGTTGTATATAGTGAATTTTAATTTGATCTCACGTGGATAAGAAGAAAATGAATGTTCTTTGAGACCTAAAGAGTCAATAGGAGACTTTATAGGTTCATTAATCTAGTCACTTAACACATTTATTGAGCTTATACCTTGGTTCCAGACAGTGGCTGGGTCCTGGAGATCCAAAAATGAATAAAGACACAAGTTGTGCCCCAAGGGGTACACAGACTAGTTAGGGAGACAGATAAATAAATGATGATTATGGTAGCAAATAAGGGAGTCCCCTAACTCAGGCTTACGGGTCAGGAAAGTCTTCCTTGCACAGATCGGTTTAAGCAGTGTCCCGGAAGGTGTCACTGATGTGAGAAAGTTGTATGTGACTGTTAGCTGAAATAAAGAATATGAGGCTAGAGAGGTGAGCAGGGGCCAGATCATGGTGGCCTTTCAACCGTTCTAAGGATTATGGATTTATCTTGAAAGATGGAAAGTTTTCAACGCGAGGGCAGCATGGTAAGGTGGGTTGTCTTTCAGAGTGGTATCTCTGGCTACTGTGTGGAGAACAGGTTGGAGATAAGGAAGACTAGAGGTGATGTAACCCTGGTGAGAGAAGATGGCAGTCCTGGCAAAGGAAGGACAAGGCATGGGCAGAATGAGACAATATTAAAGAGGTGCAATCAACACATCGCTGAAAAACCAACACCCGGATTTTGCAACAAGTGAAGGACTCTCTTTTCCTGGACTTTATTTTAGCTTTAAAACTTACTATGTTGCCAGAATTGATTTGGAGATTCCCAGTGCTGGGGAACGTCTTGGGCTGACTCAGTCTTGGCTGGCTGGATCAGGTTTTCACATTTTGTATTTTCTTTGCCAGTCTCAGAAATCTGAGAGTATTGTTCTGGAACTGGCCAAAAACGTGAGGCTGGGCCAGAGAAGGTGGCAGTGTGGTGGCTCCTCCACCACTTGCCTTCCACGAGAATCTTGAGAGGCAGCATGGTAGAGTAGGAAAGAGACTTTATTAGGAACCAGGAATCTTGAAGTGAGTCCTGATCATGTTACTTACTTGTGCTCTGATTCTGGGCAAATTACTTAACTCTATGGTCTTGGTGTCCTCATCTGTCCATAGAAGGGACTGGGTAAGAGGATAGAAGCAAATATGAGATTGCTTTCAACTCCCTCAGTCCAAAATTCCATGAGCTCAGGGATGGGAAGATTCTTATTTCTTTGCAATTTTAGGAGATATCACCTGGTTCTCCCACTTTGATCAGGGGGAAATAGAATTTCCAGTGGGTTGGCAGAGTGGAGACCTGTTTGAGCCCAGGATGGCCTCATCCTTTCTTACTTTAAAGTTTCTTTCTTTAACCAGAAATCCGTGTTTAAATATTACATCGTTCAGAAATGTTATCATTTTGTTCTGATGGTGAAAAAGGTTTTGATGTGTTTTTATTAATTGGTTCAAAACTTAATTAAAGGCATGGTTATAAGGACATAAAAGCCAAAAAGCCATAATTTTGTTCAAATTTTCTAATTGCTTACGTATATGGTTTGAATTTTCCCTGATAGCTCTATAGGTCTGCAATATGCTTTGGATATAGATACAGGATCAAACATATAATTAAGCAGTATTACTAACTAGTTATATTTTCTCAGGAGTAAGAGTGATGAAAATATGTCTTTAATTTCATAATATTGAAATCTAATGCATGAAATAGGTAGGCATTGCTCAGTTATCATATCTTTGCTATTGATATGTTTTCTCAATAAATAGATGTCTTTCATTTTGATAAACATGCATTTTATTATAGTTTGCTTAATTTTCATTTATATTTTAAATTAAAAAATTTTTATGTGTTTTAATTATTTTTATACAATTTTTAAAGGTTACTTTTCATTTACAGTATTACAAAATATTGGCTCTACAGTTTGCTTAATTTTTAGATTCAACTTAAAAACGTATGCGAATTTATATTTTTCTTTCATTTCTGTTTATGGACTTAAGGAAGAAGAGGGAGAGACAGCAACAGAAGAGGTACAGTAGCGTATTTCACAGTCGTGCTGTGCTTAACAAACGCATCTTTTAGGTGAGAGAGTTGCAGCTTTAGCCACATTCTCCTTGTTCTTCATGACGCAGAGAAGCGGATGCAACCCACACTCCCAGAAAGTCCTCCTTTAGCCTGCCAAGAAGAGAAATAAAATAAGATGGAGTTACATTTATCAAAGGGAGATTGATGGGGAAACAGGGTGTGGCTTTCTGAGCCTCCTGTGGTGAAGGTGTCGTCAGTGAAGTCAGGCCAGGCTGGGCCAAGTCCTTCAGTGGAGATTTCTTCTCCATTTTTTCTTCTCACCCCCTTGAGTAGCACACACGTTATGCAGCTTGCATGGTGCTCACTGGTGTTGTTTGATTGCCTCCTATTCACTTTGTTGGTGAGGGAGGGATTCTCTCCCTCTGGTTACAGGAATGGCACAACACCTGCCACTGGACAAGTGAGATGGACAGTGGCTTATTAGTCACACGTTCTCCAAGCCCAAGGAATGAGGCGACCCATGCATGCAGGGCCCCACTGGGGGGGGGCGTCACTTGGGACCAGAGTGAACAATTGGGGGCAGTGGGAGGCAGGCTTTGTAGTAATCAAGAGGGTGGGGTGTCCCCTGGTCCACGTGGAGGATGTGATTGACCTGTTTGCATAATTCTGGGGGATAAGCAGGCACTGTGTCTGGTGCCTTGAGAAGGAGGGCTGCTCGGGTGGGAGACCCAATCTGTGGGAGCAGAAGGGGAGGTGAACCAGTGGTCAGGCCATTTTAAGTCTTCCCGCTTTTACCAGATGTTAAGGCAGCAGAGAGTACTGAGTCTTAATTTTAGGTCTTGTACCACAGGTGTGTACCTTAGACACCATGAGGTTTAAACATGCAGCTCATCGCTTAGCACCTGGAAGATATTTGACATTAGGTAACCACATGGTTCCAGAATTTCTAGTGGGGATCTACCCAGGGGGAGCATTATTATTTGTATGTGTGTATGGGGGGCTTTTTTTTTTTTTTTTGGAGTAGAGTTGATTTACAATGTGTTAGTGTCAGGTGTACAACAAAGTGATGTATATATATATATAAATACATGTATTCTCTATATATCCATATATATTCTATACATAGAATATATATGTCCATATATACATTCTATACATTGTATACATAGAATATATATATATCCATATAGTCTATATATTCCATATATAGAATATATATATCCATATATATTCTACACATAGAATATATATATTCTACATATTCTATATATAGAATATATATCCATATATATCCTATGTATTCTGTACATAGAATATATATATGCATATATATATTCTATGTATTCCAGACATAGAATATAGATATCGATATATATATTCTATACATAGAATATATATATCCATATCTATATTCTATATATTCTATATATAGAAAAAATATATATCCATATCTATAGTCTATATATTCTTTATATAGAATATATATATATCCATATTTATATTCAATATATTCTATATATATATATATATATTCAGATTCTTTTCCCTTATAGGTTATTATGAACTATTGAGTATAATTTCCTTGCTATACAGTAGGTCCTTGCTGGTTATCTGTTTTTTACCTAGTAGTGTGTATATGTCGATCCTGAGCTCCTAATTCATCCCTTCCCACAAGGGGAGCAGTAGCGACTTGAGAAGAATTCTTTTTTTTTTTAACCCTGTTTGGGAATATTTGCCCTTTAATTTGCATTTAAAATCAGCTTCTTTAAATATTTTAGTTACAAATTCTGCATATGAAGACATAGGAGATGCTGCAGGCAATCAGTACTGGCTCCCACCCCTTCCCCCTACCCCAACCCCCAAGCCTTGCTTCTTTGCTCAAAATGCATATGGACATCCTGCACTAAATAAATGGCTCCCCGTGTCAGTGTCAGCAGCCTCAGGACTGGATGCAGTTGGATACGAAGCGATGAAGCCCAGTAGCTTTCATGACAGGATGTGTGCATTTAACCATGCTCCGAAGAACGCCAGTGATTGTGCCCAGACCCAAGGCAGTACCTCAGAGTTGACATCGGCCGTTTCCCCACTGTGTACTGGCATCTTGGGCTGGTTTCCACCACAATCCATCCTCTCCCAGACCTGTGTTCTGTGGCGGAAGAGCTAAGGCTCTGCCCCCTAAAGGCCATGATACAGGAAGGAACAGAACTGCTTCTTCAGCTCACAGCCTTAAACCAATGGAATTTAAAAGCTCAAGACAATGTGAGCCAGTCCACAGGAAGCCTCCTTCACTCCAATCTCTGCCAGGCGCCATCCAGCCCTTGGTTGGGACACGCTCTGTCTCACTGCCAAGATGTGCTAGAATCTGCTCTAGATGAGAACGATATGGTAGAATGGTCCCAGTGGTCTGGAAAGGTTGGCACCACAACAGCTGGGCGTGCTTGTGCCAAAGTGGGTCTTCCTGGTACAGAGCTATGATGGAGAGTGTGAGGGCAGGCCTGGGCTCTGCTCCAGTCTCATTGATAACCTCTGACCTCAGAATCTGTCCTCCCCCTCAACACTGCCTACCCATCCCCTGCCCCTCCAGATCCCCCAGCCTGTGCTTCCTGGAAAAGGTAGAAGAGGCAGCTTGAAGTCAGTGACAGCTGAGAATGAAGGTGCCATTTAAGAAGCAAAGCAGCACCTCCTGGCCTCTGGTCAATACCTCCACACGGGTGGAACCGAGTAAGGACGTGCACAGGCTGCTCCGAGCTCGGGAGGCACAGCACCCTCCTAGGCGTCTCTGGAGAACAGACTTTCAAGAGATAGAAACTTAATCACTTGGTCCCCGGCAGTTTCCCTGTGGTATACTGGACGGGGGAGAAGCAAAATTATCTCTGCGGAGGGCTGATGGAGGAAAGGCAGGAATATTAATGAGCATCCATTAAGGCTCTCTCTCTCCCTCAAGCCTAAGGAAATCAGATATTCGAATGTAAGAGAAGGGTGCAGAGAGGGAGAGAGCCTGGCAGGAGCACCAAGGAGAGAGTTGTGACTGCTGGATACATAGTGCCCTGGTTTCCTTGCTTCAGAACAACAGCATATGCCTGTCTGTCACCAGGCTAACCCGGGGCCCGTGAGGGCGCAGGGAGAAGGCTGGTTTTCAGTTCCTGCATGGTTGATGTGTAGGGCACATGGCTTCCTCCTACAGGTCCAATAGGAGGTCTCTGGGATCCTCTACCGCTGCCTTGATTTTGCGGAGGAAAGTCACGGCCTCTCTGCCATCCATCAGCCGGTGATCATACGTCAGGGTCACGTACATTATGGGCTGCATCTCCAACTTGCCTCCCACGACCACTGGCCTATCAAAGATGGCGTGCATGCCCAGGATGGCAGACTGAGGGGGGTTGATGATGGGCGTTCCAAAGAGCGAGCCAAAACGGCTCTGTTGCTGACGGTGAAGGTACCACCATCCATATCTTCAATGGCAAGTTCATTCTTCCGGGACTTCTCTCCCAGTTCACTGATGGTTCGCTCAATATCGGCATAATTCCTAGTTTCCGCCTTCCTGATGACGGGAAACACCAGACCCCGAGGGGTGGCCACCGCAACGCTGATGTCAATATAATCCCTATACACCACCTCTTCGGTTGTATCGTCAATCGCTGCGTCTACAACAGGCTGCTGCTTCAAGGCAAAGGCCGAGGCCTTCACGAATGCCGACATGAAGCCTAGTGTGAGGTTATGTTTCTTCAGAAAAGCATCTTTGCGCCGAGCCCTCATCTCCTGGGTGTTACTCACGTCAATCTCACTGAAAGTGGTGAGCACTGCTCAGGTGTTCTGAGCCTCCTTTAGCTGCTGAGTGGTGGGCTGCCGCATCCTACTCATTTTCTCCCGATGTGCTGAACGCAGACCTGTGCCAGCTCCTGGCTCAGCTACTGGAGGGGCAGCAGTGGGTTTTACGGCAGACACTGGTTTGCTAGTGAGAGGTTGTGAGGGCGAGGGCACTGGTGGCATCTGAGTGGGTACGGATGCTGCAGGGGGAGGAGGAACTGCCGATGCCGCAGGTTCTGCTTTTCGGGCTGTGGCAGCAGGAGCTTCGGCTGGCTTGGCCTTAGCAGGAGCAGTGCCAGTTTTCCTGAGTGTGAAAAGAGGAGTGCCTCCTTCTACTTTTCCCCCATCAGGTACCAAAAGAGCTTCGATCGTGCCATTTGCTGGTGATGGAACCTGCACAGATGTCTTGTCAGTTTCAATCTCACAAACCACTTCACCTTCTGCAAGGTGAAGCTTTCTCCCCCCTGACATCCCCTTCTGTGACAGATCCTGCAAGTACGTCGTCCTCGCACACAGCTGTAGCTCTGAAAAAGCGAACACTGAAGACACTACTGCTGTAAACGACAATCTTCCTGCTGTCAGAGTAACCTGGTCCCTGACATAAGGAGATCCCAGGCAGGGAACGTCTCCCTAGAGGGCAGTTCCCCTTCTGGAAGGCGGAGAGCGAGCCGCTGAACGCCCGGGACAGGCAGCGGGACCGGGACAGCATTGCGGCGGCAGCAGCGGCGGCGATGGCAGAGGCTTGAGAAGAATTTTTAACCTGCCTCCCCAACTTGAGGTTATAGTAGAACAGTGGTTCTCATCTGGTGGTGTGTGTTAGAATCACCCGTGGTGTGTTTGAACCTTCAGAAGCCTGCCTCTGTCAGCCAACGGATAAGACCCTCCAGGGCCGAGCACGCCTTCAGCTTGCCTGTAGAGCTGAGGTGGAGAATCTTCATTGTGGGGAGCCAGGATCGAAGGGGATGACAGAGCGCATGGAGACAAACAGAGAGATGATAAGAGCCTCCACCTGTTTGGGACGGAGCCTTCCTCTTTGCTGTCCTTCCTATGCCCGTGAGAGGAAACAGCAACGACAAGAAATAAAAAGATTATAAAAAGAATTAAAATTAGGAATGTAAAAGAAACATATACAGTTTAAGATAAAGAATTTAAGAAAGACATGTCTTAATGAATAAAGGTAGAATAAGAGGAACTGAAATATAAGGGAATCAAGTTTCACAAAGATAAAAGATTAAGAATTGCACAAAATAAGAAGCATTAAAAAATTGAGTACTGAGGATATAAGATTTAAAAGTACATTTAAAACATTAAAAGAAAAATTAGAAAACAGGATTAGTGTTATTAAGGATAAAATTTAAAGGGATACGGAACCTCTACAAATACACATTTTCAGGGTTGGCCCCCAACTACTGAATCAGAAATCCTGAGGTGGGGCCCGGCAGCAGATTGCTTTGAGAAGCCCTTCAGGCGATTCTGATGCTCCATCGAGGCTGAGAACCACTGGATTAGAACATAGGTTCTAGGTGACCCACGCGTTGCCAAGTAGAGGTCGAGACAAGAACTCCTACTGTTCTGATGCTCATGATAAAAAGTCCGTCTAATCTCCAACACAATCATATTTATTTTACATCAGGAACTTGCAGTTGGTTGAAAGAAAAAGAGCTTTTCAGTTTCTTTCGGTGATGGAAATGAGTAATAGAAAATGAGCGAGGAGGAAGAGCAGACTGCCAAGACCGAGGACAGGCTTTAACTCAATCTAAGTTTTCACAGATGAATCCTCTCCTTTCCCATCCTTTCCCTGCTTGTTGAAACACTCAAGTTCTACTGGTTTTATTGTGAAAGCTTCAAAGAATGGTCTCTTTTCTGTTTGAGAAATTTTGTTTTGCTTCCTCACAGGCACTGGGGGAGGACTCCATGGTGAGGAACTTTCTGATAATTTTCATGAATTGAGCATGGCAAGGTCAGCATGCTGTCCCCTTTTGCTGACAATGGGGAAGAGGTACTATGTGTCACAGTGAAGCAGGACTGAGGTTCTCACCCTGCCACTTGCCTGTGGGGTCTGCACTTCATTAGCTGGGTGTTGGGGAGTTTTCACTTTAACCCCTAACAACGATGGCATCATGTGAATGTGAGGGTGGATCCTTTCCGAGGATGTTAGTGGTTTCTGGGGGCAGGTCCAAAGTGACATTCTCGGATTCTCTCTACTTCTATTCCATCCTCTCATGTTAGCTAAATCTCAGTGACCTTTATTGTAATCACGACTTTTAAGAATATTGTTTTTGAACATTTTTGGGTTAATCATTTAAAAATGCTAATCAGAGGGCTAAAAAAAATGAAAACTCAAGGACAGAGAGAATATTTACCAAAGGTCACATGTATTGTCTAGGTATTTCGGTGGAAGGTCATCAACATTAAAGAAGGTCCCAAATGTCAAAAGAAACTCCTTCCCAAAACTTCTGTTGATTTTCGAAATTACAAAAAATTCATAATCTTTATAGAAAATTTAGAAAATACAGATAAAAACAGAAAATAAAAACATCTTATAAGCCCGTTACCCAGAGACAACCACTAGCTACATACGCATACACATATTTGTCAAACTTTGATGGATACGCTCTGTAATCTACTTTTGTTCATGTAATCAATCTATGTATTTTTGGGGGATGGTAAATATAGATCTGCTTCATTATTTTTAATATTATTTTATCAAACTAATCCCTATTCTTAGACCTAAAAGTTATTTTTAGCCTATTCCATACAGTGACTTTTCATTATCTATATATCTTTCCAATAATAATTTCTTTAGTTTCTCTCTTACTAGACAAGTTTCCATTATTTAAAATCCCATTTTTATGTATAAAAATAAGACAAACGTATTATTAATTTGAAAGTAGTTTCAGATTATATATGTAGGTTACTGATAACTTTGGCTTCAAGAAATTAGCTTGCTATAACAAATATAACCAGCTTATACATTTAAAACCTTCATCTTTTCTGACAAAATTCTATTTGCTGAGATTTTTTTGTATTTTATTCTTCCAACTGCCTTCTGAATTTTTAAAGGCAACAAGATGAGAGCAGTCTGTTAATATGAGTAAAGACTATATGCTTAAGGGGAGTCATGAAACCTGTTAGAATGAATGCTTTGCCCTGCAAAACCATCCCAGCCTGGGGTCTGTGTTTAGATGACAAAGACAAAGATGATGTCTTTGCGTGTGTGTGTGTGTGTGTGTGTGTTGGGTGGGGTGTGTAGGAGGCCCTCAACTCTAGTCTGATGTTTTGCACTCTTTTCCTCACTGTATCTGTTGACCCTTACACTTTTCAATAATAATGTAATTTTTGTTAGAATAAGACGGAAGAAATAACTGCGGAGGGAGCCGAAGGGGAAGCGGAGGAAGAGGAAGCTGAGAAAGGAGAAGAGGAGGGGCCAGGAGAAGAAGAAGAAGGAGAAGAGGAAGAAGGAGAAGAGGAAGAAGATTCTTAGGCCTTTTCATGCTTTATTCTTCCACTTGTCCAGGTAGCCACATCGCTCTGGGGTTGAAGGTTTGTTTATTACAGTCTGCCATGTAGAGCACATTTCACTTGGTGATAGAAGTGGATTTCAATTCGATCTATTTGTCTGTCTTCCTGAGGCCCTGGGCTGCCCCTTCCTGGAGCCACAGGGCTGGTGAACTCTACTGGACCCGTTTCTTGAGCGCTAGGGCAAGGAAGGCCTGTGGTTGGTATGATTTCTAGGAAAAAGCATAACTTTGAGGTGAGGAAGAGTTTGTTTTGTACTTGCTCCCTCCTCTTCCTCTTTATTTAAGTGAAAGCACAGGATGTGTTCTGTTATCAGCGTTCTATCACATGGACTCCTTTACTGATCAACACACTTACGTATCCATAGGAGAGTTTACAATCGATGTTCATAACAATGGCAATAAATTACAACCTAAAAATACCACGGAGCTGGCTTCTCATGAAAAAATTATTGCTACTAGAGGTTCAACGATAAGTGCTTGATATTACATTTATTCAATTATATTCATTGACTTATATCAAAATATTCATTTATTCAATATTAGCCCAAACACTCATGTGGAAACACTTTGGAATATGATGAAGTCACTTAAGGTAACTTTGACAAGTACACTTGCTGCCTCGTAATTTTTTTTTTAAACATCTTTACTGGAATATAATTGCTTTACAATGGTGTGTTAGTTTCTGCTTTATAATAAAGTGAATCAGCTATGCATATACATATATCCTCATATCTCCTCCCTCCCACCCTCCCTGTGCCACCCCTCCAGGTGGTCATAAAGAACCGAGCTGATCTCCCTGTGCTATGCAGCTGCTTCCCACTAGCTATCTATTTTACGTTTGGTAGCGTATATATATCCATGCCACTCTCTCACTTCGTCCCAGCTTACCCTTCCCCTTCCCCGTGTCCTCAAGTCCATTCTCTGTGTCTGCGTCTTTGTTCCTGTCCTGCCCCCACGTTCTTCAGACCAATTTTTTTTTTTTTTTAGATTCCATATATATGTGTTAGCATACGGTATTTGTTTTTCTCTTTCTGACTTCACTCTGTATGACAGACTCTAGGTCCATCCACCTCACTACAGATAACTCAATTTAGTTTCTTTTTATGGCTGAGTAATAGTCCATTGTATATATGTGCCACATCTTCTTTATCCATTTATCAGTCGATGGACACTTAGGTTGCTTCCGTGTCCTGGCTATTGTAAATAGAGCTGCAATGAACATTGTGGTGCATGTGTCTTTTTGAATTATGGTTTTCTCAGGGTATATGCCCAGTAGTGGGATTGCTGGGTCGTATGGTAGTTCTATTTTTAGTTTTTTAAGGAACCTCCATACTGTTCTCCATAGTGCTGCCTTGTAATTTTAAACTTATACTGACCATTAAAAAAGAATTATGTACTTCTTAATAGTCTGGTGAGTGCCACATAAATATATTAATAAGATAATGATAGTGGATATTGAGATCACAGGGGAAATGCTCAAATATTGTGGGCCATACAGATAAGACAGTAGGTATGAAAACATCAAAAAATCATTAAGAGCTATAAAAATATCTGGTTTAACAGACAGTTAGCAAATACCCATGTAAATGTTATGTTTTTATTGACCTTTTTATTTTAATTTAATTTAATTAATTTATTTTATTTTTTATTGACCTTTTTAATTTGACCTTGCAACCAAGGCAGCTGTTTATTCTCTAGGGCAGTGAGGCTTACAGTTTGCTCTGGTGCCATAAGTGTTCTTGTTAATTTAAATTAAAAAAAATTTAGTCTCCTTTCTGTCCATATTATGCCTCCACTGAAACATGTAAGATAGATTTGGGGGCTGTTGATATCAGGGGAGCAGGAAGAAGAGGAGGATGACGGAGTGAGCACTGGACACACAGCAGGTCTTCAGTTAAGGTCTGCGGTTACACTTGGAGCCTGCCTAGTGAAGGGCGGACAAAAGGCTTCCGCTGGATAAAGAAAAAGGAATCCCCAGTGCTTGTAAATATCGGCTAACAAACAGCTCTGCTCTATGTACCAAAGACTGATTTGAATATTAGAATCTCCCCTCTTAATTTACTTACACTTATACATAAAATATTACTATTAAAAAATGAATATATTTTTAGGAAATCTTGGAGCTGGTAGGAGTAGCCATCACATTTTATTATCGGACAACGAAAGTTTCATCACTCCTTTATTCAAATTACAAAGCAAATCCAGCCCATCATTTGATGTTTTCCCAGGTGGTTTCTTTCATGTTGTGGACACATAGACATCTATTTTAGGGCCAATGATTGTCTTTTTGGAAGTGATCCCATTTCCTTTCTTGATTTTCTTCTAAATAAAAGAAAATTAAAAATTACTATTGAGCAGTCTGTTGTCAGTCTGATTAGTGTCCCTAATCCCATTTCTAAGGAATGAACAGGGGCTCAGTTTTGGAAAAAAAGAAAACTGGCGAGTTTTACTTTTAGAAATTTTATCTGAAGAATGATGGGAAAGGAAAATATGCCAATATTTATCATTATGCCAACTCCCCCAACAGTAAAAGACTCATATATACTGTTTAAATTCATTTCCATTCACTCTGTTTGTAAAGTTCTTTTAAAATTATTCAATTTTAATGTAATTATAAAAAAATATTGAATGTGAAATGACACAGCTGAGAGGGAATCCTTCACGTAGCCAGATGGCTTGATAGGCTGATTATGGGGAAAAGAAAGGCATATATCGCTGTGGCCAGCCCATTTTGACTGTTTCTCTGATGGCTTCTGGTTTGGAATTACTATATTTGTCATGAGGTCAAAATGCCTGACACTGAAGGAGGGAATCAGACAGCTTCCTAAAACCCACTCCCGACCCCCAGAGAGATCCAATGGCCTTCATGAAAATGCAACATGGCCGTGCAATCAGGCATTTCACTGGGCAGACCATTCAGTGTCTAAAGACAAACCCATCTCATAGCTCATGGATCTGCCAGGCATTTTATTTGAAAAGATGGTTCTAGGACTGTAGCAATGAATGGAACTATGAAACATTTCTCATTTCCTGTGTTTGAAATTGATGCTAAATTGATGCCCCAGGAGAAACAGTGTATAGTCTGAGACTGAGTTCTGTCTCCTAACAGGCTGTTGCTTAATACTGTCCTCCAGTCTAGCTGTGGACCATTTCAATTTCCTCCCCCAGGACTAAGCTGTAAATTCAGCCTCTCCATTTTCCATGAAAATGCGGTGGGGAAACTGTAATTGAAGGTGTCAACTTCCTTCTTTTTTTTTTTAATGTTGAAATCCAATTTATTTCCAAAGGCTCTTATGTCTTTATTTTTACATTCTTACATTTTCTTGCCTTAAGCAATGGTATTTTATGACTATTTAATTTCAAAATTATAAGAGAAACGGCCCACAGACATCCCTACCAGTATTAGGAGACAATGTCTACATCCCTTTTACGATAATATCTGCTTAGTATTTACTTAACACTTCCCTGTTAAACATTCTCAATTCCTTTTGCATTTAAAAAATTTTTAATTTTTTATCAATTTTTATTGGTGTATAGTTGCTTTACAATGTTGTGTTAGTTTCTGCTGTACAGCAAAGTGAGTCAGATATGCGTATACATATATCCACTCTTTTTTGGATTTCCTTCCCATTTAGGTCACCACAGATCATTGAGTAGGGTTCCCTGTGCTATACCGTAGGTTCTCATTAGTTAACTATTTTATACATAGTAGTGTATATATGTCAATTCCAGTCTCCCAATTAGTCCCAGCCCCTCCTTCTCTCCTTGGTAACCATAAGTTTGTCCTCTACGTCTGTGGAAGATATCAACTTCCTTCTATGTTTGATAGTTTAGCACAGAGAAAGGATATAAACGTCATTTGGTTTTCCATGAGAAAAAATTAATTTCCTTTCTTTGCACTTGATGAGTAGTGGTTTCTGGAATAAAAAGCAATACTTCCCTTGATTGCATGTTGAAGAGTTCAGTTTTTGATAAACATTCTCTGTCTCTCGTTAACAGTCTTCTCCCTAATATTTTCCCTTTCTTTTAGGAAACCCAAGCCACGAAGCACCATTTCGCCTCTCTTCCCACGAACCAAATTCAACAAAATGCTTTGGCTCGAAGCTAGCACACGTCTGTCAGTACATCCAGGGTTCACCGAGGAATTGTATGATCCGACACGGTTAGATCTCCATGCATATACCTGCTTAATCATATCAACATGAAATCAAATGTGGAGATAGCACATGCACACCTTCATGGGCCTGACATTTGTGGCCTTTGCTTAATTTTTTGCTCTGCGTGAATAGACCTTCTAATACCCTGAAAAAATTTCAAAATATAGAACTTCTCTTTGTGATATGACAAAAGTATTTCTTTGTATGTGCCTTATGCTACTTTTCTCAGAATTAGCTTTGAAAATGAAGAGATTTATAGAGAACGATCATACTAATAAAGATGAATAGCAAATACCTTGTCCCAAGGAGGAGATTTCATTTCTAGTCTCTCTGTGTATAACCTGAACTCAATCTGTCTCTTGCAGAGCCTGAATGCTCAGCAGAACTTTTCTGTCTCCATTGGGATGGATCCTTTTTGTTGCACTGATTATTCGGTCCATGTTTTCAAATGTCATGTCTTGTTATGTCGTATTTATATCACACACCGCTGCATACACTGTCTCCGAAGCCTTGTTTAAATGTCACTGCCGTCCACATGTGTAGGGGTCAGGATGCAGACAAATAAATTCTCCACCCAGTGCCCTTTGCTCGTTTCTGTGCTGGAGGGAGTGGCTGCTTCTGCTTCTCTCGCGTTGGCATTGATTGATTTGCAGTCATGGCTGCTACGTGCGAAGCCCGTGACTGTAATTTTGCCTCTTGATGCTGAGTGTCTGTTCAGCAAGAGCTGGTCCGGCCCCATGACTTGTTCACCAGGTAGGTTTGAAGCGATTCTCTGCTCACCTGTCGCATCTCAGTGTCTGATAGCTATGTTTTTCTTTATGGTAAGAAGTTGCTGACATCTCTCCCCTACCCGTGTATGTGCTGCTCTCCGTGTCTTTTTCTTGCAGCCAACGTTGCTTCTGTACTCTCAGAAGGGCCCTTCCCCTGCTGTTTTCCTAATTAAGGACAATGATGGCCATCGGATTGGAGTGGCCATGAGCTTTTCCTCCTTCCGAATCTGCCTATTGATTTTGCAGCTAAGCCTCTTGGTGTCTTTGGGGAATGTAGTCTCTGGTGGCAGAAGTCGTGTGGCTCACAGGATCTCTGGCAAACAGCTCTTTTCTTGTTACCTTAGTAACAAAAAGAGGCATTTTGAGGAGAATGAAGATGTTTTTATTCCAAATTGTTGAAGTAGACTACTTTGAAGACATTTCTCCCTAGTTAAAAATAAGGTGAGAGGGGCTTCCCTGGTGGCGCAGTGGTTGAGAGTCCGCCTGCCGATGCAGGGGACACGGGTTCGTGTCCCGGTTCGGGAAGATCCCACATGCCTCCGAGCGGCTGGGCCCGTGAGCCATGGCCGCTGAGCCTGCGCGTCCGGAGCCTGTGCTCCGCAACGGGAGAGGCCACAGCAGTGAGAGGCCCGCGTACTGAAAAAAAAAAAAAAAATAGGGTGAGAGACTGCAGTGAGATGGAAATTCATATAATTAAAACTTAGTTCCTATTTTATACCTCGTTGCATTAAATTATGTCCCGTCTAAAAAGCATCACAATTTTATAGCACCTCCACACCCAAATAGGCTTTAAGTTTTTGCTGTTGCTTGGGCTGACTTTTAGCTCTTGTGGTAGAGTAGGATAGAGATAGATTTATTTAGCTAGGTGCCAATTTCCCTCCTATTTCTCATATTTTTAAATGAAGGTAAATATTTGTGCTAATAATAAGCAGAGTAGACTACTTATTTAAATTGAATTAATTTTTTCTTATGTTGTCTTCCTGTAGTTAGGAAATTAGTATTCTCATAAATATTCTTTAGTCACTCACATCTCATTTTCTATTAAATACTATTAAAATGCAAAAATCACTTAGGTCAATAATAACCATGTAGCTAGTATCAGTTCTCTTTCAGATTTGGTTTCACCTATAACCTCCAGTGGCTAGTGGGTCCAGTGGCACAGTGACAAATAGGGGCTGTGTGATATCAAAATATAGTTTAAAAAGTCCACTTGCTTTATCAATATAGGAAGTTTCTAGAAACTAAACAGCATTATAAATATGCAAAAAAGAATAACTCAAAAGAAAAACCCAAGTGAATAAGCAAAATCCGTCTGCAAAAAAAGAGAAAAGACCAGAGACATGGAGCAATTCTATGATGATCTGAAGCTAATAGAGTTTCAAAGAGTTGATTAGTCTACAGAGGGCCTGAACATTCAAAGTAGCTGTTTCTTTTTGATTCTTTAACTTGAAAAGCAAGTACACAAAAATTTGAGTGCATTTTTAAACCACTGAACAGTAAATACTTCCTTCTCCACTTTTCCTCTTTGGGGTTTCCTTGCATTTCTTTGGGCTGTAATCTTCCTTTGTTACAAGGATACAAGGTATGCAATAAGGAGGGTTTATTGTTGTCATCGACTTTTCTAGATTAAAATGTGAGAGGTGCAGAAAGGGAGTGGAATGTTTTGCCTGCAAAGTCCCCTGAGGAATATTTAGAAAAGTTTTCTTTAAAAAACAATGTAAGTGTCAAACCTGTGCAAGGGCGGTGAGGGTAAGGCGACCCTAGTGAGTTGTAATAATAGAGAATGACCACTAGGTGGTGATAAAAGACAAGCTCCTTGATACAGCATTGCTGTCCCGGAGCGCCGCTGGCTACGTGTGCTGTTTAGGGTTGAGGTCAGAAGGTGGGCATACATCATTACACTTACAAATAACTTTATGACAAACGTCTCTGTATGTAAAGCATTTGATAATGGAGTATTTTCTTATAATACATGCCAAGGAATAAAGTTATTGGATTAAAGCAAAAACAAAACACAGCAAAACAAAAAAACCACACACACACACACAAACACACACACAAAAGAAGGTGGGCATAAAGTATTTGTCCACCAGACAGAAGAAAAACAAACAAAACGCCTCCAAACCCGTTGGTCAATTAATCAGTATATTGTTTATAATGTTTTTATCCAAGACAATTACTTTTGGGCAAAATGTTGTACATTCTTTTTTTTTTTTTTTTGCGGTACGCGGGCCTCTCACTGTTGCCTCTCCCGTTGCGGAGCACAGGCTCCGGACGCGCAGGCTCAGCGGCCATGGCTCACGGGCCCAGCCGCTCCGTGGCATGTGGGATCTTCCCGGACCGGGGCACGAACCCGTATCCCCTGCATCGGCAGGCGCACTCTCGACCACTGCGCCACCAGAGAAGCCCCTTGTGCATTCTTAAAAGCCGTTAAAACCAGTCATTGATGTTTGAATTTCACACCCTTGCGTTACATAGGAGTCTAAAGTCGGTCAACAACTGATTGCCTACCGACAATTTTGATCAAGATATAGGATTGTCCTTTAGCCTGTAAATGGCTCTAGCTCCTCACGGACGTGTAAACAGAACCCCGATTAGCCAAATGGCCGATTGTCTTCTCCTGTTTCAAGCCTTTTAATCCTAATACAACATATTTCCAGATGTTTGGAAGTAGACCCATGATCCTTGCAAAAGCCTTCTTTTCACTGGTGCCTGAGATACTCGGCTTTTTGACTATTTGTTTCGGAAGGACTTTCTCGTAAGTAGAAAAAAATGAGTTGTGAAATCGCTAAAACACATCAGTCGGTCAGACAGGTCTTCCAGAGCCAGACATCTGGAGCTTGTTTACAGATGTAGTAATGCTCTCAGGGGTGGAAGTTTCCAGTCAGGGAAGGGCTGCGCCAGGTGGGTGTGAGTAGCGCGGAGGCCGCGGGGGTCAGGAAAGAACGCGGGGGGAACACGGTCAAGTCCAGCAGACGCGTCTTGTCAGCTCAGGAGGGTGATGCCTTTTCTCACCGACTCACGGGAAGCAAACTCACCGCTTAGGATTAAAATTGCGTTTCACAGTACTTTTGCTTGCTGACATTTATGGGGTGCCCGCTGTGAGTCGGGCTCTGTATCAAGGGCTCTACGTGATCCCTGCAGTAACCTGGTGAGGTGGACACGGTACCCATTTCACGGATGAGGAAGCTGAGGCACGGGGATGTCCAGTCCTCGTGTGAAGTTACACAGCCTGAAAATGGCCACGCTGGGACGGAGGTCTATGTGTGTTCTGATCCAAGGCCAGGACCAGCCTCCCAACAAACACTTTCCTCTCTGCCCTTGACCACTGCCACACCCCTGGGACAGTGCCTGGCTGGGCGGTGGGCAGTGGGACCTTGCCCACAGAGCGCCTCCTTCCCTGGTCTCCTCTGGTCCACGTGTTCTGTCTTTAGACTCAGGGCCAGGCCCCGGAGTAAGGTGACTCGTACTTGTTGGCTGTGATCCACTGTGTGCTGGTTTCTTAGCTAAGCCATCAAAAAAATAAAATAAAATAAGATAAAATGGGAATTCCCTGGCGGTCCAGTAGTTAGGACTCAGCACTTTCACTGCCGGGGCCGGGTTCGATCCCTGGTCGGGGAACTAAGATCCCGCAATCCGAGCATCCGAACAAACAAACAAACAAAACCCCCCAAAAAACAAACAGAAAAAAAAAAAACATTAGAGGGTAATTCCATTCCCCTCATTCTCAAGTTCTTGGGCTGCTCACTGTGGCCGCAAATGCCAGCCCCAGTTTTAGAGGGATTTGAACCACCGTCAGATGACAATACTCTAGAAATTGCCTGGTGGTGGCTTTAGACCCCAAGTCTTATGTTGCAGAGAGAAAAACTAAAAATTGTCGTCTGTCTTTTCCAGTCTGGTTGTCCTTGGGTACACTCCACTCACTGACGCTGAAGGAGTGCCCAGAAGTCCTCTGGGGCTGACCTGTCAACCACTGTCCAGTGATGCACCCATAGCAGCCAACCCCTCACGGTAGTTGTAGCTGAGGGGATGGTTCCTTCAGGCTCCTAGAATGACTTAATGAGGTAAAGTATACCTTCGTCCCAGGACATGAATTTTAGTTTGCTTGTTTTGTAGCAGGTCACTTTTCTCTGTGGTCTGTTATAAAAAATGTTTGTCTTCTTGGTCTACCCCTGGAATGAAACAAAAGTTATCTAGGGAGGAAAATAAAGCTCCTACTAGAAAACATCACACTCATAGAATAATTTCTCCTGAGCCTGCAAAATTAAAGCAGAGAAATGCAACCTGGCTTTATTTTTCTCTAAGGGCTACTCCTTAGATAGATATCTCTATAGATAACTTTCTCCAGCATTTAACTACATTCAGAGAGATTTAAACCTTGAAATACTGGTAGGTCAAATCCACTAAAAATGTACCTGATGGTGTTTCAGAGTGGTTACCGGAGGATTTCCATGGTATGTGGAGATTATCTGCAAAATATCTAGGTACGAAAATGGGAGCTGTGCCTGGTTTCTGAACACACCTGTTGGTGGTTATCCACCTGGATTGAATTCCTGGAATGTTTTTAGCACAATGATGGCATCTTCGACTCACTGTGAAGTTTCTTGGTGGGGTCAGGCACCAAAGTATTTTTAGAAGCTCCTCAGATGTGAAGCTGGGTTTAAGAAATCCTGGCCAGGAGGCATTTAGATCCTGGGAAACACCCAATTCTTTCTCCCGCACCTGTATGGGACAATAAAGTTGATCACTCCTCGTGGACTTTTACAAAGGAACCAGTGGTTTTCAAATATATATATATATATATATATTAAGCCATGGAACACTTTGTTTAAACGGATCTCCACATAAAAATCAGGTGGAAGGAGAGCTGCTCTGAATGTAATTACAGGGACCTTGACCCCCAAGGGGACTCAATTCAGAGTACAGTTTGAAAACCCTTTGCTTGGTTGTAGATTTTTCTTTTTAGGTTGATTTACACATTGAGCTTAATTTATACAATAATATGTACCTGTGCTGTTTTTCCAACACTAGCCAATGTTTCAATTTTCTGACACTAACTGGATATCTTCCAAATCAATTCCGACACTGTCTCTTGGGGTTAGCTCAGTCCCATAAGACTGCCCCAACTTCAGACACCAGCGGAAAATGGGGTCCTCAGGCTTTCTGCATTTCTGTCCGGTGGACTACAGATCCAGAGGCTCCTCCTCTCCACCCCACCCCCAGGTTTGACGATTTGCTAGAATAACTCATAAAACTCAGGGAACCACTATACGTATAATTATAATCCATTATGTAAGATACAAAGGAACAGCCAGATACACAGGTATGAAACCCAGCAGGACCTTGTGGGGCTCCTGGTCACAAAAGCCTTCTGTGTCCCCTGTTTCTTGTTTGTAGGAAATAGGTTTCATTCAGCCTCCTTGACCTTCCCTGAGTACCAAAGTGTTAGATACAAACAGTTGCTATCAGGGAAGGGAGGGGATGCAGAGACAAGGGAGGAGCAGTGAAGGAGCAATAGTGCAGCCTTGGGATAGGGTCCTGGCTCCCCCTCAAGGGATACAATATAAATAACAATATCTTTGAGTTCTTCTGTAGAACCAGAGCTCCCACCCGGGTGGAGGATGGTAACTTCAGGCCCAGGGTAAGATTCTTGGAGCACTGCCCTGTTACCTCACCAGCCAATCAGAAAGCAGCCACACACCCTGCAGCCCTCACCCCAAATTTTGCCTAAAAAAACTTTTCCCCCCAAGCCATCAGGGGGTTCGGGGTTTTTTTGAGCACGCGTTCTCCTTGCTTGGCCCTGCAGTAAACTTCTTCTGCTCCAAACTCCGATGTTTCAGTTTATTTGGCCTCACTGTGTGTTGGGCACACAAACTATTTGGTAAATGGTACATAGGGCTAGGTCCAGAAGGGTCCTGAGTACGGGAGCTTCTGTCCCTAAGGAGTAGGGCAGCACCACTTCCAAGTACATCACCGTGTTCAGCAACCGGGAAGCTTCCCGAAACTTATCTGAGTTGTTGTTTTTGTTTTATCTTAACATACACACACTACTATATATAAGACAGAGAACCAATAAGGACCTACTGTACAGCACAGGGAACTCTGCTCAATATTCTGTGACAACCTATATGAGAAAAGAATCTGAAAAAGAATGTATATGTATAATGGAATCACTTTGCTGTACACCTGAAACTAACACAGCATTGTAAATCAACTATATTCCAATAAAATTAAAACTAAATAAATAAAATAGAAAAATTAAGGTTTCCTTATGTGGGCACAGTTGAGTAAACCATTGCCACTGGTGACTGAATTCAATCTCCATCTCCTCTCGCTTCCTGGGACGTAGGGTGGGGAGCGACGTATGTTCTAACCTTCTAATCACGTGGTTGGTTTTCTTGTCCATCAACTCCCATCCTGAAGCCATCTAGACCCCCCCCCGCCACTCCTCAGTGAGTCACCTCATGATTCAAAGGGGCTCTTTTGGATCCACTTTTATCACTAAGGAAATTCCAAGGGTTTTGGGAGCCTTGTGCCAGGAATTGGAGACAAAGACCAGAAATATTTCGTATTATACCACAGCACCCATTTTAAGGGTGCAGTTTGATGAGTTCAGACAAATGTGCATATCCACGTAACTAACACCCCTGTCAAGATACAGAACCTTTCTATCACCTGGTCGAATTCCCTTGTGCTCCTTTGCGGCTAATCCCTCCCTTCCACCCCATCCCCAGGCAACCACGACACTGCTCTCTGACACTATAGATTTCCCTTTCTAGAACTTCACATCCATGAGTAAAACAACTCTTTACTCTCTTTTGTCTGGTTTCTTTCCCTCCTCAAAATGTTTTGGAGATTCATCCATGTTGGTGCTTGAATCGGTAGTTTAGAAACCGTGCAACCCAGACTGGGACTTGAACCCATGGTCTTTTCTTTTTTTATTTTACTTAATTAATTAATTTTTGGCTGCATTGGGTCTTCGTTGCCGCACGCGTGCTTTCTCTAGTTGCGGCGAACGGGGGCCACTCTTTGTTGTGGTGCGCAGGCTTCTCATTGCGGTGGCTTCTCTTTGTTGCAGAGCACGGGCTCTAGGCACACGGGCTTCAGTAGTTGTGGCACACGGACTCAGTAGTTGTGGCTTGTGGGCTCTAGGGTGGAGGCTCAGTAGTAGTGGTGCACGGGCTTAGTTGCTCTGCAGCATGTGGGATCTTCCCGGACCAGGGATTGAACCCATGTGCCCTGCATTGGCAGGTGGATTCTTAACCACTGCACCACCAGGGAAGTCCCACCATCTTTTAATTAAGATCACACACCTGGTCTCAGGACTTAATGAAGCTCAGGTTCTTGATGTCTCCTTGCAGAAAGAATTCAGTGAGAGACAATGTGATAGGTAAGAAGTGGATTTATTTAGAGAGAAACACCCTCCGCAGACAGAGGGTGGGCCATCTCAGAAGGCGAGAGGCCCCGAAATATGGGGTGATTATTTTTTATGGGCTGGGTAATTTCATAGGCTAATGAGTGGGAGGAGTATTCCAGCTATTTTGGGGGAGGGGCAGAGATTTCCAGGAATTGGGCCACCGCCCACTTTTTGATCTATGATGGTTGGTCTCAGAACTGTCATGCTGCCGGTGGGTGTGTCATTTAGCTTATTTTAATGTATTACAGTGAGTGTATGAGGCTCAATGTCCCCTGGAAGTCAACTCTTCTGCCATCTTGGACCTAGCTGGTTCTAACTAGTTTTTGTCATGTCCTATGGCTATGTCATCTTTTTCGTTTTTTGTTTTTGGCTGCGTTGGGTCTTCATTGTTGTGCATGGGCTTTCTCTAGCTGCGGCAACTCTTCGTTGCAGTGCATGGGCTTCTCATTGTGGTGGCTTCTCTTGCCACAGAGCACGGGCTCTAGGTGCATGGGCTTCAGTAGTTGTGGCACTTGGGCTCAGTAGTTGTGGCTCGCAGGCTCTAGAGCGCAGGCTCAGTAGTTGTGGCGTACGGGCTTAGTTGCTCCACGGTATGTCAGATCTTCCCAGACCAGGGATCGAACCTGTGTCCCCTGCATTGGCAGGCAGATTCTTAATCACTGCACCACCAGGGAAGTCCTTTTGTCATCCTTTTGATGGTTGTGCCCTGCCCCCTTGCCTCTCACTTCAGTTTGTACCCTTCTACTGCTGAGTATGGGATTACCAGAGTTTGTTTATTTATACATCTGTTGATGGACATTTGAGTCTTTTCCAGTTTCTGGCTATTTTGAAGAAAGCCGCCATGAACATTTACAGACAAGTCTTTTTTGTACACAAATGTTTTTTATTTCTCTTGAGGAAATACCAAGTAAGGGAGTTTCGATTGTAGGTTTCGGTTGTAGATGCATTATAGAACGCATCTGTCATTCACCTTTGTGACCCAGAGCACAGCGCCTTGAGCCCAAGTGTTATGTGAATTTCTTGGTCAGAAAAGAGAACTAATACCTAATGAATGTTTGCTAGGTGTCAGATACTCTTTAAAGGATTTTTCATTGATTGCCTTACTTAATCCTTCCAGTGACTGTAAGACCTAAGTGTTATTTTTACAGAATTTTATTTCCAGCTGGGGAAATGGAGGCTCAGAAAAGTTAAGTGGAGCACACAGCTAGGAAGTTGTAGAACTAGGATTCAAACCCTCTTTGACTCCAAAGGGCAGGTTTATTTGTTCCTACTATTTTTGGTCCCTCCTCAAACAGCTAAGGCAATTTAATTTGTGGGAAAATCTTTAAGTTCTCCAGAGAGCCTCTGTGGGATCAGTAGAGCCTCTCTGGCCACAGACACAAGTCAGATCCTGCTGTGATGGCCTCTAAGGGTTAGCCCATAACCCTGGGATGCTGTATCATCTACTGTTGTAAATGATATACGGTTAAAAATAAGAGAATCATCAGGTGGGTTTAACATTTTTGCCTGCAGTGTCCCTGTTATCAGTGTTTGGCTGTTAAACGAATTCTCCATCGCCATCTTGTGGAAGTTTATCTGGCTCTTCACGTGTTGATTCACAATAAATAACACTTCCAGCATGTTCATAGGCTATTCTGTATTCTGGAGCCTTTTTCTTGAGCCGTGGGAATCTTTTGGGGGAAAAATGAGATCTTTGTGGGATCCAGGGTTCAAGATTTTATATCCATCCATCTCCTTCAAGTGGGCGTGAAATATAGGAGGGCAGTTACTACCAGAGTTCAGTGTGGCACACAGCGCCAGGATAAGGACAGGGTGGGCTGGAAGCGGGGCTGACCTTGCTGGGATGCACTGGTTTGCTCCTATCGATGAACAAGATGTTGAAACACTTCTGCGGCCGTAGGTAAATAGCATACTGCTCTGGCTCCCTTCCTGGGACACCCTCCTCTCCACTGCCCCCAATCCAGCAACTAAAGGGTTAGCACCTGTCTCCACAGGGGGGCCCCCAGGACCCTGTTCCAATGTCTTGGCCACTGTCCATTCCCACCGGTTGGCCCCATGAGATGCAATTGTTAAGAAGTTAGAACATAACTCCTGGCTAAAAGTCATTTTCAAAACAGAAATGTACAGGCATTGGGTCAATCATATTTTTACCCCACTTTTCATTATTAAAAAAACCAGCTACCTGTTGTTTTATCCCTTCATGATGCATGCATGTGCTTTAGGCATAAACAATTAGTTAAAGTCTATTTCCAAGTTTTTCTGGCTGTGCCAAAGTGCAAGCAGACATTATAACACAGCAGTACAAGCACTGATTTTGGGGTTAGACAGCTTCTCTTTTGATTCTTGGTTCTGCTACTTCCTAGAATGTGTGATCTCTGGTGAGTTATGGATTCTCTATGCCTCAGTTTTCTCATCTGTAAAATGGTTATGGTAACATCTACCTCACAGTTGTTGCTAGGGAGAAATGAATTAATGGGTGCAAAGACCTCACACCAGGTGTTCCCAAAGTGTTGGCCACTGTATTTCCATTGAATTCTTGTGGGTTTGCTCAGTGAGCGCTCCTTGCAGACAGTTGAGGCTGCAGCTGTGGATTCCAAAAGAGCTTATTCTGTGGCTTCAGACCAACTTTGTTGAAGTTGATTTTGCCTCCATGCTTTTCCGTCTTCATTTTTTGGTCAGAGATTCTTTCGCTAAGGATTAATTGGTTCAAAATAGTAGAAAGTTAAAGAGAAAACAGGCTTTAAAAATGAAAGACAAACATAATGCTTGAGTTTTGCATTTTGGTCTTTACTCTTTTCGCCTATAGATTTGGAGGGAAGCAGGCAATCACTGTGGGCTTTGCATCTAAAATCAACTGAAAGCAAAGAAGTATATGGCTTCCTGGGCAGAAACCCTGCAAATTCCTTGGGGTTTGAATCTTTGATTTTAAATCATTAATGACAGATATCGAGATTCCTATTCTTCCCAGCCATTCTTTTCCTTGGTAAGACCGTATTTCTGAATTGAAATGACAGGCACAGCTTTAAAAAAAAATTTTATTTTATTGAACTATAGTTGATTTACAATGTTGTGCTAATTTCTGCTGTACAGCAAAGTGACTCAGTTACACACACACACATATACATATATATACACATTTTTTGGTATTCTTTTCCATTATGGTTTATCACAGGATATTAAATGTAGTTCATTGTGCTATACCTTGTTGTTTATCCATTCTATGTATAATAGTTGGCATCTGCTAATCCCAAACTCCTATCCATCCCTCCCCCACCTCCCCTCCCCTTGGCAGCCACAAGTCTGTTCTCTATGTCTATGCGGCTTTTTCTGTTTTGCACATAAATTAATTTGTGTCAGATTTTAGATTCCACATATAAGTGATATTGTATGGTATTTGTCTTTCTCTTTCTGACTTACTTCACTTAATATGATAATCTCTAGGTCCATCCATGTTGCTGCAAATGGCATTATTTCATTCTTTTTTATGGCTGAGTAGCATTTCACTAGATAGATGTACCACATCTTCTTTATCCATTCATCTGTTTATGGACATTTAGGCTGTTTCCATATCTTGGCTATTGTGAATAGTGCTGCTATGAACATAGGGATGTATGTATTTTTTCGAATTAGAGTTTTCATCACTTCTGGATATATGCCCAGGAGTGGGATTGCTGGATCATATGGTAGCTGTATTTTTAGTGTTTTAAGGAACCTCTATACTGTTCTCCACAGCGGCTGCAGCAATTTGCATTCAATTTACATACCAACAGTGCAAGAGGGTTCCCTTTACTCCACACCCTCTCCAGCATTTGTTATTTGTAGACTTTTTGATGTTGGCCATTCTGACCAGTGTGAGGTGGTACCTCATTGTAGTTTTGCTTTGCATTTCTCTAATAATTAGTGATGTTGAGCATCTTTTCATGTGCCTGTTGGCCATCTTATGTGACAGGCACAGCTTTAAGGTCAAAAACTATATAGAAGCTTTCGTCCTAAAAGTGTCAAGAAATAAGATGGAAAGATAGGCTTTGTGGTGTGGTGTGTGTGTGTGTGTGTGTGTGTGTGTGTGTGTGTGTAGAAAAGAATAACACCAAAGAAATGGAAGCATTGAGCAAGAACTGGAGAGCAGGGAGCTTCCAGCTCAAATGCACAGTCCTCATGATGGCAGTGCATTAAGCCACCGCTTCTTCCTTCATCCACACACAGACCAAAGGAGAAAGGGCTATAGATGGTAGATAAGGTTTTCTAAAAGATTATGACCATTTTCATATGAGTGCTTCCCTTGTGAACACCTATTCTTGGTTAAAAGTTCATTGGATGTATCTTGGGGAAGACAAAGGAAGAAACTAGAAATATACCTAAGAAAAGGAAAGATTATTTTTGGTAAGTGATGATGATGGGAGATTATTTTCAAAGATGCAATTCCAGATAAAGTTTTCTTTGTTTTATGAAAAATAGTAATACAATGGAGGTCCCAGAGTCCTCTTTCCTTTTACCAGTATAATCTCGATGTCAGCTAAGAGTAGCTGTCCTTTAAGATCTACTTAAATTTGGCTCAAACCCCTGTTTCATTCATAGAAGAAAACCCATCCCCCATTGGGAAGTTTTCAAAGCAAAAGATTATCTTGATGACATGTTAGTTTAGTGGAGAGAAAAACTACAATGATTGTATGTTTCTGTATACATATAACATGCATCTATACACATATCTGTTATAGTTGCTTTCACTCAATTAAAATAATTTTTAAGTTAAAAAGAAGGACTCAGCAAGGATAGGTAGGCAAACCAACCCTCTTAACAGGGGTCTTTTTTAAAATAATTACAGCGCTCATGTGGCTGAAGTTGGACTGGCCTGATCTTGTCAGATTTGGCTCACTGGGGTGTATTTGTTGTGTCAGTGAGTATTTATGCTCTTCATATTAAGTAACATTGGTGGCAGAGGTGGGATTCAAATCTGCATATTATGACATCCCAAAGTGGCACACTCAGTCAGTCCAAAGTCATGGAGAGAACTGTGAATTTTATCTGAGTGCCTTTCCTCTGGTCTTGCTCATGCAATCCATAACCATCAGCCACATCAAATCTTATCATGTCACTTCCCTCCTTGAAATCCTCCCTTTCCTGCCTGTTGCTTTTAGCATGAAGTCCAGACTCTTCTGTGTGTCTAAAAACGCTCCTCAGTGAGGCTGTGCTTTCCAGGGCTGGTCTTCTCTCTGCATTCCCCATCACACTTGAGTCATAGTTAATTGCTTTTTTAAAGGGTCCTACTGAGCCACTGTCTGTGCCATTCTTTCTCCTCGAGTGCTTTGGCTCATACCTAGAAAAACCTTTTAGTTCAGATCTTAGCCAAGACATCATTTCCTCAGTGCAGCATCACCTGACCACAGCTCCCCTGCCCCCATCTCTTCTGTGTCCAGTGAGCCTCCCCTAGCCGTTCACACACTCCATTTGTTTAGAACTCTGATCACCCTATTAAATCATAACCCAAGGCTGTCCTGGGAAACTGGGTGATAGTCACAGAAATCAAGACTTCCAGGAGGAGTGAGTGGTTAAGCCCATCAGGTCACTCTTTAGTTCTCCTGTTTGACCAGCACAGAAGAAGAGGTGATCGAGGAACTGTAGCGACCACCGTTGCAGCCTCCTGGGGTCTGTTATCATGCAGCTGTTCCTGAACTTTCACTTGGTTTGCTTTGCCAGGGCTGGGAAATGGTGGGCACTACCAGAACTTGGTGATGGGCTTTCCAGTTCACTTTCTTTACCCGGCTGGGACAGCGGTGTACCTGTCTATGCCACCCCCGAAGCCAGAGACACCTCTGTAACTGAGTCTTTGTTCTATAACCATTGTGCTCTTACATTATGCATATTCCTTTATGAAACGTGCCAGGAGAACACAGAATCATGGATGACACTGGATGAAGTGGGAATCAGTCAATCAAGGAAACTCTTTTGAATGTATGGAGGCACGAAATTCAGTTCATGAGGCTGGACTGTGTGGCCCCATTTGCTCAAAAACATATTAGCAAGTTGTACTTAAATGTGATATTTCTAACTCGGTGGTTGGCCCTGTAGGTCAATGTGTGGTCTTCTTCTTGTTCTGTCTCAGCCACACAAGTGTACTTGGCTGTTGCTTGGACACACCACGTGTGCTCTTGCCTTCTCTCTTTCTGTTCTCTTCCTGGCATGTCCTCCCTCCGTCTCCATGTATGACTCACTTAGGTCACCACCTTCAGATGTCTGCTCAATGTCTTCTTATCAATAAGGCCTCCCCTGACCACTCCATTTAAAATGGAGCTCTCTCCCTCAAAATTAAACATAGGGTTACCATATGGCCCAGCAATTCCACTCATAGGTCTGTCCCCAAGAGACAGGAAAACATATGTCCATGTAAGAACTTGTACACAAATGTTCACAGCAGCATTACTCACAATAACCACAAAGTGGAAACAGCCCAGATGTTCAATCAACTGACGAATAGATAAATAGACGGTGGCCTCTCCATACTGTGGAGTATTATTCACCCACAGCAAGGAACGGAGGGCTGACACAGGCTCCAACACAGAGAAGCCTTAAAGACATTATGTGATTGAAAGATGCCAGACACAGAAGGCCACATATTGTAGGACTCCATTTATATGAAATGTCCAGAACAGGAAAATCCAGAGACAGGAAGGAGATCTGTGATTGCCAGGGTCTGGGGGGAGGGGGTAAAGGTGAGTGGCTGCTAATGGGTATGTTTTTTTTTTTTTTTTTTTTTTTTGTGGGGAGACTGGGTATGAAAATGTCCTGAAAGTAGATTGTGGGTTTGGTTACCCAACCCTGTGAATACTCTAGAAACCACAGAACTGGGCAGTTTGAAAGGGTGAACTGTATCACAATAGAGCTGTTATTAGAAAAAAAGTGAACTCCCTGTCCTTCTGCTACTCATTATCTCCCTTTCTTGATTTATTTTCCTGCTAATCTCAACTTACTATACCATTTATTCTGTGTACCGTCTGTCTTACATCCCTGGGTTATAAACTCCATGTGATCAGAGATTTTTGTCTGTATTGTTCACTGTTGTATCCCATAAGCCTAGAATAGTGCATGCAGTAGGTGCTCAATAAATATGTGTTGTCTAGTTGATTCAATGAGTGTGACTATATAGTTGATCCTTGAACAATATCAACTGTGGGGTTTAGGGGTGATGACCCTTCATACAGTTGAAAATCTGACTATAACTTACAGCCGTCCTCTGTATCTGGGGTTCCATATCTACAGATTCAACCACCCTGGATTGTGTAGTACTGTAGTATTTACTACTGAAAAAAATCCATGTATCAGTGGACCCATGCAGTTCAAACCTGTGTCGTTCAAGGGTCTGCTGTCTATACGTTGAAGCTGGCACAGATGTCCTTTCCAAAAGATGATAAAAAGATTGTTGCTTGGATGAGGAAAAGAGAGCAAACATGGAGACACTTTCGTGTTAGGTTACCGTAAGAAAATGACTTAGTGAAACTAGGTTTGGGTTGAAAGCCTCAGTATAGACTTATGACTTTATAAGATGTAAGACTCTCTTCTCTCAGTGAGTAACTAAAGGCTCCTTTCTGGGGTCAATTTGCCTACAACTGTGTGGGCCCAGCAACTAACGTTCAATCTTTTACTCTCTCTTCCCCCCAGGAAAACTTATAGTGTATTAATAGAAAACTTGAGGTTCATTAAGGCCAACTGATCAGGAAATGATTGCTATTGAAGTGATAGTTTATTACAGTTCCCAAAGGAGGGGGTGCTTCTGTGCCATGGGGGGGGCCACACGGGGAAGCACCAGGGTGGGTCAGAAAGCAAAGGGAGTGGGAGAAATATGGGCAAAAGGCTTGACTGTGGTTCTTGTGGAAAGGAACAGCCTAGGCAGGCAAGCAGACTTAGGATGGGCTAGTTTGAATAATTCCAGTGGACTCTGGGGCCTAGGGACTGCCTACTTGTCTGGTACCTGGCCCTGATTAGGACAGGGGGATAGTAGCCCAGAATGTGAGAAGAAGTGGTCAGAGTGGGTTCTAGACATGTTGGTGTGCATTTGGAGAGCTCGTGAGTTGTTGACTATCTCTAGGAATTGGCTAGCCCTGGGAGGGGCAATCTTTCAAGGGTCAGCAAGATCCTGGATGCCAAAGCATCAGGACACAGAAAATGTCATGGTTAATACACCTGAAGGGTAAATAGCGCTAGGTCTTAGATCTTGGAAACCAAGATCATCCTGAGGTGTCTTGTTTTGAGAATACAGAAGGGTTTGGGGGTCAAGTATATACTGGAATGTGATTGGAGGCCATCTATAAAGGGGTTTCCAACAGTTGGGGTGGCCAAGCATTGAGGAGTTGGGTCTGAAAAGCAATTATAACAGCCAGATGGAACAAGCCAAGTCTATGAGAACCTTAAGTCTATGAAGTTGCTGAACAGATCCTGGAAGGTGCCAGGGACCTGTGTCCTAAAGTGGTTGTAATGTTCACAGGGGCTTATATGTTATCAGTTCCAGGCACACTGTAAAATAATTGAACTACGTTATGAGCTCTTCACTAAAATTTTGGCCAACACCCAGACATTATTACTCTATATAATGGAGATCTGTGATTGCCAGGGTTGTCTTAGACTTGTTCAAGTTTTTCTGTTGGAAGTTGAGAATGTATGCCATACTTTATTATTCTGGCCAGCTTGTATTTTTATCAAAGTGTTTGTTGTGTGTGAAAACTGAGAGTTGATGTCTAACAATTTCTAACTGTTAATTGTATTTCAAACGCTTAGGTCACGCACACACACTCACACACGCACACACTTTGCATGCATGCACGCACACACACAATTGGATCTGCCACTCCAAACTCCTAAAATGGCACGGCTACCCTGCTCCTGGAATCAGGGAAATAACTCTGCTTCTTAGCTTGAAATATGCTGGGGAAATGTCTCAGCGAAAGATGAAAATCAGCACAGCATTGTTTCCCTAAGCCTTGTTTCTTTGGTGATCTTTACTCTCTGCCTCCCAGGCCCAGTTCTGAAGCCAACAAATGTTGCAAAAGGCAGAAGATGACCTCATATAGTTCCTATTCCTTGAAGTCTAGTCAATACTTGATTTTACTGCTCCTTGTTGCTTGGTGGCACTTGGAGGGGCCAATTTTATGAGGACAATGCTTAAGGGGCCCCAACGAATTCT
This sequence comes from Phocoena phocoena, assembly GCF_963924675.1. Classification (NCBI taxonomy): domain Eukaryota; kingdom Metazoa; phylum Chordata; class Mammalia; order Artiodactyla; family Phocoenidae; genus Phocoena; species Phocoena phocoena. The sequence goes on from NC_089222.1 coordinate 140,816,966, forward strand.
GAGTCACAACCCAGTCTCTGAGGCTTCCTCCTTAGCTATGCTCTGGAGAATGGACATTGGGACAGAATGACTGTTCTGCAGAGAAAGTGGGTAAAACTGAGAGTTTCTTAAAACTGGATCCTTGTTCTATCCTCTAAATAATGTTCTTGTTAAAGTTGGGGGTGGTTGGGTGGATTCTTTCATTTAGTTAAACTATAAGCAGAAAAGTGAATCTGTATGGTCTGAAGGGAAGGTGAAACAAATAGAGATGTTTCCAGACTCTGAATAGATACACATCAGAGTCAGGATTTGAACCCAGATCACTCCGTGTCTCAAGGCCATGACTCACCATCTCCATCCCTGTGTATACATGACAGATGTTGTAAACATTGTAAGCATTGTAAATACTCATTTTCTGAACCTTCTTCCTCTTTCTCGCTTCTTCCTCCCGCCCAGGGCTCCTCCTTCCACTGCCCCCTCCCCCTCTCCTCCCGGCCTTCTTTCTTCTCATTATTATTATTATAGCCACCACTTATCAAATGTATACTATGTTGTGTCTTGAGTATTGTATCAAGCATTTCACCTACAGTATCTCAATACATTTTCTCATACAACTGGTGTCATCATTCCCATTCTGCCACGAGGAAATTGACACTCAGAAACATTACGTGGCTCACCTAAGTTCTCAGGGCTAGCAAGGGGCTGGGATTTGACCCCAGATTTCCCTGGCTTCATAGCTGGTGCTCTTAAACTATCATGAAGCACAGTGCCTTGATATCCACTTATCTGTAAATCTTAATTGTGCAAAAAAAAGCACATAGCTTTCCCTCTTGGCATGGGTTCAGTGGTACTCAGGCCTTGTACGTTTTGTAAAATTCCAAGGTCAGGGACTTCCCTGGTGGCGCAGTTGTTAAGAATCTGCCTGCCAATGCAGGGGACACGGGTTCGAGCCCTGGTCCGGGAAGATCCCACATGCTGCGGAACAACTTAAGCCTGTGCGCCACAACTACTGACCCTATGCTCTGGGGCTTGTGAGCCGCAACTACTGAAGCCCACGAGCCACAACTACTGAAGCCCACAAGCCACAACTACTGAAGCCCACGAGCCGCAACTACTGAAGCCCGTGCTCTGCAACAAGAGAAGCCACCGCCGATGAGAAACCCTCGCACCGCAACGAAGAGTAGCCCCCGCTCGCTGCAACTACAGAAAGCCCGTGCACGGCAACGAAGACCCAACGCAGCCAAAAATAAAATAAATTAATTAAAAAAAATTCCAAGGTCAGTAATAACGCCCCTGGTATTGTTTTATACTAGCGTAGATTGGGTTGACTTAACTTCATAATGACAGCCGGGACCTGGTGCCCATATGGGCATATGCCGCCCTCACCTTGGCTGGTGTGTGCGGCCAGCTTCCGGCAGGTTCTCTCTGAGGGAGCCCTCCTGGAGCTGCGGCTGCTGAAGTGATGCAGACAATGTCCCCGAGATCTTTGCTTTCCTCTAGGGCCCAGCATGGTCCATCCGTGCTTCACCTTAAGTAATTCTGACCACTGGGAAAGAACTTATGCCTGCAAGCCATAAACGATGGTTTTTAGCTGGTCACTGCAATTCTTACTTTATTATATCAGTAATACATGTTTGAAGAGGAGTGTTTTTCTTTTTTTTCTTTTGCTTATTGAAGTAACTCATCACAGGATTCCCCGGCAGGAAACCCCACCAAGATGTGAAATAGACATAACGTAAGGACGTTTACATAAAGGCATAAATTCCATTTGTCAAACCAAGCAATGTGCACCATGGTTGATAAAAACACATGAAGCTCACAGTGCTCTTGAGTACCGGAACCGAGATGGATTTTTCTTTGATGTCAGAAGGTCACGATGGTTTTTCATCCAAGAATAAAACAGTGGAAACTGTGTGAATGGAGACCAAGAAGCCAGTTTGTTTTCAAGCAATATCTGTAATCTGGAAGGCACCCTAGGAGGGCCTGGTAACTGTGGCAACGGCATTGCCACATGAAATGGCTCTCAGAGCTCAAGGGGCTCAGGCTGGGAGGCTAATTCCTACAACAAGGTCTTTTCTGTGTTCAGGTGGACCCAGGAAAGGCACCGGCTGTGACAGTGGCCATGACAGACCTTCAGCCCGAGGACCCGTGAGGGAAAAACGTGTCTTAATTGTTGCACCGTTAATTATTTTATGAAAAGATGAATGAAAAATGCCAGCAAACCCGACGAATGTGCCCATGTGATTCGGGCTCCTCTCCTAAAAGGTTATCTTTGCTTCATTCGGCATGTTACCACATAAACGCATTTGATGGTCCACAGAGTCTGAATGTGTTCTTTAACTATTTCTCATTTTATGTACCAATTGCACAGCAGCCAAAGCTGGCTCGAATGTCTAGAAAAGCCCGTAAAAGCCATCGTCTCTCAGAGTTTGCTTTAAAATAACCTCCACTATTAGAATATTATGCTTCCATTAGGTGCTGCTTTAGTTGGTTTTGCCACTAGTTCCCCACTCAGAAATGAAGTAGGATTAAAAGTAGCACCTTTTCCACTTTGCTGTACACCTGAAACTAACACAGCATTGTAAATCAGCTATACTCTGATAAAAATTAAAAACAAAGTAGCACCTTTTTCATGATGTGTGATTCCCAAAGTTCTCTACTTTAGTCTCATTGTTTAGGGAGTTTATTGTCAACTAACAGATAATCAGTGTGTTACAAACTCAAGATAAAAATAGATCCCAAGTTAATAAAATGTTTGGGATGGGAAGTATTGAGCCTGAAAAAAGGTTTAATTTTGAATTTTAAAGAAAGAGAATTGTTAAGTTTGGAAGTTTTAGTGACAGTGAAAATGTATCTGAATTCCAGTTCATTTTGATCAATGACAACAGCTATGTTGGAAGTTACAACGGTAAATCCTAGGCTTTGTGGTTTGATCTTGTTTTTTTTTTTTTTTTTTTTTGCGATACGCGGGCCTCTCACTGTCGCGGCCTCTCCCGTTGCGGAGCACAGACTCCGGACGCGCAGGCCCAGCGGCTACGGCCCACGGGCCCAGACGCTCCGCGGCACGTGGGATCCCCCCGGGCCGGGGCACGAACCCATGTCCCCTGCATCGGCAGGCGGACTCCCAACCACTGCGGCACCAGGGAAGCCCTGATCTTGTTTTTTTAATCTTCTGTGTGTAAGATTTTGGATTAATTACTTAACCTCTTTTTAGGTGATTTCTTTTTTTAAAAAATTGAGGCAAACTTGGTATATAACATTATTATCTTTCAGGTATACAACATTATAATTTGACATCTGTGTACACTACACAGTGATCAGCACAATAAGTCCAGCTGTCATCCGTCACCATACAACTGACACCCTTCACCCATTTCGCCCACCTGCAATCTCCTTCCCTTTTGGTAACCACCACATTGCTCTGTGTATCTATGAGTTTGTTTCTTTTTTGTTTTGGTTGTTCATTTTTATTTTAGAGTAAAAAAAATATGAGTAAAATCATACGGTATCTGTCCTTCTCCGTCTGACTTATTTCACATAACATAATATCCCCGAGGTCCATCTTCATTGTCACAAATAGCAAGATTTCATTCCTTTTTATGGCTGAATAGTTTTCCATTGTGTGTGTGTGTGTGTGTGTGTGTGTGTGTATATATATATATATATATATATATATATCCCCCACATCCTCTTTATCCATTCATCCATCAATGGACCCTTAAGTTGTTTCCATACCTTGGCTATTGTAAATAATGCTCAATGAACATGGAGGTGCATAAATCTTTTCAAATTAGTGTTTTTGTTCAATTCTTAATTTTTTGAGGAATCTCCATAATGGCTTCCACAGTGGCTGCACCAATTTACATTCCCACCAACAGTGCAGGTTTCCCTTTTCTCCACATCCTTGCCAACACTTACTTGTTGTCTTTTTTTATGACAGCCATTTTGACTGGTGTGAGGTGATACCTCACTGTGATTTTGATTTGCATTTCCCAATAATCAGTGATGTTGAGCATCTTTTCAAGTGCCTGTTGGCCATCTGTGTGTCTCCTTTGGAAAAATGTCTATTCAAGGATTTTTGGCCATTTTTTTTTTTTTTTTTTGCGGTACACAGGCCTCTCACTGCCGTGGCTTCTCCTGTTGCGGAGCACAGGCTCCGGACGCGCAGGCTCAGCGGCCATGGCTCACGGGCCCAGCCGCTCCGCGGCATGTGGGATCTTCCCGGACCGGGGTACGAACCCGTGTCCCCTGCATCGGCAGGCGGACTCTCAACCACTGTGCCACCAGGGAAGCCCTTGGCCATTTTAAAAATTGTGTTGTTTGGGTTTTTGTTGTTGAGTTGTATGAGCTCTTTATATGTTTCAGATTCTTGAGTTCTAAAATGGGGATAAAAATAACACTACCCTTCAGAATATTGTGAGCATTAAACGAGATAATCGATGTGATGTGCTTAGTTCTGTGACAGTAAGGGTTCAGCACTGCTTTATAAAATTGGTACATGCTTAATGGATCAATTAAGGGTACATTCATCAGATCATGTGTGCATTTCTTTGGCAACTATTATACAGTAGAGAATGTGGTGGTGGAAGGGTACAGTAAAAGTTAGCCCATCTCTTGGCTTGGATTGGAAGTTATTCAAGATGTTAGCTTCAACTTCTGGACTTGACAGCTCACCATAGGATTCACTATGGGATTGGAAAACCATTCTGCTCCTTACGCAACATCCTGTCCTGGTAACAGGAAGGAAGTTCTTTTTCCAACAGGCAAGAGTTAGAAATGCACTGTGTTCCTTGGACAACTGCTGGCCTGGGGCCTAGAGCAAGGAAAAGGGAGCGCTAAGGGGAATTCTAAGGACAAAGAATCATAGACGAGGGTGCAGCCCATATCCATCCCTGGAGGCTTGAATTGTGGGTACAAATCCCTGACAGCAGAGTATGCTGTGGATCTTAAATTCAAACATGAAAACAGTTGGAAGTCGGACTGTGTCTTCCAGTAGATGTCTTGGGTTTTGGTTCCTCAATTCATAAGGTCCCAAGAATGGGATCTGCCAGGAGCCTGTGTGTGAGGTCATGAGTCTATAGCTCTGGGGGGGGGGGGGCGGGGAAAGGGCAGGCCTCCTGGCTCTTCTGTTTTGTGGCTGTGTGGCCTCGAGAAGCCTTGGTTCATCAGGAGAGCTGTGAAGAATACCAGAACCTAACCCACAGGGGTGATGTGTTGATCATATGTATATACTCCAAGTGTCCAGCATAACTCATGGTGCCTCCGAAGCCCTCAGCTCAAATTAGGCATAAGGACTTCCTATTAGGTGTAGGGACTTCTAACTGCCTTAATGCAAGGGCTTCCCTGCAACTTCCCCCTGTAGCTCCAAATTAGGTGAGTTCCCTGTGGGGCTGGCACGGGGTGGGCAGGGACTTGTGGGACTCTGGGCTGTAGACACAAGCGTTCTGCCTGCCCCACCACCTTGGGCTGCAAAAATTCATGGAGTCCCCCTGGGCAACATGTTTGGGAAAAGTAACCAGCTTGCCAAATGCTGTTGGCTCCTAGAGCCTTCAGAGATCTCTGTGGCAGGACCCAACACCTCTGCAAAGCTGGCTGGGAATAGAGAGGTAGTTCTCTCTGTCCCTGTCTCTGTCTCTGTCTCTGCCGCTCTCAGTAAGGCAGCAATAGAAGCTACAGGGCGGAGCAAACCCTACCACACTCCAGAAGACCAAATTAACTGTACACATGTAGAGTAACAACCCAAGGAAAGTCAAGAACTTTCTTGAAGGGGTGAAGGCTCCGAAATGTGGGTATAAAATATGTTGGGATATCAATAAACAAGGACTTACAGGAACAAAGCCTAGAAGTTTGCACCAAGTGCCCTTGACCTACAAGGCAAGCCCTCCACTATCGGGATCCCCTTCAACATTAGCGTCAGTTTAAAAAAATTATGAATAGAATACATGTTCATGGTAAAAAAAAAAAGTTCAAACAGAACAGAAAGTCAAAATTCCCTTTGTCTTGCTGATCCTTTTCCCAGTCTTTAGAAGTAACCATTTAATAATGGCTAATATTAGTAATTTATTCATAATGAATAAAAACTATTAATATGGTTTTTGTATATTCTTCTGGAATTCAAATATATATTTTCTATAAGTGAAAAACCAAGTTGTAGAATGGTTAAGAAGACTATGTATGGTATAGTAAATATAGTATATTATGGGATTTACATTCTTTTCTGACTTTTTTCTTTCTACTTAAAATATTCTGGCAATCTTTCCGTATCAGCATATATAAATTTTGCTTATTTTTTTGAAAAACCATATAATATTACTACACTGACTTAACCAGACATACACTGTAGAATTTGGAGGTAGCTTCTACTTATTTGCTCTATCAAATAGTGTTATTATGAACATTTTTGAGCCGTCATTTTATATATTTATGCAACTATCCATAGGCTAAATTCTCTTTTTTAATTTTTAAATTAAAAAAAATTAATTGACATCTAGTTGATTTACAATGTTATGGTAGTTTCTGGTGTACAGCACAGTGATTCAGATATATATATATATATATACACATACATATTCTTTTTCATTATGTTTTATTATGGGATATTGAATATAGTTCCCTGTGCTATACAGTAGGACCTTGTTGTTTATCTAATTTATATTATTTTAAAATGTTTATTGGTGTATAGTTGATTTACAATGTTGTGTTAGTTTCAGGTGTACAGCAAAATGAATCAGTTATATATACACATATATCCACTCTTTTTAAGATTCTTTTCCCATACAGGTCCTTATAGTGTATTGAGTAGAGTTCCCTGTGCTGTATAGTAGGTCCTTATTAGTTATCTATTTTGTATATAGTAGTGTGTGTATGTTGATCCCAATCTCCCAATTTATTCCTCCCCCCGCGCAGCCTTCTCCTCTGGTAACCATATGTTTGTTTTCTACATCTGTGACTCTATTTCTGTTTTGTAAATAAGTTCATTTGTACCATTTTTTTGTTCACTTGTATCCACATATAAGCGATAGCATATGATATTTGTCTTTCTCTGTCTGACTTACTTCACTCATATGACAATCTCTAGGTCTATCCATGTTTCTGCAAAAGGCGTTTCTTCATTCTTTTTGATGGCTGATATTCTGCTCTATATATGTACCACATTTTCTTTATCCATTCCTCTGTCGATGGACATTTAGGTTACTTCCATGTCTTGGCTATTGTAAATAGTGCTGCAATGAACATTGGGGTGCATGTATCTTTTGGAATTATAGTTTTGTCTGGATATATGCCTAGGATTGAGATTGCTGGATCATATGGCAACTCTATTTTTAGTTTTTTAAGGAACCTTCATACTGCTTTCCATAGTGGCTGCACCAACTTACATTCCCACCAACAGTGTAGGAGGGGTCCCTTATCTCCACACCCTCTCCAGCATTTGTTATTTATAGACTTTTTAATGATGGCCATTCTGACTGGTGTGAGGTAGTACCTCACTGTAGTTTTGATTTGCATTTCTCTGATAATTAGTGATGCTGAGCATCTTTCCATGTACCCATTGGTCATCTGTATGTCTTCTTTGCATAAGCTAAATTCTTTTTTTTTTTTTTTTGTGGTACGTGGGCCTCTCACTGTTGTGGCCTCTCCCGTTGAGGAGCACAGGCTCCGGACGCGCAGGCTCAGTGGCCATGGCTCACGGGCCCCGCTGCTCCGCGGCATGTGGGGTCTTCCCGGACCGGGGCATGAACCCGCCTGCATCGGAAGGTGGACTCTCAACCACTGCGCCACCAGGGAAGCCCACATAAGCTAAATTCTTAAAGAGTATTTTAAGAATCTAAACTGTGTTAGTTTGTACATTTTAAATACATATTACCAAATTCCTCCCCAGATATTGTACTTACACTTCAGCCGGTGCTGTATAAGAATGCTTGTTTCCCATACCTAACCTTTAAATTTTTGCCAACATTGAAAGGAAATCATTTTTATTATTTTTGTCTTAGTTTCTGTAATTATGTGCCAGTTTGAGACTATTTTCCTATACTTTTATGTGAACTACCTATTTAAATTCCATTTTTTTCTGCTATTGGGTGGCTCTTTACTGATTTGTAAGACCTCTTTGGAAAATGGAGGAACAGGCTCTTGTGTATATACACCATGCTTATTGAGAACAGCTTAATCATTCGTCATTTGTCTTGGTTAGGATTTTTTTTTTTTCTTCTTCACACAGAAGTTCGGAAGGGTTACGGAGTTAAATTACCATCATCTTTTATGGCTGCTGGGACCAGCAGTCTTTAGCTAGCCAAGGAGGACCCTTTCTTGAGGTTGACCTTGTGCTATAGCAGTGGCGGTGCTTTATTTATTGAAGGTCTTGAGGTTGGAGAAGTAGCTGAGCCATTGTAGAACAATGGCTGCTTTCCTTACTTTGTGACCCTGAGGAAATTTCAGGAAGTCTTACCAAAATATCTCCACCCTACTGCTCCCAGGAATGCTTCTGGGTCTGCGGTTAGCAGCCCACTGCGGGGGCACACCTCTGTAGATGTCTCCTATGGGAATGAGATCTTGCTCTGCCTGATTTACTGAATGTCATGGGATGTGGGCCTTTGGTCCCAGTTCATAGGGTAAGCTCTGCTTGGTCCAGCTCCTGAGTTTTCTGCTGAGACAGCTGCTTGGGTGAAAATCCCAAAGAATAGGTGCAGGGTGTGTGGCAACCTAAATATCTTCCTTTTCCCTTGTAGACATTCCTTGGGTTTTCCAGGGAAAACCCAAGGGATGTCAATTGAGACAAATCCAGAGACATTAGTCCAGTTAGCGACTCGGTCAGACTCTCTCTTGCAGACATGGAATCATAGGTTAGCAAACCACAATCACCAAAGTTTTCCAATTTTGCATTATTTTTTATGATTCTTTCAGATTGTTTGCTTATGAAGTATTTCCATGATTCAAATAAGGTTCATGTCTCTACATTTAATTTAACCGTATTAATTTCCTAGGTAACAAGCTATCACTTGTTGGCGATAACTTGGTGATTTAAAGCAGCAAAAATGTATTCTCTCAATTCTCTCATAGATCCGGGGGCCAGAAGTCCAAAATCAAGGAGTCATTAGGGGCTCTAGGGAGCATTCTTCTTGGCTTCTTCCAGCCTCTGGTGGCTTCCAGTATTCTCTGGCTTGTGGCCACATCACCTTAATCTTTGTCTGCACTTTCATGTGGTCACCCTACAACCCCCATGTCTCTGTGTGTCCCCTCCTCTGATAAGGAGACTAGCCATTGGATTTAGGATCCACTCTAAATCTAGAATCATCTCATCTTGAGATCTCTAACTTAATTATATTTGCAAAGACTCTATTTCCATATAAAACAACATTCTGAAGATCCAGCTAGACATGAATTTTGGGGATTTAGTCCATTTGGTTCACTACATCACTATTTAGTCCATTATATTAATTGAGGCAAATAATCTTAAAACTTTAGGTAAATGTAGACTCATTTTCAATATGCTAATTATCTGAGAGCTCCAAGTAACTGGTACAGAACTGACAATTGTTGACGGAAATTTGAAATAGTATTACAAGCCGAGCCATTTTGAGAAGAAACTTATCTCCAGCAAAATTTTCCACAAAATGATAATGCAAAATCAGTAAAGATCTTGATCAAAGAGTCTTGGTAACGTCCCATAGATAAGTATAATCTTTATTGACTGGGTGATCTTGACAAGAGCCTTAGAGCCCTCATTAACAAAATGAGGATGACGATGTGCTTTATTTATTGGAGTTGTGTGAGTTAAAAAGGAAAAATGCATTTGGAGTGTTTAGGTGCTTAGTTGGAATATCATAAAGGTTCAATATAGGACAGCTTTAAAACTCTAAAGAACTGAGAAAAGACTCCAGCAAAGCATACACAATGAAAATGATTGGTGATATATGTGTTTCTTAAAAGCAAGTCATTAAATAAGCCCATTTGAGGGCCCAGGCCCTCAGTTACAGAGACGTGGATCTTATCATAACGATAGGGTATCAATATCAGTCCGAGTCCCTGCAGGAAGTACATCACACAGGGCAAAGCCAAGAAGGGCTTAATAAAAGCACCAGGTACAAAGGTGTGGAGGCAGGGTAGAGGGAAACCATTAGGGTGAGTGCAGTAGTAAGAGCAGGAGGAAGGTGTAATAGCTGTTGCCGCACTAGGACCAAAGAATGAGAAAGAGGAAGTGCTCCAAAGGATCAATAAGGGGAGAGTCTCTCTCCTAGAATGACCTAGAATGATTAATCCTGCCTTAAGGAGAGCAGTGACCAAGTCACCTTGCAGGAGGCAGTCAAGAGAATTAATGCCAAGAAAGTACTGCTCTTCCTCCCTATAATCTCCTGTGGGGCTCCCCTTTGCTGAATCAACTTTGAAGCCAGAGAGCACGGGGCTTGTTGATCACCAGGGCTGTGTGTGCCGTCAACCCAATCCCCATGAAAGCCATGGCGGAGAAGTCTGGGGAGCGGGTCTTGAGGAGGTACATTGAAAGGTACCTGACTCACTCTCTTTATCGTTTGGGCTCTTGGTCAGATTGTGGCACATCCTCTCTGTAGAATAATATTCAAGAATATTCTCTTGAATAAGAGACAGATGGTGGCTTAGCATCATCTATAATGACCACACGTTGGCATAGCTTCTGGTAATAGCACCAGACCTTCACCGAGGGGCTTATGGATTCTGTCACCTCTGGCAAAGGATGAAAGAATGTGGGAAATATCACTTTAGGACTGGCTGCAGACACTTCCATAACCCTAGGCAGCTCCTCCTGGGTCCTCTGGAAAGATACAACTCTGGGCTTACTGTCACGTGAGTAGTCAAAATCGCCCGTTGCCAAGGATGTGACCTGTTGTAACCTGCAGCAACCCAGGGACTAGAGGATTCGTTTCTGGAGCCTCGAAAAGCAGCTATCTCACTGGGTGGCACCTGGGCAGTACTGGTTCATTTCCGCTTCCTGCATCCCAGCCCCTGATCTACCCCCATTTACCTACAGTGTAGGTTGGACTGGGACCGGATTCAATATCACTTGATTCTTTCCTATGTAAGTTTAGTGCCCATATTCCCATCCATTTGTTTATCCAGAGGTTTCCAGAAGACAGTTTCCAGAAGATGTGGTGGTTTAGCAGGAACTATCTCCGAAGCAGGGTAGCTGGTGGATGATTCAAGTTCTACATCTCGAGTTTGGGAAGTTTGGGGCACCACCACTGAGCACACCTCAAACCCAGTGTCCCAGGCCACTTCTGGGGCCAGTGTGAGTGCTTCCTGGGTCCATCTTCTTTCTTTTTTAAAAATTTTATTGGCGTATAGGTGATTTACAACGTTGTATTAGCTTCTGCTGCATAGCAAAGTGAATTAGTCACACATATACATATATCCACTCCTTTCTAGATTATTTTCCCAGTGCTTTCTTTTTCCTTCTTTCTTTGCTTCTTTTTATTTTTTGGTTGCACCACGGGACATGAGAGATCTTAGTTCTCTGACCAGGGATTGAATCCGTGCCCCCTGCAGTGGAAGCACAGAGTCTTAACCACGGATCATGAGGGAAGTCCCATGGGTCCGTTCTCTTGAAGGTAGACTACACTGCCAGTGTGTCCACCTTAGACCCGAGGGGGGCTGGGAGGCTGCTTGGATGTGGGGGCTGGTAAGGGACAGAGTTACAAGGAGAAGGGAAGGGGCGCAGGTTGTGAGCCTGCTGTTCTACCTGCTCCCTTGATCTGGTCCACAGTGTTAGGGGCATCCCTGCCCCGGAAGAGGAGCACGGCTCTCTTGGTCTGTATAATCCACCAAAATGGGTTTCAACAGGCCCCAGCGGGAGCCTCAGGTGCTGTTCTCTCCCAGAATCCTTGCCTCCACCTGGGCGGGTTGGGGTGGAGGGAACCTGGATCTTGTACCTCTTTCACCTCCAACACCCACAGCCTCAACAGGCACTGGCCTGTGTTCCCTGTGACTCATGTCCGTGTGTCTTTTAGTTTATTTGTGTCAGTCACTGCCAGGTGCCCTGGAACCCCAGCTTGTTCCTGCCCCCCTCATTCCGATCACACAACAGATGACAAGTAAAACTCTGGACCAAAACACAACAGCAACACACGAGAATGAGAAAAAGCACACAATTCAGCCTTGACCCTTGAAAGATGAGAGTGGCCTGGGACGAGCTCCCCATTTCCATGGCGTTTAGTCTGGCAGCAGGCCAAGCCCTGTGGAGAAGACAAAACCCCAGTAAAACCCCCTGTTCTTTCTTTCCTGAAGGGTCAGAGGACAGAGTTTGGTGAAACTACAGGCACTGGAGAGTGAGGGGTGATCCTGGGAAGGAGGGGACTAGAGGGAGGGTGTCCCCAGTTCTGGGTGGAAGCTTCACCATCCTGCCTGATTCCCTGAACTGAGCAGAGATGGGACAGAGCCCAGCTAAGGGAAAGGACATCAACTGAGAAACGAGCTCCTGCTGGAGAGACAGAGTGTGCAGTCTGAGTCCAAAGAAATGAATGACCTGCTCCACAAACAAACATCCACATCCTTCAGAGGACTCAGTCTCCACAACACAAGGCTCACAACGTCCAGGATATGATATACAATCCTTTGGAGTATGTTTCTTTCCCTGGCTATATTCTCACACACTCCTCCCCATATCACCTGAGTTTTTCTGAGGTCGTTTAAAATTCCTGACGTCACTATTTTGACAAGGTTTTCCTTTACAGAAGTGGTTCTCAGCATTAGGAGCACATTAAAGTCAACCTGGGACCTCCCTGCCCAGAGATTTCCATTCAGCCCATCTTGGCTAAGGCCCTGGCATCTCCTGGTACTAACAGCTCCCCTGGTGCTTCTGCTGTGCATCTAGGGCTGAGGCCGACTGCCAGGGTCTGTCTGCCCTCCTCCAGTTTCCGTGGGGTCCCGCCCCCAGGCCCCAGCTGCAGCTCACACTCACTGCTCCTCCCAGGGGAGGCCCCTCTGTGGGCCACCAACCACTGCTTAGGTTCTGGCCGTTTGTTAAGATTTGTGACTAAAAAGGAATGCATGGAACCAAACGTGTCCATCAAACAAGCCAGCACACGGGAAAAAAGGCAAAGTGATGCTCCTTTTTCAGTAAAAGGAAGTAGTGTAGCCACATGAGTCGTTTTGCTGGCCCCTTCTGAGCCCTTGCTGAGATTCTCCTGCCCTGCCTCTCCCACCACCAAGAAGGAAAGGTGATCCCCGCGGGTTGACACATGCCTGCCTATCCACTGCCTACCAGCATCCAACCAGAACCTCTTCTGAGCCCATTTGAGAAAAGGAATGCACCTGGTCAGACAGGAGAGTCAGGTCTGTAAGGTCACGTAGCCCAGGGTCTGGTGACCACTGGGAGCTCTGTATGTGCTGATAAACCAACACCGAAGCTGGACGGTGAAGGAGGCAGATGTGCGGAAAGGAGCACAGACCAAAATCCTTGGGGTCTCAGAAAGGGAGTGGCTCCTGGGATGTCCTCAGTGCCTGGGAGGCCCAGGCATGTTTCTAAACCACCTTTTTACTGGATCTGATGTTCCTTCCAACCAAACTGCTTGAGATGAGAAAAAAGTTCTGAAAACAATAATGCTGCTTACAATGCTTAGAATCATATTATGAATATAAATGTTCTATTCTTTTTAAAAAATTGACTTTTTGTTTTAAATAAGTATTTTAAAACATATTTAAATTCCTGCTGATGTAAAAAAGTTATATCTCTTTTGAGTTTTTTTTCTTTGTGGTTGAGCTAGGGATTATAAATGACTGTTAATTTATCCTAACCCACTTCAGACTAATACTAACTTAATTCTGGCAAAAATGTAGAAATTTTGCTCCAATATAGTTCCATTCCCCTCTTCTTTTATTCCCTCCTCCAATTGTATGTACTGTTATTGTCTTAAATATTCAATCTATAGATGTTAGAAATCCAACAATACAGTGTTGGAGTTATGGCTTTGTAGAATCTATGTCTATTGAAGAAGTTAAGATGATAAGTGAGAAAAAAATATATTTATAGACTTTAACCTCCATATTTACCATTTCCTGAACTATTAATTTCTTTCCCTGGATTTTTTTTTTATCATCTGGTACCATTTTCTTTCACCCTGAAGGACTTCTTTTATATTTCATGTAATGCAGTTTTGCTAGCAACGAATTCTCCTACTCTTTGTTCATCTGGAAATATCTTTATGTTGCTTTCATTTTCAAAGAACAGATTTGGTGGATATAGAATTCTTCCCCCACCCCCCAGTTTTTTTTTTTATCATCTCTATTGGAGTATAATTGCTTTACAATGGTGTGTTAGTTTCTGCTTTATAACAAAGTGAATCAGCTATACATATACATATATCTCCATATCTCCACCCTCTTGCGTCTCCCTCCTACCCTCCCTATCCCACCCCTCTAGATGGTCACACAGCACTGGGCTGATTTCCCTGTGTTCACCACCAGTTTTACTGAGATATAATTGACATCTAACAGTTGTATTAGTTTTAAGTGTACATGGTGATTTGATGTATCGATATATTGCAAAATGATTACTACAATAAGTAGAACTCTTGATTGATAGTTTTTTTTTTTCAATTTTAAGCACATTGAATATGTCATTCTCCAGCTTTCTGGTTTCCACTTGTCAGATGAAAAGATACCCATCAATCATACTGATGCCTCTCTGTACATGAATTGTTTTTCTCTTGATACTTTCAAGATTTTCTCTTTGTCTTTCTACAATTTGACTATGCAGTGTTTGAATGTATCCTATTCAGTATTCATCGGACTTCTTGGATATATAGATGTTATTGACTGTATATTTGTTGAATATTGACTGAATTCATATGCTGAATTCGAATTTCTAGTGTGATGGTATTTGGAGGTGGGATGGTCTTTGGGAGGTAATTAGGTGATTAGTGCCCTTATTAGAGGAGGCCAGAGAGCTAGCGTGGTCTTTTTCTGCCATCTGAGGATACAACAAGAAGTTGTATCTCATCAGACCCCAACCTTGCTGGCATGCTGATTTGGATGCTATCCTCCAGAACTGTGAGAAGTAAATGCTTGACGTTTAAGTTACCCAGTTTATGGTAATTGCTTTAGCAGACTGAATTAAGATGGTAGATTAATGCTTTTTCATAAATTTTGGCCATTATTCCTTCAATTTTTTCCTGCTTCTTTTTCTCTCTTCACCCTTTCTGAGACTCTCATTGCATGCAGATATCATACTTCATGGTTTTTCATAGGTTTCTGAGGCTCTGTTCATTTTTACTTAATCGTTTTCCTCTCTATTCTTTAGATTGGAAATTTCTATTGATCTATCTTCCAGTCCATAGAAACTTTCTTCTGCTCTCTCAAATCTGTTGCTGAGTCCTCCTGGTGAAAGTTTCATTTCAGTTATTGGATTTTTCACCCTCAGAATTTATAATTTTTCTATCTCCTTATTGAAAATCTCCATTTGTTGATTCATTGTTCTCATAATTTCCTTTAAAGTTTTTACACATGATTTTCTTTAGTTCCTTGAATATATTTATAATAGCTTCTTTGGAGTCTTTGTCAGCTAAACCCAACATTTGGGGACACTCAGTGACAGTGTTTATTGAATTTTTGTTTTTCTGGAGTATGGGTCACTGTTTTATTTTCATCTTGTAATTTTTTGTTGAAAACTTGATCTCTGAGGTTGTATATTGTATCAACTCTCAATTCTGATTTTCCCCCAAATGTTTTCTTCCCTTGTTCCTTTGTTTAGTGACTTATTTTGGTTAAATCTGCAAATCGACATTTTTCCCCTGTGGTATCCAGCTGCTGTTGAATATGCTTTCTTTAAAAACATTTTTTTGTGTGTTTTGTTTTCAAGCCTGGTTTCCTAGAGCTCACCTCTCCATCTGTGCGGCTTAGTACTCAGACAATGAGGTAGCACAAATACTGAACTACATTCACGGTAGAGTGGGACTTGGATTCTGTCTCTGAAAATCTGTGTTGAAATTCAAAGTTGAGGAAAAAAGTGTTAGTGAGGGCCAAAGTAGGAAATGGACCAAAAAAGGCACACACTTGAAAAAAATTATTGGCATATAATGTACATTCAGAGAAGAGCAGTTATCCTAAGTGCTCAAGTCAATGAATTTTCATAGACAGAGCACACCTGTGTATGAGCTCAGATTAAGACTCAGAGCATAACCAGAACCCCAGGTGCGCCTCTCAGGCCCCCTTCCATTCACTCCCATGCCACCAGGGTGACCTCTCTCCTGACCTCTAACACTGGAGGTTAATATTGCCTTTTTTTTTTTTTTTTTAACTTTGTGTCATTAGAAATTTACTGTAGGTCTTCTTTGCTGTCTGGCTTTTCTCAACATTATATGTGTGAGATTTTGTCTACATTTTTGCATGTTGTTGTAGATAGTTCATTCCTGTTGTTGTATGGACCTTCATTGCTTGAATCTGTGGTCTGCTAAGTACTCAGTTTCCTAAGCACTCCCAAGTTTTACAACAGCAGAATATACAATTTTGCTCCTTGAAACTAAATAATGTGAAGATTTTGGTAACAGGCACATGAAAATATGCTCAATGTCACTCATCATCTGGGAAATGCAAATCAAAACCATAATGAGATATCACCATACACCTGTCAGAATGGCTATCATCAAAAAGACAACCAATAACAAGTGTTGGTGAGGATGTGGAGAAAAGGGAACTCTCGTGCACTTTGGTGGGAATGTAAAGTGGTGGAGCCACTATGGAAAACAGTAGGGAGAGACTTCAAAAAATTAAAACTAAAACTACCATATGGTCCAGCAATTCCACTCTTCGTATTTATCTGAAAAAAACGAACACACTAATTCAGAAAGATATATGCACCACTATGTTCATTGCAGTACTATTTACAATAGACAAGATATGGAAGCAATCTAAGTGCCCATCAATAAGTGAATGGATAAAGAAGATGTGACATAGTGATACATAAAAATATATGTTATAAAAAATGAAACCCTGATGTTTGCAACAACATGGATGGATTTAGAGCATATTATGTTAAGTGCAATAAGTCAGACAGAGAAGGACAAATACTGTATGATTTCACTTATATGTGGAATCTAGGAAACAAAACAAATAACAAACATAACGAAAGACAGTCATAGATACGGAGAACAAACAAGTGGTTGCCAGAGGAGAGGGCGGTTGGGGGAGGAGAGAAATAGGCGAGGGAGATTAAGGGGTATAAACTTCCAGTTACAAAATAAATGAGTCACAAGTATGAAATGTACAGTGTGGGGACTATAGCCAATAACTATAATATCTTTGTATGGTGATATATCGCAACTAGGGTTATCATGGTGATCATTTTTGTTAATTTTCTTTTTTAAAAAATTTTTTATTGGAGTATAGTTGCTTTACAATGTTGCATTAGTTTCTACTGTACAGCAAAGTGAATCAGCTATACGTATACATATATCCCCTCTTTTTTGGATTTCCTTCCCATTTAGGTCATCTTGGTGATCATTTTTAAATGTATAGAAATATCAAATCACTATGTTGGGTAACAGGAACTAACATAGTGTTGTAGGTCAGTTATACTTCAAAAAGAAACAAACGCATAGAAAAAGAGACGAGATTTGTGGTTATCAGAGGTGGGGGGAGGGGGTTGGGGGACAGTGGTCAAGAGGTACAAACTTTGAGTTATATCTAACTACTAGGGATGTAACGTACAACATGATAAATATAAGTAATACTGCTGTACGTTATATATGAAAGGTGTTGAGAGAGGAAATCCTAAGAGTTCTCACACAAGGAAAAAAATCTTTTTCTCTTTCTTTAATTTTGTATCCATATGAGAGGATGGATGTTCACTGAATTTACTGTGGTCATCATTTCATGATGTATGTAAGTCAAATCATTATGCTGTACACCTTAATCTTATATAGTGATTATAAGATTATATAATTATTATATAATATAATAATAATAATAATTGTATAATACAGTGATTATAAGATTATATAATTATTATATAATATAATAATAATAATAATAATTATTGTATAATACAGTGATTATAAGATTATATAATTATTATATAATTATATGTCCATAAAACTGGAAGAAAAAAAAAAGGAACTAAGGAAGACACAGAAAGAATAAACGCTTTCTCCTTAGGGAGAGCATCTCACAGCTCTAATCAGGGATTCAGGGAAGAAGACAGCACTTGGGATTTGACAAAAGACAAAGATGAGTGAGGAAAAATGCTCCCTCAGTACATTGCTGTAATTTCCTTTCAAGCAACTGAGTTCCTCCAAAGTCCCTCAGAAGCTGGGTACCATAGGTGCACATCTTGTAGGGAGAGGAGCTAAAGACGGTAGCTTGCCTCTCCTCTCAGCACTGCTTCTTTGCTCTCCATTTCTATCTTGGAAATGTTACAGACCAGGAGGAGAGGATGGACGGTTGTGGGGTGGGGTGAGAGAGAAGAAGATGGGGAGAAGAAATTTAAATATTGTTGAGAAAGGAAGGAATGACGATTTTGGCTAAATTTAGAATTTTTTGAAGTGTGGTTTATATTTATTGTTTATAAATGCATCCTGAAAAAATATGTACAAACTTTAAAACCAGTTGATGGCCATGTCTATTTTAATTTTGGGTGAAAGATCAGAAGAACTCTCCAGGGAATAGCTGGAAGCATACAGAAACCAGTCCTTGGGCGAGTGGCTGGCCCATCTGCAGACGGCACAGAGCATCAGTCCACTAACAAAGAAAGCCTTGAGTTGAGACTACAGGAAATTGAATTATGAACTGTTCTGGAACCCAATAAATGGATTATAAAACGACTGTTTTATGCCCTCAGTCAAACTTCTCTTGTGTTTGGGCAGTTCCCTGGCTCTGTGACATGAGGGTGGGTGGGTTTCCCTCACACTCAGACAGGGTTCTACATTTGCATGGTAACATTTGCATTTTGCACACTGATTTAATTCACTTGGCAAGTTTATTCAATCATAACAGAAACCTTTCTATACTGGTGGAGGAAAGAGAACCATAAACTGCTGCTTGAGAAATTATACTTTAGGAAATAGCCTTTTTCTTGGAGAAAAAAAGCAAAATTAATGACTTAGTAGCCTTATCGGAAAAACGCACAGAAGACAATATGGTGTTCTTAAGCCTGAAATACCCTTGCAGGTTGCAAGCCCAGAGTAGATCATGGCTATTTAAGTGGGATAGAGATGGATTTTTGAAATGCGGAGAGGCAAATTCTAAAACAGTATTGTGAATATTAAAACCAAGCCAAGAATTTAATATGCTTTCTTTTATAATGTAGCTGTCCCTTCTTTTTTTTTTTAAAAGTTCTTTCTTTCTTTCTTTCATTTATTTTTGGCTGCGTTGGGTCTTTGTTGCTGAGCACGGGCTTTCTCTAGTTGCGGCGAGCAGGGGCTACTTCTCATTGCGATGCGTGGGCTTCTCATTGTGCTGGCTTCTCTTGCTGCAGAGCGCGGGCTCTAGGTGCACAGGTTTCAGTAGTTGTGGCGCACAGGCTCTAGGCGTGCAGGTTTGAGTAGTTGTGGCATACGGGTTTAGCTGCTCTGTGGCATCTGGGATCTTCCCGGACCAGTGATCGAACCCATGTCACCAGCATTGGCAGGTGGATTCTTAACGACTGTGCCACCAGGGAAGTCCTGCGGTTCCTTCTTAAACAGGTGTGGTTATAAGCTCTCAAAGGGCATCATTGAAAAACTCCCCCAGTGACTAGACTCAGCATGGAGATGTTTCTCTTGTAATGGCTACCTAAGTAATTTAAGAATGTATGTGATTCAATAATTCACAGTTAGGTCAAAACATTTGCAATTATTTACAAGTCTCAGAACTTTGTTCATGGAAACAAAATAGTTTGAGGATATGAAAGAAAAACTGGTTCAGTAAATACCTGCAAAATCAATTGTTGACCAAAGTATGGGAAAATTTGCCATTTTAGAAGATCCTAAGGGAAGAGCAGTCTGCTCTGCTGACCTTCTCAGGCCCCAACTGGCCGCGGCTACAGGGTCCACACAGGAAAGAGGAGAGAATTGTCCCTGAGCCCCAAAGTCACAAAGTCTTAATCAAAACATTCTCTTTGCCCTTGACTTACAACCCTACTTTCTGAAGGGCAAGTAGGGGAGGGGTTGGGTTCCCCACATCCTCCCACAAAGTCCTCCTGGTTCCCTCCAAGCCTCTTCCCCAGGCCCCAAGCACCATCTCTCCCCTCCTTCATTAACTCCAATGCCATTCCCCATCCCCAAACAGCTTATGAAAATGGATGCCTGGGTGGGATAGAAGGAACCAGAGTCCTACACCCCATCAATACTCCATCTCCACTTAGACTCCCAGTTACACTGAAATACAATATTTAGCACAGTGCCTGGTCCAGAGCAGGAGCTCAATAAATACATGTTGGCATGTAGTGGACCAACGCTTGGGCTGCATGTAGATTCACTCCCATATCCTGTGATGCCCTCACCCACATCTACAGTGTGGAAGGGATCTCAGTGACCATGAATGATCTACACAACAATCTAGTTGGTAGGCTACGACTGTGACCTTGTAGGTGTGAAACATGGCAGCTAACGACCCCGAGTGCCTGTACAGGTCTGGATGGCGGGCGTGTGGAGTCCTTCTTGTCTGCTGTCAGGGCCCGGGGCTTCCAGCCACAGGCACGGCTGACTTTGTTTCCCAGAGAGGGATTGCATGGATGGGCTAAACAAACAGATACTCAGCAGCTCCCTCTGCAACGCTCACCCTGCTTGGGGGACTTTTCTCTGCTATACTTTTCTTTCCTTTCATATTTTTTTTTCCTTTCTTATGTCTCCTGTGTTTCTTACTCTCCTGGGAAAGGCTGGTTTTCCATAGATACTCAGCCAGCTAGAACATGGATTTCTACAAGAACTGGGCATAGTCTTTGGAGCCTTGGTTCTTCTCAGCTGATTTTGTTGTTTGTTGCTGAAGAGCTGCTTCTTTTAGATTAAAGTGACTTTCAGGGCAAGGGCTGGAGGTGGGAATGTTTTACGGGCTGAATTGTGTAACCCTCCTAACCATACGGTGACGTCCTGACCCTCAGTGCCTCACAGAGTGGCTGTTTTTGGAGACGGGTTTTTACCAAGTTAAAATGAGGTCATTATGGTGGCCCCTAACCTAATATGACTGGCGTCCTTATAAAATGGGGAAATTTGGAGACAGGCTTGCAGATGGGGATAGTGCCATGTGAGCATGAAAAGAGCCATGGACAAGCCAAGGAGAGAGGCCTGGAACAGATCTTCTCACAGCCCTCAGAGGGAACCAACCCTGCCAACACCTTGATTTCAGACCGCTAGTCTCCAGAAATGTGAGACAACACATTTCTGTTGGTTAAGCCACCCCATCTGGGGTACTTTGTTATGGCAGCCTGAGAACATTAAAACGGGGTGACTGACAGATTCAGAGCTATTTAGGAAACCTCATGTTCAAGAGAAGTATGATGGCAAGAAAGAGGGATGTATATGTACATATGTATACAGACACAGATGAAGATACATATGTTTGTATAGTCTCATTTTATTTATGTATGAGGAACGGGGCATCCTTTTAAATAGGAAAATATGCAAACTCTTCAGTAAGTGTATTTGCCTGGGGGCTAAGCTGCCACCCTCTGTCCTCCAGGGAGGGTGAGTTCAGCAACATTATGAGTGGCTGCTTTAGAATTTCACCTTGGGTAGGTGTCCTGAAGACTTATTTAGAAATCATTTTGTCAGTTTGGGTTTAGAACATCCTACTTGCTAAACATTACTAAGTCTGATGCTTCTGATCTCTCTGCCATGAAACCTCATTTGAATCTTCAGGTTCAATAAAGACTGTCTCGAAGAAATCCTACATCTTAGGAAGAGACATACAGAATTGTTTACTGTGGTTTGTAACTGGGTAGTGATCATGGCATTTGTAGAACTCAGTGCAGCTCTGGAACGTCTGGGTTCTTCTACAGCAAGCACGTGTACTTTTGATGTTTTTAGTGCGAGTATGGGAAAAATCATGTGCTGCTTTGCTTTCATTCCCATATATCGCTTTTACGTTCCGATAATAACTAAAGTGCCTTCCTACTTTTGACATTCTTGTATTTGAAATTTTGAATGTGAGCTTTTTTCATCAGCTACAAACTTCTCAAATTATTTTCTTGGCATCCTCTCGACTTAATCTCTTGCTTGTACACAACTTTCCCTACTTTCTGGATTTTTCTATTTATTTTAAAAGGATGTTAAGATTCAGTGATCTGACTACAGACTCTTTTTTTTTTTTTAAACATCTTTATTGGAGTATAATTGCTTTACAATGGTGTGTTAGTTTCTGTTTTATAACAAAGTGAATCAGTTATACATACACATATGTCCCCATACCTCTTCCCTCTTGCATCTCCCACCCTCCCTATCCCACCCCTCTAGGTGGTCACAAAGCACCAAGCTGATCTCCCTGTGCTATGCGGCTGCTTCCCACTAGCTATCTACCTTACGTTTGGTAGTGTATATATGTCCATGCCTCTCTCTCGCTCTGTCACAGCTTACCCTTCCCCCTCCCCATATCCTCAAGTCCATTCTCTAGTAGGTCTGTGTCTTTATTCCTGTCTTACCCCTAGGTTCTTCATAACACTTTTTTTCCCTTAAATTCCATATATATGTGTTAGCATACGGTATTTGTCTCTCTCTTTCTGACTTACTTCACTCTGTATGACAGACTCTAGGTCTATCCACCTCATTACAAATAGCTCAATTTCGTTTCTTTTTATGGCTGTGACTACAGACTCTTAAAAGGGATATTCATCTGTAAGGAATAGAAGCTTTGAGAAAAAATAAAATAATGATTTAGAACTCACAAATAATATTAAAGGGAAAGACATCTAGAGAAGACAAAAGGCTGCATAAAAAGGTCTTTGAGCTCAACTTTATGAAATAATGTACAAAGGATGGAGGGGGAGGTGCTCTATATAAATAGAATAAAACTCTTTGGCAGGGACCTGTAAGAAGAGGGTCAGGTGACCGCGAAGTGTAAGACCTTTCTATGAGGAAGATGCTCTTGTCCCTAGATGGAGGAAGGCCAACAGACTCACTCAATCTATGCTCTTCCAAAGGGGGTCTTCTGGTTAGAAAGCATAGAACAACATAGAAAGGGAGGTAGACACAGGAGAAGTGAAAAGATAGTCAGAAAATTGGTCGAGCATTTAAATGGCAAGTAGATGCTTCAGCTTCAGACCAGTCACATCCCAGAGCATTTCTCAAAGCTCCCACCAGGTAACTTTGAGGAGTCACAGTCCTGGGAAGGGGCTCCAGACACTGGACTCATGTGAGTCCCTTCAGAAAAATGGGAAAATGGAGACTCTGAACCGGTGAACTTCAAGTCAGTCCCTGGTAGCCTTGGGAATGGTGCATGAAACAGATGGCGTCTGAATATGTACGAGAGGAGATAACAAACACTGGGTGCCAGCTGAGGTTCCTGATGAACAGAACCATCACCATTAGCCTCATTTTCTTCTTGCTTTTAATTAGTGAATTTAGGAATACTGTATGCATGTTTTCATCTCCTTAAAATACTTGATGAAGTTTCTTATAGAAATGTTCTTTGATACGGTGGAGAAATAAGGAAATATGGGCTAAGGTCCAGGAGGTGGATTCTGACCTGATGAAGGACTGTCTTCAAATAGTGTTGATGAAGGACACAGTCTGGAGGTAAAGAGTTGTAATCTTGGGCCACAAGTCTCTGCCCCGGGGTGGCTTTTGTTGTCAGTCATACAAATGAAGGCTTAGATGTGCTTGTTAGAGTGCAGGGTCCCTGCAAACAGTCATTGTGTCTTGTAGAAATTCATGTCCCACGTGATGGTTTAGCTAATGACTTGCACATGGTGGGTTATCAGGGTTTGTTGAGTGAATAAATGAAGAAACAGAATGCATGTGAATTAAATTTGCAAATCACAAAAAGCTGAATGGAAATTCCTATTGGATATTCAAGATTAAAATATCTCTCCAATTCCTGGAACATTTGATAAAAGCCAACATAAGATTTTAAAAGAGTGAACATAAATTTCTGCATTGAGTTTATTGTCTCCTCCACCCCTTCCAACTACAGGTGCTATGCCTATGAGAAAAAAGTGGACTGTGAATTAACTGACAATGAGTTAAAAATGGGACAAAACTTGGGGCCATGGAAAAGCTCAGTCCACACTGATAGAAAAATGGTGTCCATCTGGTCTCATTATGGCTGTGGTGGGCAGATCATACATAGAGTATTGAATCCATTTATATGTGTGACATAGTTTTTGAAGCAATGTCCAGATTAGACTGAATACAGACGAAGGCAACTGGAGAACATCACTTTACAGACCCAGTTAAAAGGATGACGACTGTTTCACTGAAGAGAGGAGAAATTTGGAGGAGAATTTGTTGCCAGAATAGTGACCAAATTAGTGCTGGCCCATGAACCAATTGCATCCAAAGGCACTGGGGAAATTCCAAAAACGGACCCAACCTCAGATCCTGTCCAACTCTAAGAATCTATTACAAGACAAGGGAGAGGTTTTTTAAGATAGGTTATCATGCAGAATCAAGTATAATCCTAGGAAGCATTGCTGCAGAAGAATCAACTGGGACCCCGATGGACTAGGTGTAGGAAGTAGAGTGACTCAAACAAAAAAGCCCAAACCAACCAAACAACTGGGTCTAGTGGGGGACAGGTCTAGGGGTGAGTGGAATAGATTTCTGTATGCTGTTGAGAGCTCTTTGCCACTGGAGATATTTAGGTAGAGTTTGGATTACTCTAATGCCACTAAAAGGGATTCCAGCTTTGGGAGGGGGAAGTTCATTTGAAAAAGCTTGAAGTTTCTTTCATTCGTTCAACAGATATTTGTTGAGTGCATCCTACAGGGCTGAGGATATAGGGCTGAATAAGAACGAGTCCCTGCCCTTTTGGAGCTCACATTTTGTGATTTAATGATTTCAACAAAGTCCAGCCTTAAAGAATGCCAACGCAGGAGATGGAAAAACCGAAGGCATGTAATTATGCAGCGAAACATTTAACTTAGAAATGAATATATTCTCTTTTTCTCAGCAGAGTTAAGTTGAAAGAAAATAGGGGAATTTGATTTTGAGTGTGAATTTAGGCAAAAAGAAAAAAAAGCTGGCAAGTATAGAAAATGCTATCAAGTATTCTGAAAAAATATACATTTAATGTTGGTATGTTTCATGGAATGAAATCATGATGCTTAATTAGCCCACAGACAAGAGAATAGAAATGGGCAGGTTGGTGACCCGAAAAAAGAAACGCATGGTGTATCTTCTTTTACTCACTGGCCTTGGTAAGAGGTTTCTGCAGGCAGATAAGTTTTTGGGAAAAAGGTGTTGGCACAATAAGGTTTTTGAACATCCTTTGAGCATCAGTCAGAGGAAATTTAAGTTCAAACATTACCTTCTTTCAATGATCAGCTTAGCACTCTTATAAGAATAATGTCATTGTATGCAGTGTATACAGATTTTCCCATTTAAATAAGTAATTTGGGGCTCTAAAGAGTTCTTTGGTATTATATTTGAATTTAATGCTAAATTTAAAGAACTTGAAAAGTGCACAGATTAGGACTTTTCTTTCTGTCAATGAGGTGATCCACATACACGGAAAACCTTACTGCTATTAAAGAAAACCCTAGAAATACTGGATGACATAAAAAAAGATCCTTCTAAATGCAAGGTTGAGCTTGCAAGAGATAGAGGCAATATTCAAAGAAATAATGGCTGAGAATTTTCCAATCTCAAGGAAGAAAACAAGTTCTTCGATTCAGGAAGTTCGGTGAGACCTAAATAAATAAAAATAAACAACAGCTAGATACATGGGAACGAAATTGTAAAACACCTAAAACAAAGATCCTACATGGAAGCAGGGAGCAAAGTCAGGTTACCTAAAGAAAAAGGACAAAAATTAGACATCATCAGACTTCTCAACAGCAGCAGTAAAAGTCAGAAGACAGTAAAGTGATGATGAAAAGAATAGCTAACCTTGTGGCAGGCACTGTTGTGTTCTCAGGGTTTTACATTTACTATGTCTTTACAACAATCCTACAAGGTAGGACCTATATTATCCGGGTGTTGCCAATGAGGACACTAGGCCCAGAGTCTCTGAGTCACGTGTCAAGTTCCTACAGCTAGTAGTTGGCGAAGCCAGGCAGAGCCTGTGCCTATAACTCTCACACCATACAGGAACATTTTCAAATAGCTGAGAGGAAATAGCTTCAACTTAGAATTCTATACCTGGGGGGATCATTAAAACGTGAGTGCACAAGGGCATTTTCAGACAAATAAAATGGAAACCAGACGGAAACCAGTAGACCTCCACTGAATTCACTGAAGAGAACAGCTATTAGCAAAAGAAAAAAAAAAAAAAAAAGCATGGACTATATAAAATAACAAAAATAATGATGACTAGTTTGGGGCTCTAAATAAAGGGAATGAGGATGCAGGACAACAAGGGAGGGAGATACAGCAGGAAGACTGCTGGAGACTCCACATTGTAAGGTCTGCACTGCCCGGTGGGATGAGAGAGTGGATTAATTTGGGGCATCTGCCATGTATGTCTAGTCTAATTTTAAGGATAACCACCCAAAGAATAGAAAGGGGAAGGCATAATTTCCAAATGTATAGAGAGAAAACTTGATTTATCGAATAATTATTTTGATATAAAATATTCAAAATCTTATTGAGCCTCTTCTCTTGGGGTTTTATTATTGGATGTGAATTTAAACGTTGAGACGTCCTCCCCCTGTTGAGATGGAGGACACAGGCCTTTGCTGAGTGCCTGCTGTATGCCAGCTCTTTGGCTTACATTGTCTGAGTTCATCATCAGAGGACGCCTACAAGGGAATGAGTATCACCCCCGATTTCCAGATACAGAAGCCAAGGCTCACTCAGAGAGCTTTCTTAACTTGCTCACAATCACACAGCTTTTATGAGGCCACATATAACTTTAAACATGTCACTCTGACTCAGAGGCCAGGATGTTTTCCCCTCATTAGGGTGTCCAAGCTCCTGAGGAGCAGAGAGCTTTGTAAAGGTAGTTTAAACCCATGTGTGTGCCATTAGCATCGTGCATGTCCCAGAAAAAGAGTTTTCCTCCTACGTGTTCTCTGTTGTTCAACTATGTGTAGAGACACTTGTGAAACAGAAGGTGCAAAATCATTTAAAATTTATGAGGCTTTTAAAACAGTGTTTACCTTCCCAGGCAACAGATGTCAGGAATGCAGGATGTCTTTTTTATGTCAGGAAACCTCCCCCCCCCCAAAAACAAGCAGTCCGCTTACTAAATATGTGGGAATCTCTGAACTTGGCTTTCCACGCAAGACCCTCCAAGACCTCAGTGCACTGCACTGAAAGGGGTGTCTTCCACATCCACATTGATCCTGCTTTCAGGGGTGTGGAGAGTTCACTGCTTTCCTGCCAGAAAAACATATACTCCTTTTGGTTTTAACTCTACGGGTCTTGGCCAGCCTTCATACAATTTTAGTTAGCAATAAAAGATTTAAATAAAATTTTACCTTTTTTTTTAACACCTTCTGCTCTGGACTCAGCCCATCCTACACTCATTCACTCCCTCCCTCCCTCCCTCCCTCCCTCCCTCCCTCCCTCTTTCATCTAGCACTTGCTGGGGTCACCATATGCCAGGCCCCATTGTTACTGAATCTGGACAGCCCTGAGGTCTGACAACGTGTAAGAGGCTTGCCCAAGGTTATGAGCTTGTATACGGAAGGGCCTTGCCTTTAGATTCACTGTATAGGGCTCTCTCATTTTATTTGTACATATTTCTATTTAATCTCCTTTCTCTACTCAACAGATCTTTATCTAAATTTTTGCTTGCTCTGTTTCTGGCCGAGCACTGCGTGGAATAAGTCAGTCCAGGGCTGGGCAGATGGGGTTCCCAGACAATGTGGGGGAATGGAGAGCTCAGGCTGGCTTCTGGCCCTGGCAGGGACACAGCTGTAAGGATGTGTTGTCAAATGGACATCGTGTAATAGACAAAAAGGACGTATCTCACCATTATTTATTTCCCTTTGATTTATTTTGCTTTAGAACATCATTCTCCAAAGTGAGGACCTTGGAACAACAGTTCTACAACGTGCTCTTTGAAAAATGGGTTACATTATTAGATACATTTGGAAAAGCCTGCATTCCTCATGCCCCTCTTGAACATTCACAATTCACCATAAAGGCTCTGAGAAGTCCTGCACTAAAAAACTGTATGGACCAGGTTGTTAGTACATGAGACTTTAGACACTGTTTTTAATTTTTTAAAATACACTTTTAACGCCCAGGGGATGGACTTTTGTAAATGCTGCCCTAGAACACACAAACCACGAGAACCTTAAAAGTCATGTTCTTAAGTCCATAAAAAAGGAAGAAAAATGGGAAAACCATGGGTAATGGAATGCAGGGCTGGTCCTGGACATCTAAAGAGGATCTTATCATTTGTCGCATGGCTCTTCCTTTTCCATTTTTTACCTTGTCTCTAATTAATTTTTCTTATTGCTCTCCACCCTATTCCTGGATGTTTTGCCTCAGAGGGAAGCAGGGTAATTGGCTTCCTATCTCTTTTTTAAAGGTTTCTGATCCAGCTTGCAGCCCAGGCACTAATGATGGATTCTGGGGTTTCTTCTTTTGAAACAAATCTCTGCTAACTCCTGCCAGCCTTCCATTCACATCAGGTTAAAAGTGATGCACATACATGATTACTTTAGGTTATTTCTAGTTGGCCAGAGACTGTTTTCTGGGGTCCAATTATTTGACCTCTCTGTGGTTCAGTCTCCTCATCTATAAAATGGGGATAAAACAGCACTTACCTCACGCAACTGTAGTGAGAGAAAGATACCAGTTAATGCTTATAAAACATTTAGCGTAATGACTGGCATGGAGATTTGATAATAGTTAATAATAATTTTACCTCCAAAAAGTAACAGTGAGTTAGTCACACTGACTATGATTAATTCTTCCTCCCAGGCTTCACTCAATGAAATCAACAATTAAAAATTCTGGATAACAGAGCCTTCACATCACAGGGTTGTTCATTCCTTCACCAATAAATAAATGCTAACACTTTTTACTTTCTTTTGGAGACCAGAAGTGCTTCTGTGCGGACTCAAACAGCCACACAAAGGGCCCTGGAATAGCAGGACTAGGGAGGCCGTTCAAGGGGGGACTCGGAGGCTTCGGTCTTGGTGCTCAGCCCCCCACCTCCTAGAGATGTGTTCGTGGGTCAGTGACCCGGCCACCAGAGCTGCCATGTCCTGAGGGCTTGCAAGGTGCCAGGCAGGCACAGTTCAAAACACATTTCCTGGGGAGAGACCTTCAAGATGGCGGAAGAGTAAGACGCGGAAATCACCTTCCTACCCACAAATACATCAGAAATACATCTACACGTGGAACAGCTCCTACGGAACACCTACTGAACGCTGGCAGAAGACCTCAGACCTCCCAAAAGGCAAGAAACCCCCCACGTACCTGGGTAGGGCAAAAGAAAAAAGAAAAAACAGAGACAAAAGAATAGGGATGGGACCTGCACTAGTGGGAGGGAGCTGTGAAGGAGGAAAGGTTTCCGCACACTAGGAAGCCCCTTCGCGGGTGGAGACTGTGGGTGGCGGAGGAGAGCACAGCCACAGGGGTGCGGAAGGCAAAGTGGAGAGATTCCCGCATGGAGGATCGGTGCCGACCAGCACTCACCAGCCTGAGAGGCTTGTCTGCTCACCCGCTGCGGCGGCCGGGGCTGGGAGCTGAGGCTCAGGCTTCGGTTGGAGCACAGGGAGAGGATTGGCAGCGTGAGCACAGCCTGCAGGGGTTGGTGCGCCACGGCTAGCCGGGAGGGAGTCCGGGGAAAAGTCTGGACCTGCCGAAGAGGCAAGAGACTTTTTCTTCCCTCTTTGTTTCCTGGTGCGCGAGGAGAGGGGATTTAGATCGCTGCTTAAAGGAGCTCCAGAGATGGGCGCGAGCCGCGGTAAAAGCACGGACCCCAGAGACGGGCATTAGATGCTAAGGCAGCTGCCGCTGCCACCAAGAAGCCTGTGTGCGAGCACAGGTCACCATCCACCCCTCCCCTCCCGGGAGCCTGTGCAGCCCGCCACCGCCAGGGTCTCAGGATCCAGGGACAACTCCCCCGGGAGAACGCACGGCGCACCTCAGGCTGGTGCAACATCACACCGGCCTCTGTCACCGTAGGCTCGCCCCGCATCCGTGCCCCTCCCTCCCCCCAGCCTGAGTGAGCCAGAGCCCCCGAATCAGCGGCTCCTTTAAGCCCGTCCTGTCTGAGCAAAAAGCAGACGCCCTCCAGCGACCTACATGCAGAGGCAGGGCCAAATCCAAAGCTGAGCTCCTGTGAGCTGTGAGAACAAAGAAGAGAAAGGGAAATCTCTCCCAGCAGCCTCAGAAGCAGTGGATTAAAGCTCCACAATCAACTTGATGTACCCTGCATCTGTGGAGTACCTGAGTACACAAGGAATCATCCCAAATTGAGGCAGTGGACTTTGAGAGCAACTGTAGACTTAGGGTTTGCTTTCTGCATCTAATTTGTTCCTGGTTTTATGTTTATCTTAGCTTAGTATTTAGAGTTTATTATCATTGGTAGATGTGTTTATTGATTTGGATGCTCTCTTCCTTTTCTTTTAAATATATATATATTATATATATATATATTTCCTTTCCTCTTTTTATGACTGTGTATGTGTATGCTTCTTTGTCTAATTTTGTCTGTATAGCTTTGCTTTTACCATTTGTCCTAGGGTTCTTTCTTAACGTTGTTTTCTTTTTTAATTACATTAAATTTTTTTATTTTTAATAAATTTTTTATTTTAATAACCCTTCCTTCCTTCACTCCTTTCTTTTGTTCTCCCTTTTCTTCTGAGCCAAGTGGCTGACAGGGTCTTGGTGCTCTAGCCAGGTGGCAGGCCTGTGCCTCTGAGGCGGGAGAGCTGAGTTCAGGACATTGGTCCACCAGAGACTTCCTGGCTCCATGTAATATCAAACAGAGAAAGCTCTCCTAGGCATCTCCATCTCAACGCTAAGACCCAGCTGCACTCAATGACCAGTAAGCTCCAGTGCTGGATGCCCCATGCCAAGCAACTAGCAAGACAGGAACACAACCCCACCCAATAGCAGAGAGGCTGCCTAAAATCATATTAAGGTCACAGACACCCCAAAACAACCCACCGGACATGGTCCTGCCCACCAGAAAGACAAGATCCAGCTTCATCCACCAGAACACAGGCACCAGTCCCCTCCACCAGGAAGCCTACACAACCCACTGAACCAACCTTAGCCACTGGGGGCAGACACCAAAAACAACGGGAACTACGAACCTGCAGCCTGCAAAAAGGAGGCCCCAAACACAGTAAGGTAAGCAACAAGAGAAGACGGAGAAACACGTAGCAGATGAAGGAGTAAGGTAAAAACCCACCAGACCAAACAAGTGAAGAGGAAATAGGCAGTCTACCTGAAAAAGAATTCAGAGTAATGATAGTAAAGATGATCCAAAATCTTGGGAATAGAATGGAGAAAGTATAAGAAATGTTTAACAAGGACCTAGAAGAACTAAAGAGCAAACAAACAATGATGAATAACACAATAAATGAAATTAAAAATTCTCTGGAAGGAATCAAGAGCCTCTTGATCAAGAGCCTGAGGCAGAAGAACGGAGAAGTGACCTGGAAGATAAAATAGTGGAAATAACTACTGCAGAGCAGAATAAAGAAAAAAGGATGAAAAGAACTGAGGACAGTCCCAGAGACCTCTGGGACAACATTAAATGCACCAACATTCGAATTATAGGCGTCCCAGAAGAAGAATAGATAAAGAAAGGGACTGAGAAAATATCTGAAGAGATTATAGTTGAAAACTTCCCAAATGTGGGAAAAGAAATAGTCACTCAAGTCCAGGAAGCACAGAGAGTCCCATACAGGATAAATCCAAGGAGGAATACACCAAGACACATATTAATCAAACTATCAAAAATTAAATACAAAGAAAACATATTAAAAGCAGCAAGGGAAAAACAACAAATAACATACAAAGGAATCCCCATAAGGTTAACAGCTGAACTTTCAGCAGAAACTCTGCAAGCCAGAAGGGAGTGGCAGGACATATTTAAAGTGATGAAGGAGAAAAACCTACACCCAATATTACTCTACCCAGCAAGGATCTCATTCAGATTTGACAGAGAAATTAAAACCTTTACAGACAAGCAAAAGCTGAGAGAGTTCAGCACCACCAAACCAGCTTTACAACAAATGCTAAAGGAACTTATCTAGGCAAGAAACACAAGAGAAGGAAAAGACCTACAATAACAAACCCAAAACAATTAAGAAAATGGGAATAGGAACATACATATCGATAACTACCTCAAATATAAATGGATTAAATGCTCCCACCAAAAGACATAGACTGGCTGAATGTCTACAAAAACAGGAACCATATATATGCTGTCTACAAGAGACCCACTTCAGACCTAGGGACACATACAAACTGAAAGTGAGGGGATGGAAAAAGATATTCCATGCAAATGGAAATCAAAAGAAAGCTGGAGTAGCAATTCTCATATCAGACAAAATAGACTTTCAAATAAAGACTATTAGAGGAGACAAAGAAGGACATTACATAATGACCAAGGGATCGATCCAAGAAGAAGATATAACAATTGTAAATATTTATGCACCCAACATAGGAGCACCTCAATACATAAGGCAAATGCTAACAGGCATAAAAGGGGAAATCAACAGTAACACAATCATAGTAGGGGACTTTAACACCCCTCTTTCACCAATGGGCAGATCATCCCAAATGAAATTAAATAAAGAAACACAAGCTTTAAATGATACATTAGACAAGACAGGTTTAATTGATATTTATAGGACAGTCCGTCCAAAACCAACAGAATACACTTTCTTCTCAAGTGCTCATGGAACATTCTCCAGGATAGATCATATCTTGGGTCACAAATCAAGCCTTGGTAAATTTAAGAAAATTGAAATCGTATAAGTAACTTTTCCAACCACAATGCTATGAGACTAGATATCAGATACAGGAAAAACTCTGTAAAAAATACAAATACATGGAGGCTAAACAATACACTACTAGATAACCAAGAGATCACTGAAGAAATCAAAGAGGAAATCAAAAAATACCTAGAAACAAATGACAATGAAAACACGATGACCCAAAACCTATGGGACACAGCAAAAACAGTTCTAAGAGGGAAGTTTATAGCAATACACTCCTACCTCAAGAAACAAGAAACATCTCAAGTAAACAACCTAACCTTACACCAAAAGTAATTAGAGAAAGAAGAACAAAAACACCCCAAAGTTAGCAGAAGGAAAGAAATCATAAAGCTCAGATCAGAAATAAATGAAAAGGAAATGAAGGAAACAATAGCAAAGATCAATAAAACTAAAAGTTGGTTATTTGAGAAGATAAACAAAATTGATAAACCATTAGCCAGACTCATCAAGAAAAAAGGGAGAAGACTCAAACCAACAGAATAAGAAATGAAAAAGAAGTAACAACTGACACTGCAGAAATACAAAGGATCATGAGGGATTACTACAAGCAACTATATGCCAATAAAATGGACAACCTGGAAGAAATGGACAAATGCTTAGAAAAGCACAACCTTCTGAGACTGAACCAGGAAGAAATAGAAAATATAAACAGACCAATCACAAGTACTGAATTTGAGACTGTGATTAAAAATCTTCCAACAAACAGAAGCCCAGGACCAGATGGCTTCACAGGTGAATTCTATCAAACATTTAGAGAAGAGCTAACACCTATCCTTCTCAAACTCTTCCAAAATATAACAGAGGGAGGAACACTCCCAAACTCATTCTATGAGGCCACCATCACCCTGATACCAAAACCAGACAAGGATGTCACAAAGAAAGAAAACTACAGGCCAATATCACTGATGAACATAGATGCAAAAATCCTCAACAAAATACTAGCAAACAGAATCCAACAGCACATTAAAAGGATCATACACCATGATCAAGTGCAGTTTATCCCAGGAATGAAAGGATTCTTCAATATACGCAAATCAATCAATTCTTCAATATACGCAAATCAATCAATGATAAACCATGTTCACATATTGAAGGAGAAAAACCACATGATCATCTCAATAGATGCAGAAAAAGCTTTTGACAAAATTCAACACCTATTTATGATAAAAAATCCTCAAGAAAGTAGGCATAGAGGAACTTACCTCAACATAATAAAGGCCATATATGACAAACCCACAGCCAACACTGTTCTCAATGGTGAAAAACTGAAACCATTTCCTCTAAGATCAGAAAAAGATAAGGTTGTCCACTTTCACCACTATTATTCAATATAGTTTTGGAAGTGTTAGCCACAGCAGTCAGAGAATAAAAATATATAAAAGGAATCCAAACTGAATAAGAAGAAGTAAGGCTGTCACTGTTTGCAGATGACATGATACTATACATAGAGAATCCTAAGGATGCTACCAGAAAACTCCTAGAGCCAATCAATGAATTTGGTAAGCAGCAGGATACAACATAAATGCACAGAAATCTCTTGCAATCCTATACAATAATGATGAAAAATCTGAAAGGGAAATTAAAGAAACACTCCCATTTACCATTGCAACAAAAAGAATAAAATACCTAGGAATAAACCTACCTAAGGAGACAAAAGACCTGTATGCAGAAAACTATAAGACACTGATGAAAGAAATTAAAAATGATACAAATAGATGGAGAGATATACCATGTTCTTGGATTGGAAGAATCAACATTGTGAAAATGACTATACTACTCAAAGCAATCTACAGATTCAATGCAATCCCCATCAAACTACCAATGGCATTTTTCACAGAACTATAACAAAATATTTCACAATTTGCATTGAAACACAAGAGACCCCGAATAGCCAAAGCTATCTTGAGAAAGAAAAACATAGCTGGAGGAATCAGGCTCCCAGACTTCAGACTATACTACAAAGCTACAGTAATCAAGACAGTATGGTACTAGCACAAAAACAGAAAGATCGATCAATGGAACAGGATAGAAAGCCCAGAGATAAACCCACGCAGATGGTCACCTTATCTTTGATAAAGGAGGAAAGAATATACAATGGAGAAAAGACAACTTCTTCAATAAGTGGTGCTGGGAAAACTGGACAGGTACATGTGAAAGAATGAAATTAGAACATTCCCTAACACCATATAGAAAAATAAACTCAAAATGGATTAAAGACCTAAATGTAAGGCCAGACACTATAAAACTCTTAGAGGAAGACATAGGCAGAACCTCTATGACCTAAATCACAGCAAGATCCTTTTTGACTCACCTCCTAGAGAAGTGGAAATAAAAACAAAAATAAACAAATGGGACCTAATGAAAGTTAAAAGCTTTTGCACAGCAAAGAAAACCATAAACAGGATCAAAAGACAACCCTCAGAATGGGAGAAAATATTTGCAAAAGAAGCAATTGACAAAGGATTAATCTCCAAAATTTACAAGCAGCTCATGCAGCTCAATATTAAAAAAGCAAACAACCCAATCCAAAAATGGGCAGAAGACCTAAATAGATATTCGTCCAAAGAAGATATACAGACTGCCAACAAACACATGAAAGGATGCTCAACATCACTAATCATCAGAGAAATGCAAATCAAAACTACAGTGAGGTATCACCTCACACCAGTCCAATGGCCACCATCAAAAAATCTACAAACAATAAATGCTGGAGAGGGTGTGGAGAAAAGGGAGCCCTCTTGCACTGTTGGTGGGAATGTAAATTCATACAACCACTATGGAGAAGAATATGGAGGTTCCTTAAAAAACTAAAAATAGAACTACCATACAACCCAGCAAGCCCACTACTGGGCATATACTCTGAGAAAACCATAATTGAAAAAGAGTCATGTACCACAATGTTCATTGTAGCTCTGTTTACAATAGCCAGGACATGGAAGCAACCTAAGTGTCCTACGACAGATGAATGGATAAAGATGTGGCACATATATACAATGGAATATTACTCAGCCATAAAAAGGAATGAAATTGAGTTATTTGTAGCAAGGTGGATGGACCTAGAGTCTGTCATACAGAGTGAAATAAGAAAGAGAAAAACAAATACCGTATGCTAATACATATATAGGATCTAAAAAAAAAAGAAAATGGTTCTGAAGAACCTAGGGTCAGGACAGGAATAAAGTTGCAGACGTAGGGAATGGACTTGAGGACAGGGAATGGACTTGAGGACACGGGGAGGGGGAAGGGTAAGCTGGGATGAAGTGAGAGAGTGGCATGGACATATATACACTACCAAATGTACGATAGACAGGTAGTGGGAAGCAGCCACATAGCACAGGGAGATCAGCTTGGTGCTTTGTGACCATCTAGAGTGGTGGGATAGGGAGGGTGGGAGGGAGACACAAGAGGGAGGGGATATGGGGATATATGTATACGTATAGCTGTTTCACTTTGTTATAAAGCAGAAACTAACACACCATTGTAAAGCAATTATACTCCAATAAAGATGTTAAAAAAACCCACGAATGCTTCAAGGAACAAAGATGTATGAATTAAAAAACTGCAAAAAACTAAAACCACCCCCCCTCCACGTTTCCTGCACCTCCCTTATGGGCACAGGTAACGGCGGTGACAACAGGGCACAGGGCTGGTAAGTGGCTTTGGAGCCCGTGATCTCAGTCACCACTGGGTCAGTTTCATCTGAAAAATAGTAAAGCCTCCCACGCACTCCACCAGGGGTGGAAGGGGTAGAGGGGTGGAATATGGGAAGCTTGAATGAAACGGTTTACAGACACGGTGCTTTGAAAGTAGGAGAGTTCGGACAAAGTAAGAGGCCCTCCAAACTGCACTGTAGCTTTGCTTTTGTCGTGATTCCACCTCGGGGAAGGGAGCGGGCAAGAAGTCACGGCTGATTAATATTTGATTTCCTTGCCCTGCCCTGGCACACCCACCTGTGGGCTAAAGGGAAGGAAATGTCTGAGAGGCCAGAGTCGAGGGCGAGGGGCCCAGCATACAGCTTCGGAAACAAGTGGCCAGTGCCCTGACTTCCTTAGCCTCCCCCCTGTTCTGTACTTCTCCCCCTTAACCGACATGATGGTTAGAACCGGAAGGAAACGTCCCTGTGCTCAGGTCTAGAGATGCTGAAGCGCTTGGGCAAAGTCCTAGGGGTGTAAGATGGTATCCCTGGGACGATGGAAGAGAGCTGTTGAGTGGGCTGGGGGGTCCCGCTAACCTCCTACAGATCAACTCTGACCTAGCTCGTTTTGGGGTATTGGAGGCCCACACACATTGCATTTGCAAAGAGAGTTTCTAGTGCTAAAAAAGGATGGAAAACAATGATGAAGTCTTGATTCTAAATGGTGACTGATGCTGGGTAACGGTTATGAGCTTACTTGCTACCTGTATATCTTCTTCAGTGAGGAGACTGTTCAAGTCTTTTGTACATATTTAAGTTTAGGCATTTGTTTTCTTACTATTGAGTTCTGAATGTTCTTTATATATTCTGGATACAAGTCCTCCTTCGTCCCCCACTTAGAACTGAGCGGCCCTTCCTTGTTCTCCCACCACGTTCTGTTAAACTTTATTCACGTCCAGATCCAACTCCTGAAATGGACAGTTACTGACAAGCTGGTCCCTCTTCTGCCACGGGGGCTCCCTGAAGGAGAAAGATGATGACTTTTACCTTTTTTTGTGCCCTCTTCAAAAGATGATCAATATATGAAGCCAACGCTCCAGAGTTTATATGCTTGAAATGAATGTCCTCTCTTGCAAATGGTCCCCGGGACTCTCTTCAATGCCTCTCTAGGAGCTGTTAGCAGAGCTCAGGGCACGTGAAAGTCTCCTCAGTCGTAAAAGAATCTCTGAGTGTGGAGTTGATTTCAACACCTCAAGAAAGAGAAGGTAGATAGCTTCTCTGACAAGGATGGTGCATACCTCTGAAGAATGGGTTTCTTGAGAGGGTCGCCAATGCTCCTGCAGGCAAGGCTGAGACAAGGGTTGGTGGCTGTCTTCCACATAACCCTCCGTCCTGATGTCCACTGTTCAAATGAGGGAGCTGGAGGACCCAACGCCCAGAGCCAGAAGCTTGCAGAACCAGGATGACTGGCCCCACCTCTCTGTCACCTCCCTGGCTTGGAACTTCTATCCTTAAGATGCAAGGCGGGACTGCCCTGGTGGCAGTGGTTAAGAATCCGCCTGCCAATGCAGAGGGGACACGGGTTCGAGCCCTGGTCCGGGAAGATCCCACATGCCGTGGAGCAACTAACCCCGTGCGCCACAACGACTGAGTCTGCTCTCTAGAGCCCAGGAGCCACAACTACTGAGCCCACGTGCCACAACTACTGAAGCCCATGCGCCTAGAGCCCGTGCTCCGCAACAAGAGAAGCCACCGCAATGAGAAGCCCGCGCACCGCAACTAAGAGTAGCCCCCGCTCGCCACAACTAGAGAAAGTCCGCGCGCAGCAACGAAGACGCAACAATGAAGACCCAATGCAGCCAAAAATTAAAAAAAAAAATTAAGATGCTTTAAAGAAAATAAGAGGCAAGGCGAACACTTATTTTTAGACTTTAGAATCCAGTTAGGTTTATTTATTTATATATTTATTATGTTTTTGGCCATGCTGTGTGGCTTGTGGGGTCTTAGTTCCCTGACCAGGGGTCAAACCTGAGCTCTTGGCAGTGAAAGCTTAGGACCTGCTCTGCTTGGTTAGCCGCTGGACCACCAGGGAGTTCTCTGGGTTAGGTTTAGATGCTCCAGCACTCACTGGAGACGTCAAGGGGAGCGTGTCCCTGCGTGGATGGTGTTCATTGTGCTGAGGAGTAAGTACAAATGACCACGCCAGCAGCTGAAAGTCAGGGGTCTTTTTCTGAGTCCTTGGGTTTTCCATGTGCCATAAAATTGCATGATGATGAAAAAATCCCAAAATAAAGCAAAATACTTACATGAAAGTACAAAATACAAAACTTACTGATGCGAGTTTATACACTGTTTACTACACTCCGGCTGTGGCCTAAGGGCTGAAGGGCTCTATCTGTTCGGAGGTGGCCGGGGTCATTGGAACTCAGTCCTTCTGCCTAACCCGACCCTCTTTAAACCGGGGTAGACTGTCATTTCTGGACTCACTCGGAGCGTGAATCCCTTCATTGTCTGGGAAGGTGGGGTCCCATCTACCTATAAGAATGAGGGGCGGTCCTAATATCCCAGTATGTAGGGTGTGACTGGCGACAGCCTTGTAGGACCACATGGGCCAACCTGGCTGTAGTCAGGATCTCCTCACTGAGGCCTCACACAGCCAGCACATACACCAGATCCCGAGCCAATTTCAGCCACTTCCTCGGAGCTCGGGATATCAATCCCCACAACCCTTCACCTTGCTCCCTGAGAGCTTTACTTAACGCTTCAGAAAACTGCTGCTGGCCTGAAACACCTCCCCCGGCACAATCACTCTAATTAGTGTAGTGGATGCCCCAGGAGCACTGTTTTCCAGGCCTCAAAGAAACTCTGGTCTGTTCTGTAAATTTCCATGCAGGTCCCCGGGACTGTGTGAGTCACGGTGCTGGTTCCACCGGGTTCTTTATCGGAAGTGCAGGACTTCCCGCTTGGGGCAGCTGTCCCCAGTCTGAGATGAGTGAGAAGTAGGCACCACCTCCACCCGCTGTGATCACCAAGGAGGGAAAGGATTGCCCCCTGCTTCCCATAACGCCCAGACCCAAGCCAACAGCATAAACGGAGCTTTCTCCACGCCCTCCAGCCCCTGTGCACATCTCTGCCCCATGTCCATCCTCCCACTTGTCTATCCAATAAGTACGGTTCAAGCGTCCACTGCGTGCCAGGCCGAGCCTCTGCTGGGGATGAGGTGGCCTTCCCATGGATATTCCAGACAGAGGGAAGAGGAGGTGCCCAGACCCTGCCATGGGATGTGCTCGGCCTGTTCAAGGAGCACAGGAAGGATGCTGTGACCGGACGAAGTGGACTTTGGCCAGGGGCCCCGTTCTGTAGTGAAGGCTTCCAATCTGAGAAACAGCCCCTTTCTATGGGGCCATCACTGACAAATACGTGTTCTGCAGCATTTGTGGGGCACTGGGTCCCCTTCCTTCTTATTAGAACAGTGCTTCTTCATCAGGGCCAACTTCGCTCCCTTTGGGACACGTGGCAACGTCTGGAGACAACCATGTGTGCGCATGTGCACGCCTGGCATCTAGTGGGGAGAGGCCAGGGTTCCTGCTAGACATCCTGCAACACACAGGACAGTCCTCACAACTCTAATCCCAAATGTCCATGGTGCTGAGGTTGGGAACCCTTGTTTTAGGTCTCAGCAGCCTACGACTGGCAGTCACGGGTCCCCTGCTGCGGAGAGGGTGTGGGGTGGAGGTGGGGGACATGGGGCAGAGCTGCCTCTGCTTCTGCAAAATCCTTTCCTCAAGAGG
The DNA here is from genome assembly GCF_963924675.1 of Phocoena phocoena. Classification (NCBI taxonomy): domain Eukaryota; kingdom Metazoa; phylum Chordata; class Mammalia; order Artiodactyla; family Phocoenidae; genus Phocoena; species Phocoena phocoena. The sequence goes on from NC_089222.1 coordinate 140,857,383, forward strand.
AGTGCTGTGCGTGACTCACAGGTGAGACCCACCCCGCGGTGAAGGGGACAGAGCAGCCACTACCCGGGTCCTCCCGGAGCTTAGCAAACACCAACCCACCTCAGTGAGCTCTTCTCCAGGGATGGTGCTTTCATTTTCCCGACATGTGTAACCAAAGCTACGTGATTTGTGCACACTGACCCGTGTCACCACACGGTAGTACTGAGCCACGGGCAGGCAAATTCGTGTCTCAGCCTTCCCTCTGCCTGGATGGCTTTTCATCATTGCAATCTCAGGGGACACTGGCCTTCCACCACTCAGTTCCATCCTCCCCAGACCCTTTTCTCTAGGTCTTGGACCCACCTTGCTCTCCTCGATTGAAAAACATCTGCCCTGTGTCACAGCCCCTCGGGATACCAGAAGCGAGGCCTAGGGCCCTCTGAGCTGAGGTGGGCTGAGGTGTGTGTGTGTGACAGGCGTGGCTTGGTACCAACGCTGGACAGAGGAGGCACAAGACACGGAGCGCGAGACTGAGAGGGGCTTGGGGGAGGGAGAGGACGGGGATGCCTGGGGAGGCCAGGCATTTCCTCACTCACCCCTGGGCTCTGGTCGCCTCACCTAAAGGCTGTGGAAGCTGCATCCGCCTGGCTGTGCCGGACCATCAGCGCTCAGCTGCGACGCTCATTTGGTTACCGCAGGAAACGAGCTGCATCTACCGAGTGAGGCTGGTGATCGCGCCACGCCACCCTGCTCTCAGCGCTGACTCCTGTCTGATCAGCCTCTTCACGGGGCATTCGCCAGCCACCCTCAGCTCCGCGCACTGGATCCCGGGGCGGGGGCGGGGGTGTGTGTCTTCCTTTCTCTCCAGCTCAGCAACGGTTCTGCACCTTTCAGGCTCTGGCGCTGTAGCTCACCAAGTATCGGGGGGTGTTCGTCCTCCCCCCGAGAAGAGCTCACTTCATCTTTGTGCAAGAAGGATCACATGCTAACCGTGGCAAAAGAAGGCCTGGCATTATTCTGACGTTACTGCAGATATGAGATTAAGGAAAAGAAGTCCGTTCCTTTGGCATGGGGTAGGGCCTGAACATTGGGAATTTTAAAACTTTCCCAGGCAATTTTAATGTGCGGCCAGGGTTGAGATGAATGAGATGATCCATGACGTGTCCCCAGCTCTTAACAAGCGTACATGTATATTTTCGCGCATGAATCTCTAGCCAGCGATTTTTTCCCTGCCAGAGGGAGCTGGGTGCCCACCGGCATCTTCTCATCCATCTCGCTGCTCATCCCCTCAGCCGCTGCACGCCCCTTAACTTTCCCGCGCCTGTTTCCTTATCTGTGAAGTGGGAATGGGGATACAGCCAGCTTCGCTCGGCCGTCCTAAGGATTTAAGAGCCCCCCTAACTCCCCATTCCGTCGTCTGACCTTGACTCTGCTCATAACCAAGTTGTTTGCTATGAAAATAGCATCTCTTTTCTGAAAGGCAGGGGGAGGGACTTCTTTCTGGAGGCCTCTGGGGTTTAGGAAGTGCTGGACCGCGGGGCTTTTCCCCGCACGGAAAGCGTTTTCGAAGTTAACTTTGGGATCGTCCCCTGGGAGGGCAGGACTGTAAACGCAAAGCCCCGGCCTGAGGGGCATCGGAGCAAACTCCACCGTCGTGAACGTCTGGTGCTCCGTGAAAGATGCTCTTCCCCTGGGGGCGACCAAAGAGGAACAAGTCAGAGCGTGCCTGCCGCCTCCCCTGGCGCTCGGCGCGGGGGTCCCCCCACTTCCCGGAGCCCCGCGCGGGGCGCTGGCGGGGATTCGCGGGGGAGGAGGAAGGGGAGGGGGAGGGCGGCCCGCACCCCCCACCCCCCAGCAGCAGCCGCAGCAGCAGCGCCCTGCGTCCCCGCCCCTCCTTCCCCTCCCCCACCCCTCGCCTCCTCACCTATCAGATTTCCCGTGCGCACGGCGCGCCGCTCCTCCCACCTCCTAAATGCCTAGCGGAGGGGACAGCCGCGCTGGGCCTGGACCCGCTGCTCCGCGGACGGCCGCAATGCGGCTCTGAGCTCCCGCGGCTGCACCGGCTCCGCGCGGGGAGTGCTGGGCGCACGGTGAGGGCCAGCAGGGCAGAGCGGGCGCGCGGGGAGCGCGGGCGGGGCCGGGGGAGCTGGGGGCGGCGGCCGGGGCCGGGCGGATTTCCCCTTCAGCGCACTTCCGAGGAGCGCCTACGGCGGGCTTGGGTTTGACCTCTTTCTTTCTTCTTTGCACATTAAGGCAGTGGTTACAGACTAGATGTGATCAAAGTTGGTCCAACAGTGTATTCATTTAAAAAATTTACCTTTGTTGTTGAGAGCGTTTACGTTCTAACCGCTTAGCAAATTTCAGTTATCCGATATTGTGTCACCAGCTATAGACACCTTGCTGTGCAGTAGATCCTCAGGAGCTCTATTTCCCTCACGCTCTAGCGCCTGGCAACCACTCTTTTACTCTCTATGATTTCCACTTAAAAAAAAAATTTAAGCTTCCCGTGTAAGCGATACCATGCAGTATTTGCAGCATTTGTCTTTCTCCCTATGGGTTACTTCACTTAGCACAATGCCTTTCAGGGTTATCCATGTTGTTACAAAGGGCAGGATTTTTTCCTTTTTAAGGCTGAAAACATTCCATTCCATCATTCCTATGTGTGTATCACATTTTCTTTTCGTTTTTGAAGATTTCTTTTTTGATGTGGACCATTTTTAAAGTCTTTATTGAATTTGTTATACTATTGCTTCTGTTTTATGTTTTGGTTTTTTGGCCACGAGGCATGTGAGATATTAGCTCCCACACTATGGATGGAACCTGCACACCTTGCACTGGAAGGCAAAGTCTTAACCACTGGACCGCCAGGGAAGTCCCCCCACGTTCTCTTTATCTGTTCATCTGTCCACACTTAGGTTGTGTTTGTACCTTGGCTATTGTGAATAATGCCGCAGGGAGCATGGGACTAGACAGCTCTCTGAGATGATGTTTTCATTTCCTTTAGGTTTTATACTCAGAGATGGGATTGCTGGCTCCTGTGGTAGTTCTGATTTCTTGAGGAAACCTACATACTCTTTTCCATAGTGGCTGCACCTATATATATTCCCATGAACAGGGCACAGGGGCTCATTTTCCTCCACATCCTTGCCAGCATTTGTTATCTCTTGTTCTGTTGTTAATAGACAACCTAACAGGTGTGAAGTGATATCTCACTGTGGTTTTGATTCGCATTTCCCTGATGAGTCCCTGATGATTACTGACGTTGAGCATGTTTTCACATACCTGTTGGCCATATGTCTTCTTTGGAAAAAATGTTCACATCTTTTGCCCATTGGATGATTTGTTTATTTGTTTTTCTTTTTTTTTTTGCGGTATGCGGGCCTCTCACTGCTGTGGCCTCTCCCGTTGCGGAGCACAGGCTCCGGACGCGCAGGCTCAGCGGCCATGGCTCACGGGCCCGGCCGCTCCGAGGCACGTGGGATCTTCCCGGACCGGGGCACGAACCTGTGTCTCCTGCATCGGCAGGCGGACTCCCAACCGCTGCGCCACCAGGGAAGCCCTGATTTGTTTATTTCTTGCTGTTGATAACAGTGTATTACTGAAGGATTATCCCTACTCACATCACACACCCAGGAAGTTGGGTTATTGGGCGGACGCAGTGCAAACAGAAGATTAAGGAATTAACATTGGATAGAAATGTCTCACAGTTAAAGTGAATAACTGATCTAAAAAAGATGTCAGCTGCTTACCAGTCTGCACAGACAGCTCCCGCAGAGCGTGGGCGTGTGCAGGGGCTGACAGACAATATGATGAAAAGACATCTTTTCACCAAGTGCCAGGAGGGTTTTGACTTTGTGGAAGAGATGAGAAAGGGAGCCTCTTTAGATCATTTCTAAGTGCGGTGAGATGCCTTACAATTTTATAATCAACATTTTTGCAATATCTGTGCCAGTCGTGTGTGTGTGTGTGTGTGTGTATGTGTGGTAAATATTGCATCTAACTTAAAAAATAAAAAAATCCTGTTTCTGTTTCACTTTTTTGTTGGTTTGTTTAGGTTTCTGACCTGTTGGGGATAAATACAGCTTCCAAAACCCTTTCCAAATCAGCAGTAATCAGATATTGTGAAGTTATTTTTCACTCTTCCTTTGTATTAGCATGACAAACTTAAAAAAATCTTTGTTATGTTTTTACCCTTTGTAAATATTAATATCACCTCCCATCCCCTTGTCTCCCTCATTTACTATTTCTGCCCCCGCTTCTTGAAATGGAGGAGTAGAATTTAAGGAAGATAGAGATCTGGGGAAGTGTCGTATTCCAGTGAGCGCTGGGGGGTGGGACATGGCGGCTGTGTAGAGTGTCTTATAGAACCACATTTGTGGCTAAATGCATGCTGATTCTGCCCATCCTTACATGTACTAAAATATTTCAGTTAAGTTGTCTAGTCTGGCAGATGGCCATCATTTATGGTGTTTCCTCTGAAACAGCTACAAGTAATAGGCAAATTGTTTCAAAGAGAGAGCATTTAATATCTTCCTTTTGGTGAAGTAAGTCAGACAAAGACAAATACCGTATGATCTCGCTAATATGTGGAATCTAAAACAAAACAAAAAAAAAAAACTGAGCTCATAGAGATCAGATTGGTGGTTGCCAGAGGCCGGGGGTAGGGAATTGAGGGGTGGAGGTGGTGTGGGCGATAGGCAAAGTGGGTCAAGGAGCTTAAAATGTACAGATTCCAGTTAGAAGAGAAATAAGTTCTTATTACAAGAGAAACAAGGTTTTTTTTAACATAGTAAAAAAAACACCCTATCTATCTGTCTACGTATATCTTCCTTTTAAGGAATGGTTGCACATCTATTAAGACCTGTTTTCTCTGTCCTTTCATGCTTTCTTTCTCTTTTCAAGTCAGTTCATCTTATATAGTTCCTTTGTTAGGTAAACTTAAAACATAATTAAGCTCTGATACGTGCAGAGAGGATTTCGATATGAGGTCCACTGACATCTAACTCCTGCATATGCAACTCGGAGTGTAAATATATGTCACTAAGTTGTCACCTCAAAAAATTGACAAGGACAGTGCTGTCTTTGTGAAGATTCTTCCAGACACTGGCACCCTTTCTTCTGTATGATTTCTAAGTAGGTGCTTTGAATAAACCAGGACCACGATTAATGTCTGTTTTTATGAGAGGCTACATGCCTGGACAGGCTTCCTTGTGTGGGTGACAAAGTTCATCCTTTCATCAGGGCACCAGCGCGCAGCCCTCCTTCCTCCGTCCTGCCTGCCCAGCTTCAGGCAGAAGACAAGCGCAGACTCAGGTCAGTTCAGACCAATTCTGGAAGGGTGTCAGGGTCTCCATTGCCTCCTGCCTGGACATGGACTTGGACTTGGGCTCCGAGCCAGGCACTGGTGTCCCAGGGGAGTCCTTTGCCTTCTCAGGATGCTTGTCTATTTGACCCAGCCTCTGATCAAATTTTTACTTGATTCTCTGCCAGAACTAGATCCTCATCCTGGGTCCTGGTTCCAATGGCCGAGAAACTCGGCTTGGCCCTGGTGCTCTGTTGACCTCCTCTGCTGCCCCTCCCCACCCCCAGGAAAGCCCCTCAAATGGGTAGGGGCTACTTCCAGCCCTCCTAATTCCAGACTTTTCTCCTTTGCCCTTGGCCTGAGGACCAGGCTTCTTTGAGTTTTTTTGTGGCTGGTCTCCTGTGGGTTTTGACAAGACTTTTCTTTGTTTATGAAGGGAGTGAACCTGTGTCTGAAGCGACAAGGTGAATTGGGGGGGGGGGCGAGGTGATTTGTAGAGATTTTGACAATGAACGTGGCCTTCCTTGAAAACCAGAATTATGCGATATGGATATGGTGGAATGAGACTCATTTGAAAGAACACATCAACCAGAATTTTTATATCTAACTTTGAATGTTTTCCCATAGCCTCAATAGAAGAAAAAGAGCCAGAAGTTGTGTGAGACCAAGTTGGGTAAAGGAAGTAGCTGGCCATCTATTCACGCATTCATGGAGGGATAAAGAGTTTGGTCGCTGGACCCAAATGCCTGGGTTCACATGCCAGCTCTGTCAGGTACTTGTTCTGTGACCTTGGGCAAGTTACTTAATTTCTCTCTGCATCAGTTTCCTCAATTGAAATCAGAGGTCATAATGGTATTTATTTCGTTGGGGGTGGTTATGAGATTAGATGGTTCCATATCTATAAAATTTTACAAAAGTGCCATTATGTAATATGTACCATAGAACTTATATCTATTACTATTATTTGCCTTTTATGTGCCAGGCACTTAAAACCATGTTGTATAAAATTGTTTTGTGGGCTTCCCTGGTGGCGCAGTGGTTGAGAGTCCGCCTGCCGATGCAGGGGACACGGGTTCGTGCCCCGGTCCGGGAAGATCCCACATGCCGCGGAGTGGCTGGGCCCGTGAGACATGGCCACTGAGCCTGCACGTCAGAGCCTGTGCTCCGCAACGGGAGAGGCCACAACAGGGAGAGGCCCGCGTACCGCAAAAAAAAAAAAAAAAAAAAAAAAAAAAATTGCTTTGGATCAAGAATGAAAACGAAGTAACAAAACTGGTTTTCTTTTATTGAATTAAAAAAAAAGCACCTTGGTTTTAAAAGCAGTTGCACCCAAAGTGTGCCCAGACTATTTTGAGCAACAGCAGAATTGTTGGAATAAAATGACTAATGTTAGGGCCACAGTATTTAATTTGATGTCTCAGTTTTGGTTCCTACGCCTTCTATTTAACTTCTGACTCTGTAATTATTTGAAGCCATTCCTGGGCATTACTATGTAAGTTTTCAGCTTTGTCTATGCTGTTTCTTACCATTTCTAATTTATTGGTTAGTTTTAAAGATTAGTTGTAAAGTTTCCCCACCTTGTTCTTTTAAGCCATTTTTCTAGATCTTATAGCTCTGGGGAGAAATGGAATCATATTTATGATATTGCATCTTTCTATCTATGAACATCGTATGTCTATACATAGTTTATGTCCTTTTGTTATATTTGTTATTTATTATATTGCTATCTGTTGCATTGTTCATTGAATGTTCCTTAATAACATTTTAAAATATAGCAGTCTTGCACATCTGTAGTTAGATTTAGTCCTTGATACCTTTCTTCTAGTTTTTGATGCCCTTGTGAACGAGATTTTTGTTCATTTTTGTGCTGCTTTAAAAAGTATTCATTTTGAAACAATTCTAGGCTTACAGAAATACTGCAAAGATTGTACAGAGAGTGCCTGTAAATCTTTCACTCAGCTTCTCCTTTACATGGTTATGTAAGATGTTAACACTAATAGTTCAGTTATTGAGATCAGAAAATTAACATTGACACAGTACTCTTAATTAATCTTCAGACCTTATTTGAATTTTGCCCTTTTTCTTGCTGATGTCATTTTTCTGGTCCAGGATCCCACCAAAAACCCCATTTTGCATTTGGTTGTTATGTCTCCTTATCACCTTCAATCTGTAGTAGTTCCTCAGTCTTTCTTTGTCTTTCACAAACTTGATGTTTTGGAAGAGTCCAGGGCAGTTATCTTGTAGAATGTTCCTCAGTTTGGATTTGCCTGACATTTTCTTAGGACTAGATTGAAGTTATGCATTTTTAACAATAGTAACACCGATGTTTGATAAATTGGATATGTTTTCTTATTGGTTATAATCGTTTATATGTAGATTCTCTAGAATATTTTATATAGAAAATTGTATTAGATATTTTGGTTATCTGTGTTTTCCTAGCGTGTGAGAGGGTTTTACTTCTCTAAACTTTTGAAGATAGGCATAGTCACATGACTTTTTTTGGTCAGTGAAATGGGAACTGAAGTGGTGAATGCTAAGAGATTTAACTGCAGCTGCTTGATTTTCCAACTCTCTATTCTCTGCTTGTGTAAGCACATATTGATATGAACATGTCATAAGAAAAATAGCATAAAATGATAAATCAGCATATGAAGGATAGCTGCCTTCAACAGTAGCCTGGATCAACAATGGACTTTGCTTATGTGAAAATAAATGTTTACAGGATTTAGATCTGAGATTTTGGGGTTGTTTGTTAATGTGGCATAATCTAGACTATTTGGTTTGATACAGTATTTTCTGTAAATAAGAATAGCATAGTTTCATTTCTTCCAATTCTTATATCTCATTTCTTTTTCTGGTCTTATTGCATTGGCTGGGGCCTTGAGTACAATGTTTGATAAAAGCAGTGATAATAGACATTCTTGTCTTGATCTTGACATTGAAGGGAATTCTCTTAATTTTCACTATTAAGGATGATGTTTATAATTCTTGGGGTTTGATGAATACCCTTCTCTATCATGAATTAGTGCTGAATTTTATTGATTCCATTTTTTTGGTTGCATCCCTAGAGATAATCATGTATTTTTCCCTTCATTTAATTTACTGATATAGTATATTAATAGAAACCTGATATATTATTTAAGAACTTTATCATTTATGTCTGAAGGAGATATTGTTCATAATTTTCTTTTCTTTTACTTTTGCTCTCTGAAGTTGAAATTTTTATTTCTGTTTCTCTAAAACAGCTTGTATAAAAGAAAGATTTTTATCAGTATTTTGTTCCTTTAAATTTTGTACGTTTAAATCTAAATCTTTTTGAATTATTGTCTTTTAGGGTGGGGTAAGGTACAATATCTTTAATTACTGTTTGTTTATTCAGGTTCTGTTTCTTCTTCGGTGAACCTTGTTATTTGTGATTTTTTTACAATATGATTTCATCTGAGTTGAAATTATTGCATAAAGTTGTTCATAATATACCATTATGATTTAAAATGTTTATTTCTTTATGGTTATGGACCTTTTTAATTTTTAATATGATTCATTTGTGCCTCTTTTCTGGTTAAATCTTGCTAGAACTTTATTTTATTGGTGTTTCTAATAAACAGTTTTTGAATATGTAGGTATCTCCTCTGTTTTATTCTCTATTTCATTCATTGCTACTCATCTCATTTCCCCATCATTTTTACCTTTTTAATGTTTATTGTCTTTTCACCAGCTTCTTGAATTATATGTGTAACTTATTTTAAATCCTTCTTTTTCTATCTGTAAATTTATTCTTAAGTGATTTTAGTTGCATTCCAGAGGTTTCAATATGTTGTTCTTTCATTGTTATTTGGTTTAAAATATCCGTTGTGAATTCCTCTTTAAGCCATAAATTATTATTATTATTTTTTTGATTTATTTGATTATTTATTTTTGGCCATGTTGGGTCTTAGTTGTGGCACACGGGCTCTTTGTTTTAGCGCGTGGGCTTCTCTCTAGTTGTGGCGTACAGGTTTTCTCTCTCTAGTTGTGGTGCACAGGCTCCAGGGCACGTGGGCTCTGTAGTTTGTGGCACACAGGCTCTCTGGTTGAGGCATGCAATCTCAGTAGTTGTGGCATGTGGGCTTAGTTGCCCCATGGCATGTGGGATCTTAGTTCCCTGACCAGGGATTGAACCCACATCCCCTGCATTGGAAGGCGAATTCTTTACCACTGGACCACCAGGGAAGTCCCAGCCATAAATTATTTCATATATAAATTTAAAAGTTTCAAAACATACGTTTTTCTCCATTATGTTTTTATGTTTTTTTTTTTTTTTTGTGGTACGCGGGCCTCTCACTGTTGTGGCCTCTCCTGTTGTGGAGCACAGGCTCTGGACTCACAGGCTCAGTGGCCATGGCTCACGGGCCCAGCCGCTCCACGGCATGTGGGATCTTCCCGGACCGGGGCACGAACCTGTGTCCTCTGCATTGGCAGGCGGACTGTCAACCACTGCGCCACCAGGGAAGCCCCTATGTTGATTTTGAGATTCTAAAAATGGTACACATGCAATTAAAAAAAGTGTTTATTCTTTATTTCTCTACATATATATTAAATGAAGTTCATTAGTTTTCTTTATTAAGTCACTATTATTACTGTTTTTTGGTTTGCTTGTCTTATACTTTCTGAGAGGAATGTGTACACATACAATTTATCCTTGTAATACTTGGATATACTGTATACAAGTACACAATTTATACTTGTCATACTGTCTTTTTTTGTGTTGTATGTTTTGAGGCTGTGTTGTGAAAGGCTTCCAGGTATATCAAGGATCTGTATTATAAGATTAAATGGTGAACTGCTGTGTTGAGTTGCTACTTTTGGCTTGAATTCTCCTTTGTCTCAAATAGCTGCACTAGGGATCTCCCCCAGCCCACCTCACTGCTTAGTACTGCAGGTATCCGTCCCACCTATTTTTGTACCTTTACTTCGGGTGTGTTATTTGAACCTGCATATAGATGGACTTTTTCTCCCAATCTGATAAATTCTGTTTATAAATGAGTTTAATCCACTTATAATAAGTATGATTTCTGAGGTACTTGGATTGAATTCTATTTTCTCATGAGTGTTCTCTTTACCAAAGTGTTTTCTATTTTTTTATAGATTAAAATAAAATCTTATTTTATTTTTGGCTGCGTTGGGTCTTTGTTGCTGCACATGGGTTTTCTCTAGTTGTGGCGAGTAGGCGCTACTCTTTGTTGCGGTGCACAGGGTTCTCATTGAGGTGGCTTCTCTTGTTGCGGACCATGGGCTCTAGGCATGTGGGCTTTAGTAGTTGCAGTGCGTGGGATCTAGGGCACGCGGGCTTCAGTAGTTGTGGCGTGCGGGCTCAGTAGTAGCTGTGGCTTGCGAGCTCTAGAGCGCAGGCTCAGTACTTGTGGCGCACAGGCCTAGCTGCTCCGCAGCATGTGGGATCTTCCCAGACCAGGGATCCAACCCATGTCTCCTGCATTGGCAGGTGGACTCCCAGCCACTGCGCCACCAGAGAAGTCCCCATTTTTCTTTAGTTCTCTTTTCTTCATTTTTTGTCTCCTGTTGAATTGATAAAGTTTTCTATGTTTCTATATTAGCCCTTTGCTGATTTGCAAACTACAGACTGTATTTGCATTATTTTAGTGATTATCCTTAATTTTGAGTCATGCATTTTAACCATATATAATTTAAAGTTTTTCAGTATTTCTATCATTTTCCCTACCATGACAAGGACCTTAACACACTTTAATTATCAAACAACCTCTCTCCCTTATTTTTTAATTTATTTTTATTTTTTGCGGTACGCAGGCCTCTCACTGTTGTGGCCTCTCCCGTTGCGGAGCACAGGCTCCGGACGCGCAGGCTCAGCGGCCATGGCTCACGGGCCTAGCCACTCCGCAGCATGTGGGATCTTCCCGGACCGGGGCACGAACCTGCACCCCCTGCATCGGCAGGTGGACTCTCAACCACTGCGCCACCAGGGAAGCCCTCTCTCCCTTATTCTGTAACTGTTTCTAGAGTTTGGTTTTAACTTTTTAAACATGAAATAGTAGTTCTTTATATGGACATAGATTAATTAAAATTAATTAATTTATTCACACAACTTAATTTATTAATCACAAATTTTGTCAATTCCTCTGCCATTGTTGTGTCCCATATCCCGTGATGTAGGTCTGGGTTTGGACATCTTGCTGAAGTGCATCCATTAATAATTGTTTTAGTGATACTACATGGGTGGTAAACTTCCATACTATTTGTGTGCTTGAAAATGTCTTAAATATGGCTTTACATTTGCATGTTAGTTTAACTGGGTATAACATTTTAGATCGGCAATAATTTCCTTCCAGCATTTTGAAGATAACACTCCATTATCTTCCATCATGAAAAATTTCTGTCAGTCTAGTTGTGTGGCTTTTGTGGACAATTTGCCTTTCTCTCTGATAGCTTTTGAGACTTTCTCCTTATCCTCCCTGTTCCACAGTGCCCCCATGATGTGTTGAGGTGTGGATTTGTCTTTATTTATCATGCTGGGTACTTACGGTGCCAGTGCCGTTTTGATTTGAGAACTCATATCTTCATTCTGGAAAAGTTTCAGCTGGTATTTCTTCTGATATTTCTTCTCTGCTATTCCCTCAGTTCTTTTCTTCAGGAACTCTTTTCAGATTAAGCTGATCCTTTTAATCTGTTTGCAACATCTCCTTTGTCTTTCTGATAAGTTCTGGTGGTTGTTGGAGAGTTATCTCTGAGGGGAGATAATGATTCTCCTTTCAGTAAGGGTCTACCTTTCTCTATGGAAACTGGGAAGGCAAGCCTGGAGGTTTAACCCTCATTTTACTCTGGAGCAGGGGTCCCCATCCCCCAGGATCTAATACCTGATGATCTGAGGTGGAGCTGATGTAATAATAATAGAAATAAAGTGCACCATAAATGTAATGCGCTTGAATCATCCCCAAACCATCCCCCGCCTCCAACCCCGGTCCTTGGAAAAATTGTCTTCCATGAAAATGGTCCCTGGTGCCAAAAAGGTTGAGGACCGCTGCTCTAGAGGATCACTTCCCTCAGGTTTCCTACCTACCACCTCTGTTCACTTTTCTCCAGCTTGGGAAGTGCAACAAGTAAGACCTTTATGAATTTCAGTTCCTCACCTTTTCCCACTTTCACCTGCCCATTCACCTGTATATGTAAAGTTCTGGTGTTTCCAGTGTATTTCCTGGACCAGCACTTTCAAGGAGTATGCCAAGAGTTGTGTCCCTTCATTTGAGTGTTGCTTGTATAATTTTGGCCCATTTGAACTTATTGTTTCATTTCAGTGTGGACAAAGTAGAAAAAGAAATGTCTCAGTACCCTATTACACATTTAAGTAATAATATCAATAATTGCTAATATTATTCAACCCATCAGCAGTGGCTCATGATGCTGAAAGCTCAGCCTCTCTGTACACTGGTGCCGAATCGCATCTCGGAGACAGCATTTTGGGTGAAGTAGAAAAAAATAGCTTTCTTGCTTTGCGAGGCAAAGGGGGACACAGTGGGCTCCTGCCCATGAAAACTATGTGTCCCAACCCAGGGGAGTTTGGCGAGGAGTTTTATGGCAACGGTTCAAGGGTGGGGTTGCTGGCAAGATGAGGATGTGTGCAGGGTCTCAGGTGGTCGATCTCCTAATCTGGATGAGCTTCTCTGGTCCCTTTAATCTTGCTTCGGGTGGTTTCCCGGCTGTTCCTTCCTTGATTAGCAACTGTTCGAATCTGCCCTTTGGAACTCAGGGCAGGCCATGGAGGCTGAAGTCTTTCCTACAAGAAACACGGGACAAAAAAGTCCTCCATGCCTGAGAATCCCACAGGGCCCCACTAGGTTTCAGTCAGAGTGGGTGTTCAATATTCCTATTTTGTATGAGGTCTGGCACCATGCCCAGGTGATTGGAATCTTTAGAAAGAAAGAGGTACCTACTATAACTGGACATGAATTAAGGAACTGAGAAATTTGAATGAGGCAAATAAATGGTGGAGAGATGGCCTTATTAAGGTGTAGGTGTAGATGGAAGAATGGTGGTCAACATTCCATAGATACAACCTGTCATGAATGCTCCACAGTTAACTCTCAAAGTTTTCTGGAGAATCCTGAAACTGGATTTTTTGGATACCCTTATTTGGCTTTCTCAAGGACAAAATGCCCAGTTTCCCTCCTTGCTAGTTATTAACTGATCAGTTTACCCCTCAGAAAAGTGCAAGTAAGATTCATTATTCCAAAATTGAAGTTTTTCTCCTGTACACATTCTCTTGTATATCTCGTGTTTGCTTCTGCTCTGAGAGTCAGTTTACCAGTTGCTTCCCATGCGAGAACATCATTTATAAGAAAGATAACTAAACTGCATGCAAATATGCAATTTCTCCTGCGTTATGCTTTGACGGATCTACACGTCCCATTTTAGACTTAGGGCATAGCACTTACATCCAGTATCGCATTCCCACTTTTCCTGGTTCTTGTTTTGCTGACTTCTAACGTGCTCCGCACACCTGTCTAATTGAAACTCCTTCTTGGATCACCTGTAGTTTGTACTTGTTTTTCCATCAGGTAAAACGGAGGAGCTTTTTCAGGCTAATGAAAACCTATGATGCCAACCACCATGTGGGAGATTTGAATGGTTAGAAAAAAAGACTTCTGAGGTTAGAAAGGCATTTTGCATGTGGTTGGTTATTCAGATTCGTGGGGCTGATGGCTTTTGCTGTCTTGTTGCCCCACCCCATCTGGGCTGTTACCCCACGCAGTCAGTCTGTTCTTTGTTTGTTTGACGTCTTCATTAGTCTGTGGGATATGTTTCACACTGTTCGAAGATCAGAGAAATTTGGGCAACTCTGCCTGTGAATCTTCTCTTGAGGTTCACTCTGCACATGGTCTTTGTAAAGTTTCCCAGAAGTCGTGCATTAAAGAAGCCTGTTTAATTTTGTTTAATACAATGGGTCCCCAACTTGCAGTTCCACCTCTCTCCCACCCTCACTCCTCTGCCCCCAACACACACACAGTCTGCTTGACATATGTGTGGGCACATACGTGGGCACGGTGCGGCAGTGTGGGCAAACCTCCCCCACACTGACGGAAAGGACTCCATGTTCCCACTCACTCTCATCTTGGTTTCCCTTCAACCCTTGATTCTTTCCTTTTTTTTTTTTTATTTAATAGTTTTATTAGAGTATAATATCCACATCATATATTTTTTTGCACAGTTTACAATTCATTGGCCCTCAAACTCTTTTTTATAAATTTGTGTAAAATATAAGTAAATTAAATTGACCACGTTCGCCACAATTCCACGATATTTAGTACATCCACAGTGGTTTGCAGCCATCCCTACTATCTAGTTGCCGAACGTTTTCATCATCCCAAAAGGAAACCTGGTACCCGTTATCAGTCATTTCTCCCCAGAGCCCCCAGCCCTGAACAACTACCATTCTACCTGCTGTCTCTATGGCTTTGACCATTTGTATTTGTCCTCGTGTGACTGTCTTATTTCACTTAGCATCGTGTCTTTGAGGTTCATCCATGTTGTAGTGTGTCAGAATTTCTTTCCTTTTCAAGGCTGAATACTATTCCATTGTATGAATATGCCACATTTTGTTTATCCATTCATCCATCAATGGGCTATTGTTTCCACATTTTGGCTACTGTGAATAATGCTGCTGTGAACGTGGGTGTACAAATATTTGTTCAAGTCCCTGCTTTCACTTCTCGTGGGTTTATACTCAGAAGGAGAATTACTGGATCATATGGTATGTCTAGGGTTTCTTATTTTGGGAATTGCCATACTGTTTTTTATACTGCCATGTCACTTTATAGTTCCACCAGCAGTGCACAGGTTGGGTTCCAATGTCTTCACATACTTGCCAGCACTGGTTAATTTTTAAAAAGTTGTGTTTTTGTAATAGCCTTCCCAGTGGGTGTGAACTAGTATCTCGTTTTGTTTTTTGAATGTGAGATCTTAGTTCCCTGACCAGGGATTGAACCCATGCCCCCTGCAGTGGAAGTGTGGAGTCTTAACCACCGGACCATCAGGGAAGTCCCCTCATTGTGGTTTTGATTTACATTTCTCTAATGATTAGTGATGTTGAGCATCTTTTCATGAGTCTGTTTGCCATCTGAATGTCTTCTGTGGAGAAAGGTCTATTCGGGTCTTTTGCCCATTTTTAAATATGGGTGTTTGTTTTTTGTTATTGATGAACCCTTACTTGTTAACAGATAAGATACTCTCACTGTCATGAACTTATGGGAAAGATATTGACTGGCATTTATTTCTTTATTGCTTTTCTCTCTCCATCATAGTTCCCCATTGGTTATTATTTATTGCTGTCCTAGTTTGTCCTGTTCTCAGACTTGACCCAACAGATCCACTCCTTCCCTCCCCTTCCCACATCCCATGTTGTGGACTCTTGTCTCTTTAGCTGTTGGTTCCTTGGACAGAGAGTTTTATTTAAGCCAACGGCCCCCATTGCCTTCTTTTTCTTCCTAAGGATTGTCATCTGCTCTCTGATTTTAGCCACAGTTCCTCCACTGAAGCTGCATTTTGGGAGCCCAGGAGCTTCTGGCTCCATAGTTTTTTTGTGGGATTGACACTGATGATGACCTCTTCCTCCTTGTAGCTCCTTTGGTCCCTAGGACACTTCTCTGTGAGGGGAGGGGAGTGAGCAGTGGGGTTTAGGCCTGTGGACCTTTGCCTGGCTGTAGATGCTAGCTTTGACTGTGAACTCACTCTAGTGATGTCATTCTGTGGGATTCCCCTCAGTGAAGGAGAACATTAGCACCCACCTCGGAGATGTGTGGTGAGCACTGAATGAGCCATCACATAAAACCTGCTTAGACGCAGTAGTTGGCACATAGGAAGTGTTAGTTTTTAGACACTATTGGAATGTTACATTTGGCCTTCTATATCCGTGGGTTCTGCATCCTTGAATTTAAGCAACCATAGATAGAAAATATTCAGGAAAAGAAATTATAGAAACCTCGCACCTGCAACTGTTTACATAGCATTTACACTGTATTTACGAGCACTGACATAGTACTTACATTGTATTAGGTATTAAAAGTCATCTAGGGACTTCCCTGGTAGTGCAGTGATTAAGAATCTGCCTGCCAATGCAGGGGACACGGGTTCGATCCCTGGTCTGGGAAGATCCTACATGCCATGGAACAACTAAGCCCATGCACCACAACTACTGAGCCTGTGCTCTGGAGCCCTCAAGCCACAACTACTGAGCCCATGTCTCACAACTACTGGAGCCCACATGTCACTACTGAAGCCTGCATGCCTAGAGCTCATGTTCTGCAACATGAGAAGCCACTGCAATGAGAAGCCTGCGCACCGCAAGGAAGAGTAGCCCCCGCTTGCCACAGCTAGAGAAAGCCCGAACACAGCAGCGAAGACCCAACGCAGCCAAAAATAAAGTAAATAAATTAAAAAAAAAGTAATCAAGAGATGAGTTAAAGTATACAAGAGGATGTGCGTAGGTTATGTGCAAATACTACGTCATTTTATAAGAGACTTGAGCATCCTTGGATTTTGGTATCTGCAGGGGTCCTGGAGCCAATCCCCGTGGATACTGAGGGATGCCTGTAATCTGGTTTTTCTCTTATGTGTCCAGTTGGTCCCTTTTCACCTCCATTTGTTCCCCTCCTGACTCTTGTTTCCTAAATTCTGTTCTTTGCTCCTCATCATTCTCTTCCTAGACATTGTCTTGCTGTCGTCATTTCATTGTCTGCCTCTGTGCAGACAGATTCTCACTAGGTTACCTCTCTACCTTTTAGTAGGAGGCTTCTTGTAGCATGAAACTGTGATGTATGGACATATTTTGGGGAGGACATTTTGACCCTTGTCAGATCACTCCATGTCAGCTGCCCCCTCATCAGCTCATACACAGCCATGTCAGTTCCACCACAAACCTGGAAGAATTTGACCTTTCACCTATCTCTATGAATTGCGTTATTTTGAAGATGAAATCACAAGTGTCACCCTGCACAGTGGACCTAATAGGACCACATTAAGTGATTATATCCTGAGTAGATGTAAGAAGGGATGGTGGGGCTTTATGAATCAAACAAACTAACGTCATGGAAGTCTTAGGAGTGATTTAGAATGTAGCCTGGTGCTTACTAGTTACTGGATAATGTGAGGTACTTAATTGACTTTCACAAAAACTTTAGAAGGTAGTTAGTATTATCTTACCATTTTAGACTTTTTCCATTTCTCACTTATAGAGATAATAGTCTTTTTTTTTTTTTGAGATTCCAGAAGTATATTCAACCCTCTGTGGCCAATTGATTTTCTTTCTTTCTTGTTTTTTTAGTGTTTTCCAGCATGTTGTTTTTTTAACATCTTTATTGGAGTATAATTGCTTTACAATGGTGTGTTAGTTTCTGCTTTATAACAAAGTGAATCAGTTAGTCTTAAGACGGTAAATATGCCCAGAGTTTCATAACTAGCAAGTGACTGACTTAAGATTTAACCCATTTCCTTGGATTCCAAACACTTAACATCTTGACTGTCTTCAGTATGTGTCATTTCCCATTTTCCATTTCTCATTTTATTTTTTCCTGCCCCCTCTTCCTATATTTATTGGATATGCTACACCTTAGTCCATTTCAAAGAGAGGATGTGTGTGTATTTATCAATAATATCTTGTTTTAATGTGTGAATTAATTCAATCCTGCTTTTAGTTTTTATTATTCCAACTCTTTTCTATAATTTTCATTTGTTTTCTAAATTCTATGAGAGCTTAGTCCTTTTCTTTAATAATGGAAATACTTAAGGCTATGCATTTGCCTCTGAAAGCAACTTTGAACACATTCTAAGGAATCTTATCTAGTGTTCTCCTTTGTTTTGTTTTATAATTAAACTGTTATTACACCTTTAATATCTCCTTTTCACCTCATAGTTAATTTTCTTTATTTCTAAGTGGTTAGGATTTGATGATCTTGTTAAACTTAATGTTAATTCCTGGTTTTATTGGTTTATTGCTGGGATGATGGCCTGTTGTTTCCCTTTTAAGTTGGTATACAGTTATACTGCTATTCAGAAGTACATGTAGTTATGATAATGGGAATGCTGGCTTAAAATGAAAATTACCAGCATTTGAAAACAGTGCTTATAACTCACTTATTTTAGTCTTAAATTTGAGTTCTCATTTCTCCAACTGATATGTTGTGTTTCTTTTATTATTAAAATAAACTATATATTCTCAATAAAATCCTTAGGGCACATTTCTAGCTTTGTTTTTTATAGGAAAATGGTCCCAGCCTGTTCTGTAACAACCAGCACTCTGTAAAAACGAAGAGCTGTTGTTAAGTGGAACCGTAGGAGTAGCTAACAAATCCGTCAATGTTTAACAATTTTAATGAGCTTTTCAAAAGTGTCATATTTTCACTGTGAATCGTTTCACATTGAAATCTCTAGTTTTCTTGCCAACGTTATCTTTAATGAAAGCTGTGTGCTTCCAGCCAGATTTGGAGCGAAGTGAATGTGAGTGAGCTGGAAGCAGAATCCATAAGAAACCCGTGTCCGAGGGGAAATTTCCTGAGCATGTGGGTCTTGGTTCTGTTAATTCCCTCTGGCAATTTTAGCCACATTCCCCCCATGTCCCAGGGCAGTGACTCATTCAGGACTACTTGGGAATTGGTGACTTAGGTCAGTGAAATGTCTTTCTCACATATTTCTGCTGCTTCTACTGATTCATGGTGTCTGTGCTGGGTTTTCAAGCGAGAAACAGTGAAATACACAAGGAGGTGACTGGCATTTGACCAGGAGATGATGTTTGCATGTTAGTATTTTCTTTTTCCATTTCAGGAAAAGTGGTTTCCATAGATTCATTGAAAAGCTACGATGACCTAGAGGTGGCCGGAGGAGAGAGGGTAGTTCTGGAGAGGTAAGATGAGGCGGAAAAAACTAAGGAAGGATGGGACACAGCTGAATGGAAATAGCCCCCAGCTCTTTTTGACTCTTGAATGTTGTAACCATCTGTCTAGTCTTTGGTAAGAGTTCCTGCCTTTAGAGTTTTCTTTAAACAGAAATAAAAATCAAGTGGGGAACAATTATGGAAAATTATGGAAAAAACATTTTTCCTTTCAGAATATTCATAGAGAGAGGAGGAAGCATGTCCTGACAGATCTAAATGCAATGTGGCTTGTGGGAGGAATTCCACCTAGTACCGTATTGTGTTTGCTGCCTAGCGCAGCTCGCACAAGATGCGTTGCAGATATTCCGGCAATAACTGCTTTGAGTAATTTTATTCATTTATTCACTTAGTAAATGTATAAGTGTTCTAGGGCTGACATAACAAGGGACCACATAGCAAGTGGCTTAAACAACAGAAATTTACTGTCTCACAGCTTTGGAGGCTGGAAGTCTGAGATCAAGGTGTCAGCAGGGCTGGTTCTGAGTCCTGTGAAGGAGAATCTGCTCCAGGTTTTTCCTCAGCTTCTGGTGGTTTGATAACAATTTTTGATGTTCCTCGGCTCGTAGAAGCATTACCCTGATCTCTGTCTTCATCTTCACATGGTGCTGTATGTGTGTGTGTGTGCATCTGTGTCCAAATCTCTCTGTTTTCTAAGGACCCCAGTCATATTGGATGAGGGGCCACCCTATTCCGGTATGACCTCATCTTAACTAATTACATCTGCAATGGCCCTATTTCCAAATAAGGTCACATTCTGAGGTCCTGAGGGTTAGGACTTCAGTATACGGACTTGGGGGAACAAAATTCAACCCATAACAGTAAATATTTATTTACGCAGCCAGTGAATGTTTACTGAGCATCTGCTATGTGAAAAGTACGTTATGAGGTATTGAGGTTTAAATAAATACCAATAAAATATTTCCTGTCACAAGCCACTTACAGTATAGTATAAACAAATAATGTAGCAACAAATAACTATAATCCGGTGGTGCTATGGTAAAGGTGTGTACAAGGAATTGTGGTGGAGATGACAGGAAAACTTCACTCAAAGGGCAAAGTTTGAGCCGGATCTGAAAGGATTAAAAGGAGATCACTTGGTAGACCATGGGCATTCTGGCCAGAGAGAGCAGAATGGAGGTCTGAAACAAAACAGTGCACTCATGGGACTTTAAGCCATCTTGTGGCAGGAGTGTAGGCTGCACTGTGGAGATGATGGTTGCCACTGGAAAGGTTTTGTTTTAATTGCAGTACAGTTGATTTACAGTATTCTGTTTGTTTCAGGTGTACAGCAAACGTGATTCACTTATATATATGTATATATATATTCACTTATATATTATATATATTCTTTTTCATTCTTTTCCATTATAGGTTATTACAAGATATTGAATATAGTTCCCTGTGCTCTACGGTAAATCCTTGTTGTCTACTTTATATATAGCAGTTTGTATCTGTTAATCCCATACTCTTAATTTATCCCTCCCCCACCTCCATTTACGCTTTGGTAACTGAAAGTTTGTTTTCTGTGCTTGTGAGTCTGTTTCTGTTTTGTAAATAAGTTCATCTGTGTTATTTTTTTTAGATTCTACATATAAGTGATATCCTATGATATTTGTCTTTCTCTGTCGGACTTACTTCACTTAGTATGGTCATCTGCTGGTCCATCCATGTTGCTGCAAATGGCATTATTTCATTCTTTTTTAAAGGCTGAGTAATAGTCCATGGTCACTGGAAAGTTTTAAGCACTGGAATGACACTACTGGACTTGTGGTTTTGCAAAGTTCTGATTGACAGCATAGAGGCTTCAGTGGAGGTGGTTAAGTCCAGAGTTTGTGAGGTGAAACAGTCAAAATGGGCTTGAGTTTGGCGCTTGTGAGTGGATTCTAAGGCCCTTCAGCCTGAAAAGAGGAGTGGAATTTGAGATGTCTATGGGAGGTCCATTTGGCATTTGGATTTGGAGATAGGCAAAAAGTGCGGAAAGACAGTATGGATTAGGGGATGATTTTGTGTACAACCGGGGTGGGGGGTGGATAAGGGAGACCATGCCAAGTAACAAGAGAGGGTCGGCAGCACACCTGAATTTTGGGGGCAAGATGAGTAGCAGAGCCAACAAAGGAGAGTCAGAGTGAAAAATCAGAGTGATCAGAGGAGAAGCAGATGAGCCAGCATAGAAGCCAAGGACTGTGGCTGTTATGAGAAGAAACACCCAACATCTCCAGCAGGTTATGGAAGATGAAGCCTGCGTGGAGCTCATGTGCCTTGTGGCTCAGTCTTGACGTTATATCTTTTACAGTCTCATCTGATATATATGAAAATATCAGCCGTTTCATATCCAAAAGGCAAGTAGAAGCTTTGCTGAAATCTTTCAAAGGATGCCAAAGGCGATTCCATTCCTAATGCCCAACAACATCTTAAATTCTCCCTGCTCTTTCCCTGTGATCTGCCACCTTCCAAGTTACCCAGTCCCCGTCCTGTAAATTCTCCAACATCTCTCCAATCCAGCCCTCACTAGCTCTTTCTTTCACCCCAGCACCTCTTATCTTCCATGTTGATTCTGTTCTGTTCTACTAGTAACTCTCCACCTTTTCCAGTATTTCTCAATTCTTCGCTCATCCGTGACCCTAATTCTTTGCAAGGAACAAGCTGGTAAAGACAGCATTCTTGGCAGAAGTGTGGAGGACGGATAGACTATCGGTATTCCTCCGTTAATCCGTTCCTGACCCAAAGCAGGCTATTGGTGACCTTTGGTAGAGTGCTTTCAGGTAAGCAATGGGGGTAGAGGCAGATAGCAGTGTGTTGAAAGTTAATTAATTGCGGGATAAGGCTGTACAAAATGGTGAGTACAGGCTGTTTATTCCAGAAGCTTGATTTGGAAGGGAAAGAAAATAAAGGTTGACCAGAAGATGTTAGGTTATTGAGATAAGGTCCTTTAAACATTTTTTTGGAGTGAATTTTTGTTTTGCAATCATACTTACAGCAGAGATTCATGTAGGCCGTGGCTGTCATCTTAAGAGGAAAAAACAATACCGTTTGCATTGCTCATTATTATTATTTTTTTTAAAGGGTTTTTTTTTTTTTTTTTTTTTGATGTGGACCATTTTTAAAGACTTCTAAGTCTTTTTTGTTACAATTTTGCTTCTGTTTTACATTTTGGTGTTTTGGCCATGAGGCATGTGGGATCTTAGCTCCCCAACCAGGGATCGAACCCATACCCCCTGCATTGGAAGGCAAGGTCTTAACCACTGGCCCATCAGGGAAGTCCCACATTGCTCATTATTAATATGTATTGTCATTGGAACTGATGAAGAAGAAATTCACAGTACTCCCAGGCCAGGAGCCTGGATCCCAGAACATGGACATTTACTACTAGAGAGGCTTAAACATTATGAGGACAGGGTGAGGTATGAATGTGGGTCCACCTTGAGGGGAAGGAATGAGCTAAGCGATGGGGCTTATTGATGCAGGGAAAAGTGCCTTTTGTTTTATGCTCATAGACTTTACCCAGATTACTTATTCAATAAATATTGGTGCACCACCTACCATTTCGTTCCCATTGTTCTAGGCCTTGGGGTTCCTAGGGCTCCTGGGGCTGTAGCAGGGCAGATATAATATCCCATCATTCCTTTGCTAATTTTTTTCTTAACCCAAAGATTCCCAGAGGGAAGTGGCTATTGAATTCTTCTATTAAAAGGCTGAGGATTTAGGTCTGGGAACAGGGGAGTGGATGTCATTATTTATCTAAATGGGGAGGTGGATGTAGACAGGTGGCTCCGTCCATCACAGGAGGACCATGAGGGTTTGCCGTGACTAGCTGTCTTACACCTTGGCCCTTTGGTAATAAGGGAACCCTAAAAAGTATGTGTGACTCAGCAGCACCTGTTGCCACTGTGGTGAGGTGATCCCAAGTTCAGAAATGTAGGGAAAGGTCAAGTTTAAATTAGTGAATGGTTATGTGCAATGGCATTCACTTTCTTTGCTTCTCCACTTCATAAAACTAGAAATACAAGAAGGTTAACAGAATATTGCCATGGAATACTGCCTGCTCTAGGATCTGGGTAGGAATGTTTGTAACCGGCACAATATTTATACACATGTGGCAGTTGTGAAACTTGTTATTAGGGTGTCATGTGGAAATCTGCTTTCTTAAGAAGACTATAAAAATGTTTGCCCAATCCTTCCTCCCAGTTGCTAATTCTCCTCAAACGTCTATGTTTTACTCTTCATGGCTGGTCTTTGTAAATGAAAGTTTGGGTTGAACAGTCTTGGGAGTTTGAGGGAAGTCTCTTGGCAACTGTGTAGGTCAGTGTTTGAATCAAAAAAGGGGTCTAAACCCTCCCCCATCAGTGAGTCTTTTGGCCGAGTGTCATGGCCTCAACATTTTGTCCAGACCCTGGGCACAGGGATCTGCTTCAGGCCAGGCCAAGTGATCTTGAACCCAACAGGCAGAAGTCACGAGGTTTTCTCTACTTCTACTAGAAAAACAAAGCTCCTTTCCTAGTCATATGTCCTCAGTAGAATCCGCCCACTTTCTTAAAGACAATCAGCAAGTAATGACAGGCTGGGGGAAGCTATGTGATTACTATAGGAAAAAATGACAGGCGTAAGTATTCATCACATTGAGGTAGAAATCACCCACTTGTTACAAGAGCATCCACTGTGAAGTCAGATTGTTCTACCACACCTCCTGCAATGAAGTCAAGGGCCTGAAATAGCCCACAGTTCAAAGGACATTCCAGCAGAAGACAGATGATAATAATCGCAGTTACCGTGGGCAGCTCAAGAATGGACCTGCCTATGTGGATGAGACTGTTGATGTTTGGCTTCAGCTTTTCACCTGTCTGCTTGCAGATTTCTGTGATTGTCTGCTGTCAGGATTGAGAGGGAGCTGTGAGTGATGAAATCCGTGGTGAGAAGTCATCCCACAATGAGAAGAAGTTGTGGGTTGAGGGCGATCTACGTGTGTCGTGGAGGGCGCAGGTGCGAGTCAAGAGGCACTTCCGCCAGAGGTGTATCTGCTCCTGAAAGAGTCACTCTGCTGTGTGACAGGTCACATAGGTTTTTGCATTTTGTGTCTGGACGGCCATGGTGTATTACTGTGTGTGCGTGATTTTCTGAACAAGGACTATCTGTCTCTCTGTTTGAAACTGAAGTGTAGTTGATTTACAATGTTGTGGTAATTTCTTCCATATAGCAAAGTGATTCAGTTATACATATATATATTATTTTTCATATTCTTTTCCATTACGGTTTATCACAAGATATTGAATATAGTTCCCTGTGCTGTACAGTAGGACCTTGTTGTTTATCCATTCTATGTATACCAGTTTGCACCTGCTAATCCCAAACTCCCAATCCTTCCCTCTCCCAGTCCCCTCCCCCTTGGCAACCACCAGTCTATTCTCTATGCCCCTGATATTGTTTCTGTTTCATAGGTTCATTTGTGTCATATTTTAGATTCCACATATAAGTGATAGCGTATGGTATTGGTCTTTCTCTTTCTGACTGCACTTAGTACGATATCTCTAGTTGCATCCATGTTGCTGCAGATGGCTTTATTTCATTCTTTTTTATGGCTGAGTAATATTCCATTTGTATATATGTACCACATCTTCTTTATCCATTCATCTGTCATGGACATTTAGGATGTTTGGCTATTGTCTTGGCTGTTGTAAATAGTGATGTAACGAACATAGGGGTGCGTGTATCGTTTTGAATTGTAGTTTTGTCTGGGAGTGGGATTGCTGGATCATATGGTAATTCTAGTTTTAGTTTTCTGAGGAACCTCTGTACTGTTTTCCACAGTGGCTGCACCAACTTACATTCCCACCAACAGTGTAGGAGGGTTCCCCTTTCTCCACACCCTCTCCAGCACTTGTTATTTGTAGACTTTTTAATGATGGTCATTCTGACCAGCATGAGGTGATACCTCATTGCAGTTTTGATTCACATTTCTCCAATAATTAGCTATGTTGAGCATCTTTTATGTGCCTATTGACCATCTGTATTTCTTCTTTGAAGAAATGTCTCTTTAGGTCTTCTGCCCATTTTTCGATTGGGTTGTTTGTTTTTTTGTTGTTGAGTTATGTGAGCTGTTTCTATATTTGAAATCAAGCCCTCGTCGGTCGCATCATTTGCAAATATTTTCTGGCATTCTGTAGGTTGTCTTTTTGTTTTCTTTATGGTTTCATTTGCTGTGCAAAAGCTTGTAAGTTTGATTAGGTCCCATTTGTTTATTTTCATTTTTATTTCTATTGCCTTGGGAGACTGACCTAAGAAAACATTGGCATGATTTATGTCAGAGAAAGTTTTGTCTATGTGCTCTTTTAGGAGTTTTACAGTGTCATGTCTTATGTTTAAGTCCTTAAGCCATTTTGAGTTTATTTTTGTGTATGGTGAGAGGGTGTGTTCTAACTTAATTGATTTACATGCTGCTGTTTAGCTTTCCTAACCCTTGCTGAAGGGACTGTCTTTTTCCCATTGTATGTTCTTGCCTCCTTTGTGGAAGATTAATTGGCTGTAGGTGTGTGGGTTTATTTCTGGGCTGTCTGTTCCGTTCCATTGATCTACATGTCTGGTTTTTTTTTTTGTGTGTGTGTGTGTGTGTGTGGTTTTTTTTTTTTTTTGCGGTACATGGGCCTCTCACTGTTGTGGCCTTTCCTGTTGTGGAGCACAGGCTCCGGACGCGCAGGCTCAGAGGCCATGGCTCACAGGCCCAGCCGCTCCACGGTGTGTGGGATCTTCCTGGACCAGGGCACGAACCTGTGTCCCCTGCATCGGCAGGCAGACTCTCAACCACTGCACCACCAGGGAAGCCCTACATGTCTGGTTTTGTGCCAGTACCATGCTGATTTGATTACTATAGCTTTGTAGTATTGTCTGAAGCCTGGGATGGTTATGCCTCCTGCTTTGTTCTTTTTCTTCAGGATTGCTTTGGCAATTCTGGGTCTTTTATGGTTCCATATGAATTTTAGGATTATTTGTTTTCATTCTGTGTAAAAGGTCATGGTAATTTGATAGAGATCGCATTAAATCCGTAGATTGCTTTGGGTAGAATGGGCATTTTAACAGTATTAATTCTTCCAATCCAAGAGCATGGGATATCTTTCCATTTCTTTGAATCATCTTCAGCTTCCTTTATTAATGTTTTATAGTTCTCAGAGTATAAATCTTTCACCTCCTTGGTGAGGTTTATTCCTAAGTATTTTATTTTTGGGGTTGCGATTTTAAAAGGTATTTTTTTTTTACATTCCCTTTCTGATATTTCATTGTTGGTGTAAAGAAATGCAACAGGTTTCTGTACATTAATCTTGTTTCCTGCTACCTTGCTGAATTTGTTTATCAGTTCTAGGAGCTTTTGTGTGGAGTCTTCAGGGTTTTGAAAGAAGGCTGTCTTCCATCCTCTTAATCATCCTGTCTACCTCCTGGCACCAATAGGCAGATCTGTGCCCTGTGTGTGCCCTTCGTTCCCTGTCTTTCTTCTTGCACAGCTTTTTATTCCCCTTCTTGCTAAAGCAGCCTGACTTAGGTTTCTGAATGCTCCTAAAAACAGTCCAGACTTTGCCTCTAGTAACCCACCAGCCTCCTCAGTGTGAACAGCAGGGGGTGAAACTCTTGATATGGCTTCTTCCTCTTCCATTGAAATACACCAGGTTCTATTTCTTCTGAGATATTATTGAAGTCCTATGCAATGTTCATAAAGCAAAAATACTTAATGCACTGAAAAATTTTGTAAACAGTTTAATCCTCAGGAGATGCCACATAAACCAAGTGTTTGTTTTCATGTAAGAAACTGTTATCCAAGTTGCAAAGAAGCATGATTTGGCCTTTGGAGACTTGGGTGGCTTCTCTATTCATCCAGGTCTTTCCTTTGGGTTTCTTGGAGTCAAATACTGTGAGTCAGCAGATGCTACAATGACGGAAAATATGGAAGATGGTCACTGCTCTGTCCTTCTGGAGTGATCAGCCAGTGAGAAAGGTGGGCAGTAGTCCAAAGTCTGCACAAAGAAATGATAAAATCCCATTCATGAAACTGATAAAATACCATGCAGTGGGTGGCGGAAGTAAAGGAGAGAACACCACTGCTGAGGAATGGGCCCTGAAGGGTAAGGTAGAGCAGAGTGGGGTGGGCGGGGTTGTGGCAGAGGCTTTGGAAACTCACACAAGGAAGGCCATTTGCACAGGAGGGAAGGATCTGAAAGGGAGCAAGCGTGGCCTGAGAGGAGAGGCAGGGAGAGGTCAACTGGAACAGAGAATGCAGGATGTGAGCTGTTTTATAAGGAGCTCGGTGGATGAGTGGATGGTCATCTTAAAGATCCACTGAACTTATTTGTCAAGAATTGAAATTTCAAGCCATGAAGAGTTCAGATGCATTACATACAGCGCAGTCCAACCTGAATCCTGCCTACTGTTGCCATGGCCTCCTGTTGAGGGCGCTTCATGTAAGTCGAAATCTGGGCAGGCCGTATTTCCAGAATGATCACACTCCCTTGTTTTAGTGATTTTTCTTCCTTCTCTCCCCCATGCCTGTGGTTTGCACGCTGAATCCCTATCACTCTCGAATTTCTTATTGAGACCCGATTCCAGCATTCTAGATTCTGTGACTCTACCATTCAGGCCGAAGGAGTCCAGAATAATTGGGGAGAAGATGTTCTTTGAGAAAAATCTCTTGTATTTGTTTTCAGAGTGTTTTATATGGGGCTAAAGAATACTTTATTTCACCGGACTCAGGCAGTCAAAGAGTTTTTCCAAAAATTTCAGATTTTTCTAACCTGGTTATTGCACAGAAGAATAAGCAAGGATGTGTTCTGCTGTATCCTTTTTTGGTATGTTATTAATTTGTTTTGTTTCATTTTTGGTCAGAAGAAGGGTCCTTATTCTTAGCTTATTGAAATCATTAGAAGCTTATTGTCTTTAAAAACCCATTGTAGATTGGCTTTCTTAAATCTATGGACACCATTTTTTGGTTCTTTTCGACACTGTGGATAAAACTGTTCAACAAAATTAAAATTGTTCATTGTTATTTGGGCTGTTCAGAAAAGAATGCTTCAGAGGCTTAAAAGAAATAGGTTCAAAATACCTTGAGTTGGGCCCTTGTTTTCTTAAGGATTGGGAGCCGCAAGTAAAGGCATTATTATTATTATTTTTGAAATAAAGAAGTCTTCAGCAGTGGGTAGATTGCAGAGTGAGGGGACGGAGCCTGAATGGAGTATGGAGCCCTGCAAACACACGTCTCTGTCTCACTGTCAGAATTCCAGTCGCAAGGCCCGGTGGGGTGATCTTTTCCACAGTCGGGAGAGAAAAAGACAGAAGGTCCAGAAATGGAGCTTCGCAGTGGAAAGCACAACTGATAGCCTGGAAAGGAGTGATGCTTTCCTCTGGATAATAGTTCATATAATTGAGGGAAATCTAAGGAGACCCCCTGGGACCAGCAGTACCTTTCAGGTAGTGAACGCTGGGAGATGGTCCCTGGTATGGACTGAATTGTGTCCCCACCAAGTTCACACGTGTGCGATAGTGTTTGGAGCTGGGGCCTTTGGAAGGTAACTAGGTTTAGTTTTAGTGCATTCTCTTTGCCTCTCTCTCTCCTCTCTCCCTCTCATCCCTCCCTCTTTCCTCACTGTGCCACGTGAGGACACATGGAGACATCGGCCATCGCAAGCCAGGAAGAGAGCTCTCACTGGAACCCAGCCCTGCTGGCAGCCTGATCTCAGACTTCCAGCCACCAGAACTGTGAGAAAATAAATGTCCGTGGTTTAAGCCTCCTTTGACTATGGTGTTTTGTTACGGCAGCCTGACCTGCCTAAAATGCCAACCCCTAAAATGCCTTCCTAAAACTAAACATTTATTGGTTCTGAGACCAGGGATCGTTGGTATGAATCTCTGGGCTCTGTTTTCTCAGTCACTTGATGTGGTTGGAGCTGTCATATTCAAAGTAAGCGGAAGGCTTCTGTGTTGTATTATGGATGGGGAGAGAGGCCCCACTGGACCCCAGACTCAGCAGTCCGTAAAGCCTAGAGAAGCCGGCCCCCTGATGTCCTCAGAAAAGCCAAACTCCTCATGTGCTTCTCAAGGCCGTGGCGGCCCCTAGCCTCACTTCCAAGCTTTCCCTTTGCATGTTGCCCTGTTTCTGGGACCCATGGGCCTCCCCAGAGCAGCAATCCTGGGCACCCTCAGGTAGGACTTCTGTTCTCTCCTCTGTGCTGTCAAAGCAAAGCCAGAGCTGGACAGCAGATAAAGGAGGAAGAACACATTTTATTCCAGAACTATCGCGATAGGGGAAATGAGACCTCAGTACAGAGCTGGGCTCAGCTCGGAGTACGGCCCGGACAAGTGGGGATTTATAGCCGAGGAGCAGGGTGTGGGATCCGTGGGTAGGAAATTACTGAGAGGAAGCATCAGGGGTCAGGGGGATTCTGGCTAAACTGAACTTGACAGGATCCTTGCTGACGGTGGGCCCCAAGCCTGGGGGGATAAGGAAGTTGACCAGATATCGAGGATGGGAGATTCTGGCTAAACCCACTTAGCAGGATCCTTGCTGAAATTGGGTGACACAGAGATTACGTGGGAGTCCAAGGCTGAGGCCTCGCTGGGAAATGGATTCGGAAGAGCCTGACGAATTTGGTCAGGGAGAGGGTCTGTCAGGTCCGCAGACCTCCTTGTTGTGTCGTGTCGTACTTAACAGCTCTGCTCATCCTGTGGCCTGTGAGCCCCTCAAAAGTTTGCCTTCTTCATCCTGGAACCCGGGGCCCCCGGACCC
This sequence comes from Phocoena phocoena, assembly GCF_963924675.1. Classification (NCBI taxonomy): domain Eukaryota; kingdom Metazoa; phylum Chordata; class Mammalia; order Artiodactyla; family Phocoenidae; genus Phocoena; species Phocoena phocoena. Next base: position 140,887,350 of record NC_089222.1, read on the forward strand.
CTGCCGGGTACAGAGGAAGTGCTCGGAAGAGGTTTTCTGAGGCAGTGAAAGGGTCTGGGATGAGGGCGCAGGGCTCGCTCCCTCCCGACAGCAAGGGGCTACACTGAAAGCTCTTCCAATGGGAAGCGTTCCTGTCCCAGCTGGTCAGCCTCAAAGGATGGGCACAGGATGCCCCTGAGGCCACGTCGGTGGGGACACTTCACCAGTATCATTTCCTACAGCCACCGGCAGCATGAGAGCTGAATGGTAAATGGAATTTTTGTTCACGGTTCTTGGTTGAGCTCATGAGGTGATGTGAAAGGCACAGAAAGAAACCATTCGTTGTGGGGTTGGGACGTTCAAATTCCCTTCTTGCCAAAGAGGAGGCCCCAGGCGCCCTCTAAACACCTCTGTGTGCAGACTCCAGCCACTGGCTCAGCGATGACCCACAGTGTGAAAGGCAGCTGGTGTGCGTGGCCACAGCCCAGGGATGCCTCCCGGGGAGGGGCTGCCTCCCCTGAGCTGCCACAGGGAGCCAGAACAGATGGTCTCGAACATTTTTTAAATGGGAGAGGGGCTGAAGTAGAGTTGATGGTTTCTATTGTTAAGTAGAAAAAATTCTAAAAATGGTCAGCCACCATCACCATTTTTTTCATAAAATGCAAAAATATATTTTACTAAGAAAAGTGGTAAAAATGTGCGAAGTTTCCACTCCACTTGACCCCAGCCCTGACTCCCAGGCCCTCGAGGGAAGGATAGATAAAAACAACTACCGTAACCTTTTTAGAGGGACTGGAAATGTGAAGATGACCTCACCCAGCGCCTCAGGTATCCACGGTGCCGTCTTTCGCCTCCTGGAATCACTGCCATCATTAGTTTTGAAGTGTGACCGTCCCTCAGCTCAGGTATGAGAGCCTCTGTCCACCAGTGGTGACAGAAGACCCTGAGCGCCAGAATAGGACTAATAAAGTGGATCTGACACCTTGGATGGGACAAAAATTACATCCTTATTTTCATGAACCTTTCACTGAAATTTAGCACTTCCTTCCATCATGAATATGGCACGGTATTAGTTTCCTAGGGCGGTGGTAACAAAGAACCTCAAACCGAGGGCTTAGGACCAGAGGAGATGGGATGGTGTGACCGCAGAGAGAGAACAGGTACTTATCTTCTCGCAGCTCTGGAGGCTGGAAGTTGGAGGTCAAGGTACGGGCAGAATTGGTTCCTTCTGAGAGCCGTGAGGGAGAGTCTGTCCCAGGCCTTTCCCCCAGCTTCTGCTGGTTGGCTGGCAATCCTTGACGTTCCTTGGCTTCTACAAGCATCACCCTAATCTCTGTCTTCATCTTCACATGGTGTTCTTCCTGTGTGCTTATCTGTGTGCAAATTTCCCCCTTTAATAAGGACCCCAGTCATAAGTGGACGAGGGCCCGCTCTAATAGACCTCATTGTAACTTGGTAAAGACTCTCCAAATCAGGTCACATTCTGAGGCTCTGGGGATTAGGGCTCCAACATAGGCGTTTTGCGGGGGGTGGGGGGCAGGGCACAGGTCAGCCCCTAACAGGCACCCACCCACTCAGCAGTGGAGCCCGCGACTTTGCCTCCGAAAAAGCTCATCGGCATTTGCACCGCATAGTAGTCTGTGGACCCTTCCAAGTACGGGCGGAGCTCATGCTGCCTTCAAAATGAAGATAGTTATTAGACATGGAGCTACAAATCATGATCAGATACAATACTAAAGGGCATTCCAGCACAGAAGATTTTTTTTCTTATAAAACTATTTTTAAAGAAATTGATGTATTTCGATGTTGTTAACATGATAGCCCAAAGACAGCGTCCACTTGATGCCTGAGATCCAGCACACTGTTGCTCTGACCCACGACAGTAGTGCAGGTTACCCTCACCAGCATTTATGCAGAGCAGGGAGTTCTAGTTTTTGCCAATTGAGAGTGTCATCTGTATGAGGAGATTCCACCCTACAGACAGCTGCAGGACTCCAGGGGGACTCCAAGTCCCCTCCAAGCTGCGGAACTTCTTTCCCTCACAAACCAGGTAGAAACACATTCATTGCTCCAGGGTTCGAAGCTGTGTGTCTTCTTATGGCTCCATTTCTATAAGATAATCTGTAGTTTGGATTCATGCTGTATTTTCTTTCAGTGACTAACTTTAAAAGGCCTGGGTTTTGTTCAGCTGCATAGAATATTACTTTGGTACACTTTTAAAAGTATTTTGATACATTTGTTTCAACATCGTTGATTTCCTTTGTAATCCTGTATCATTTATTTTATGAACTGTGGTGAAAGGTTCCATGATATAAAAATGTTTGTGGAGGGTTTGTGGCTCCTGCTGGCTTCGGGAAGAACTTACTTACACAGAGAACTGTAGGAGACCCAGTTCTGTTCCTCTCGCTGGCTGTCCAAGAGCCCACTGTCCTCTGAACACTGAGGACACTGTCCTCTGAACCCACCCGGCTGCGTTTTCTCTCCGGTGCCCTTGAACCCTCTGTGGATGTGGCCTGTGATGCAAGCAGCCAGCCAGGAGGGAGGCTCTCAGGGCAAATCTGGACCACTCTTCCCACGCTTCTCCAGGCTGGGGTCATCCCGGGGGCAGGGCGCCCTCTGCTTGTGTGTGACAGAATCCCTCTGGCAAGGTGGACTTGAAGGGGCGAACTGAGGTGACATTATGGGGTGCCCCCCAACCTGCCAACGGGCACACTTTGATTAGAAGTTGTCAGGAGGGTGAAAATTCCCCCCTGCCCCTCTTGAGTTCTAGTGGCTGGACTCATAATAAAACTGACATAAGACAGACGAACAGGAGAAAAAGAAACAAATTTTACCTTTTGTGTACGGAAGGAGATCTCATAGAAATGGGACTTGAGAAGTGGCTAAAAAGCAGGCAGCTTTGAAAGCTTTGAGACTATAAATTTGTGGGGAATTGACAAAATAAAGAAACTTAGGTTTGGGGTGCTCTGTTAGGGAAGAATATAAACGGAGTTTGGGCTGGGGTAATACAGAAGTGACAAGATCTGTTTATATAGGTTTCTCAGCCCTGGATTCCCCGTCTCTGGACATAAAGGTGTTCTTCTACCTCTAGATGCAGGGGGGTGCATCTTTCACATGGGAGATTTATTTTTTTTGATTTCAGGGAGACAGAAAGGAGGGTCAGAGTGTCCCTTGTGCATTGGCTGTTTCTTAAGTAACCGTAATTCAAGATAATCCATACGCCATTGAGGCATATTTTGGAGCGACCTGCCCTGAGCCCCCAAAAAGTCATGACAGGAGTAATTATCACCAGGCAGGCATGATTCTCCCCAGTTGGAGACATAGACACAGGTGTGGAGTATTTAAATACCCTGTGTCAAATTACAAACTGTTGTGATCCAGCCAGATGTGCACAAGATCTTTTCTTTCCAAATTCCCGGATCTTTCCATCCCAGCAGCCTGCCTGAAGTTAACAAAAGAGGACTTTTTTTTTTTTTTTTTAAATCGGCTCCGCAGCATCTTAAGCTGATTTAAAATGGAAAATGGAGTGGGTACCGATTTGGCAATTAATGAAATATTGAAGCATCGTCATAGCAACCTCATACTTGATTAAGGAGCCTGCCTTTCATATCTGGCCAACTGGTGTGTTAAAGCAACCGTCAGTGCTTTAGAGTTTATAGAAAAAGCAAATCCCAGGCTTTATTTCCTGGGGTTGTATTAATCCTATTTTTAATTTTCTGTATATTATGATGTTTTGACATTTTAAAAAAACCTTTCTGGCTGGGCGGAAGAGCTGTCAGTTCTTAGAGATCACAAAGTACCCAGCCAGGAGCTTGTCTTTAACGTGTAAATGAGCCCATCTGGAGCCCCACTTCCTCTCCATGGCCCTGGGGCCCCAGGAGAATATTCCTGTGCCTCAGTCATCCCAGGGCCAGGCACCAGGCAACTAAGGGCACCCCTGTAGCCCAAGGCCCACCAAAATTATTCAAACTAGCCGATCCTAAAGTGTTCACCCTGTCCTGTCTCGAAGGGTCCTGGCCTTAGTCCCCATTATCTGTAGGGGTCTTCTGGCCATCACAGGGCAGGTCACCATCCTCATGGAAAACGAGGGACCCAAAAGTGTCACGTTTCAAAGGCAGGTCTGTCTGTGGTCGCTTACTCAGCTGCTGTCCCCATCCCATCCTTAGAGACCTGTAGCTCAATGCTTAGTCAAAAATAATAAAAGACAACCCTCAGAATGGGAGAAAATATTTGCAAATGAAGCAACTGACAAAGGATTAATCTCCAAAATTTATAAGCAGCTCATGCAGCTCAATAACAAAAAACCAACCCAATTCAAAAATGGGCAGAAGACCTAAATAGACATTTCTCCAAAGAGGATATACAGATGGCCAACAAACACGTGAAAGAATGCTCAATGTCATTAATCATTAGAGAAATGCAAATCAAAACTTGAATGAGATACCATCTCACACAAGTCAGAATGGCCATCATCAAAAAATCTAGAAACAATAAATGCTGGAGAGGGTGTGGAGAAAAGGGAACACTCCTGCACTGCTGGTGGGAATGTAAATTGATACAGCCACTTTGGAGAGCAGTATGGAGGTTCCTTAAAAAACTACAAATAGAACTACCATATGACCCAGCAATCCCACTACTGGGCATATACCCTGAGAAAACCATAATTCAAAAAGAGTCATGTACCAAAATATTCATTGCAGCTCTATTTACAATAGCCCGGAGATGGAAACAACCTAAGTGTCCATCATCGGATGAATGGATAAAGAAGATGTGGCACATATATACAATGGAATATTACTCAGCCATAAAAAGAAACGAAATTGAGCTATTTGTAATGAGGTGGATGGAGACACAAGAGGGAAGAAATATGGGAACATATGTATATTATAACTGATTCACTTTGTTATAAAGCAGAAACTAACACACCATTGTAAAGCAATTATACTCTAACAAAGATGTTAAAAAAAAAAAAAACCAAGCAAGGAGCACTTGATCCCACTCCCCTAAAGCCCCTGGGGAGGTTGCTTAGTTCAGCTTCGATCACAAATGTCCCACTCCACGTCCTCAGGCACTTTTAGGTGTGGCTGCCTACTGACCTGCTCAGTCTCTTCCTTAAACCAAATAATCACAAAATCAGGATGCTGCCCGCGGCTCTCCTGAGTGTAGACCACAGCCGCTCTGAGCTTGATTGGGACACCTGGCCAAGGGAGGCCCTGTGCACAGCAGAGGCCATCAAGGGCTTATCAGGAAAACATCCAAAAGGATAAAAGCAAACAAACAACAGTTGGGGATGGACAGGAGATACAAAAGAAAAAAAAGAAAAATCAAGCTGCTTAGAGATACCAGCCGACCAACCATTCTCAAAAATTTTGCTTAAGGAAAAAATAAAAGAGGGAAGGGTTTTCTCCAGGAGAGGTCCCTGCAGACACTGAGGTTTCCCTTCCTTCCTCTTATTATTATTATTTGTGGTACGCGGGCACGAACCCGCGTCCCCTGCATCAGCAGGCGGACTCTCAACCACTGCGCCACCAGGGAAGCCTTCTTATTGACCTGAGAGAGAAACTGATGATGTGACTTTGGGTGGCTAAATCCTCAAGCAAAAAACAAACAACTCCCACCCCAATACAGCTTTAGGAGGCTACAAGACCAAGAGAAAAAAAAAAAAAGGGAAACTGAAATTTTTTTTCCTGAGCAAATGGCAGGTCTAACCAACATTACTAGAGCCCTAGATTACCTAATGATTTCAAAACACACTCCTAGATACAGAGGGAGAAACTGGAGAGGGAATTAAATAAATTATGGATACATAGAATATTTTAATATAAATATATAACACGTTGTGTAACTGCTAAAACAAATTTTTGATTACAATATTTAATACTAATAAATATTGATATAAGCATTTTATTATTTTTACTATTAAATAGTTAATTATTAATACAGTTCATGAAAATGATTATATATGATTATATAACTAAATTAGACAAAGATTTCCTATACATAGATACTAAAGAATATATAATTATGTAACTAAATTAAAACCAAGTTCCATAATTTGATCCAGTTAAAAACCCAAAATTTGCATACTAAAAAACATTGTGACAAAAAATAAAAAAGGCACTTATCGGCTTTTGTGCTTGTACCGCAGAGTTTCTCAAATTAACTTTAACATTTGCTTAAATGCACAAATTAACAAAACTTCATGGACTTAGTACTGGGCCTCAAATTATAGTTATATCTGAGGATCCCACTGAATTGAAACATTGTAGCCCCATACTCTTAAAAAAGTAACTACACATCAAATGCAGGAGACATGGGTAGACTCTGTTGTCTTGCCTAAATCACCCGTCATCACGGCACCCATTGCTTTGAAATATTCCAAATTGGACATAGGTGGTCTGACACAATAAATAATGAATTAAAATAAAAGGACTTTTTTTTGGACACTTACAAATTGGCTTAGTAAAATGGAATCCCATAAACACCCAGTTAAAATAGTTAATATGGCTCCATGTACGTTAATACAGAGCCTTATTAATTATATGAAATCTGATGAATAAAGTGTGATTATCCCCACTGTTTCTCCATTTGACAGCTCAGTTTTCCTTGTTCTGGAATCTGGAAAAAATAAAGGGCGCCTCATGGTGGATTCCTACAATCTCTTTTTTTTTTTTCCATGAAACAAACAAGTATTTCTTTCAAGTTAACCAAAATACATTCTGTGTTAAAACACAATTTTTGTATAGATACAGTTGTATTTAAAAAACTCGTAACGGTTTTCTTACCAATATTTTTGCATTCATAATATAAAAGTGAAATAAAGCACTAAGGAGAGCGCTCTTTTTTATTTTTTAATATTTATTTATTTATTTGTTTGTTTTTTTTGCGGTAGGCGGGCCTCTCACTGTTGCGGCCTCTCCCATTGCGGAGCACAGGCTCCAGACGCACAGGCTCAGCGGCCATGGCTCACGGGCCCAGCCGCTCCGCGGCATGTGGGATCTTCCCGGACCGGGGCACGAACCCATGTCCCCTGCATTGGCAGGCGGACTCTCAACCACTGCGCCACCAGGGAAGCCCAATTTTTATTTATTTTTAAAATTAAAATTCCAAAATTTTATATTGGAGTGTAGTTGATTTACAATGTTGTGATTTCTGGTGTACAGCAAAGTGATTCAGTTATACACGTATATGTATAACTTATACATATATGTATATATGTATATATATTCTTTTTCAGATTCTTTTCCCATATGGGGAATTCCTACAATCTTAATGCTGTGCTTCCATCCATTAGGGCCCAATATCCAATACCCAATATTATTAAAATTATTGATATCATTCAGCCCCCAACTAGCTAGCATTTTGCTCTTATGGATATGGTGGACGTGTCTGTTCAGTGTCAATTTCAACAGCCTCTCAGCTGAGTTGCTCCACTTCCCAAGGGACATGTTTTCCATGTTTCCCATGGGGCACCCCAGCAGCTTTGCCATCCTGATCTTTTCAGACAAGACCTTCACTGCATCCACCTTTCTCTAGGACACAGTATGACATTACATTAATGATATCCTCCTCCAAGGACACTCATTTGACACCCTCATTAAGGACACACAAGTCTAACATCTTTTAGTCATTATCGGGTTCTGGTGTCATCACATATTTCTCATTTACAAATTTTACTTCTCAATTAAAATCAACAGACACTTCCATCTGTACCCTCAAAAACTCCTTCACTATAGAAGCTTTGAAGTTCCATTTATCATCCTTTTCTTTTATGGTGTGTTTTGTATCCTGTTTTAAAAAAAAATCACCCAGTCCAAGATCAGAAAACTTTTCTTCCAGAAGCTTTATTGTTGTACCTTTCACCTTTAGATATTGCAATCCACCTGGATTTGACTTGTGTATGGTGTAAGGTAGGGGTCAGGTACTTCTTACCCATGTGGATATCAAATAGACCCAGGACTCTTTTTTTTTTTTTTTTAACATCTTTATTGGAGTGTAATTGCTTTACAATGGTGTGTTAGTTTCTGCTGTATAACAAAGTGAATCAGCTATATGTATACATATGTCCCCATATCCCCTCCCTCTTGCGTCTCCCTCCCACGCTCCCTATCCCACCCCTCCAGGCGGTCACAAAACACCGAGCTGATCTTCCCGTGCTATGTGGCTGCTTCCCACTAGCTATCTATTTTACATTTGGTAGTGTATATATGTCCATGCCACTCTCTCACATCGTTCCAGCTTACCCTTCCCCCTCCCCATGTCCTCAAGTCCGTCCTCTACGTCTGCCTCTTTATTCCTGTCCTGCCCCTAGGTTCATGAGAACCATTTTTTCTTTTTCTTTTTTTGGATTCCATGTATGCGTGTTAGCATACGGTATTTGTTTTTCTCTTTCTGACTTACTTCTCTCTGTATGACAGACTCTAGGTCCATCCACCTCACTACAAATAACTCAATTTCGTTTCTTTTTATGGCTGAGTAATATTCCATTGTATATATGTGCCACATCTTCTTTATCCATTCATCTGTTGATGGACACTCAGGTTGCTTCCATGTCCTGGATATTGTAAATAGTGATGCAATGAACATTGTGGTACATGACTCTTTTTGATGGTTTTCTCATGGTGTATGCCCAGTAGTGGGATTGCTGGGTCGTATGGTAGTTCTATTTTTAGTTTTTTAAGGAACCTCCATACTGTTCTCCATAGTGGCTGTATCCATTTACATTCCTGCCAACAGGGCATGAAGGTTCCCTTTTCTCCTCACCCTCTCCAGCATTTAGACCCAGGACTCTTTTTCTCTCCCGTTGTGGAGCACAGGCTCTGGACGCGCAGGCTCAGCAGCCACGGCTCATGGGCCCAGCCACTCCATGGCATGTGGGATCTTCTTGGACTGGGTCACAAACCCATATCCCCCGCATCGGCAGGTGGACTCTCAACCACTGCGCCACCAGCGAAGCCTGGACCCAGGACTCTTGATTGAAAGATCACTCTTTCCCCACTAAGTTGTGTTGCATTTATCATGTGTGGGTTTCTTTCTGGGCTCTCTCTTCTGCTCCATTAACCTATTTTTCTATTGTAATGCCAGTCTTCTTACATAGTTAAGTGCACATCAGCTTATGTGTATAGTAAAGGGAACTGCTGAACTTTGTTAAAAGATTAGATAGACACCCTCAGCTTTTGTGTAAGATATCCAGCTGCCCAGGCTACCAGACAGCCTGGAGGAGTCATCTGGGTGCAAACAGAATTGCAGGACATAATTGTTCTGTGCCTCACTCCCCTCCATTTACTCATTCTCCTGTGAGAAACCTGTGATGGGGTGTGTACTCCTGATGTCTTCCTCATCTTTTACTCCTCTCCCTTATGCTTCCAGAAAAATCTCTTTGCCCCCTCCACCATAAACGCTGCCCTGGAAACATCACTGACAGGCTGTTCCCAAGATGCAGGGGTGGGGTGGGGTGCACTCACCACATAACAGAACCAACAGGAGATGCTTGATAAGTTGAGGTTTATTTTAAGGAACTGGGTCACATGGTTATGGAGGCTGAGAAGCTCGAACATCTGCAGTCAGCCTGCTGGACACCCAGGAGGGCCAAGAGTGTGGTTCTAGTCTAACAGCTCGAGCCTCAGGAAGAACTGATGTTTAGCTGGAGTCTGAAAGCAGGGAAAACCGTGAAGTACCAGTCCAAGCAGTCAGGCAGGAGGAGTTCCCCTCACTTGGGGGAAGGTCAGCCTTTTTCTTCTCTTCAGGCCTTCAACTGATTGGGTGCAGCCCACCCGCATTAGGGAGGGCAATCTGCTTTATTCAGCCTCCTTATTCAAATTTTCATCTCATCCAAAAAACACCCTCACAGACACACCCAGCATAGTGTTTGACCAAATGTCTAGGCACCTCATGGCCTAGGCAAGTTGACACACAGCCATTGCACTGCAAGAGCTGCGTTGTTCCCACTGCCTTGGAGGCTGACACCCAGGTCTCCTCCAGTGAGCAGGGGCTGGGCACCAGGTGGGAGCTGAGAGCTGCGGCCCAGCGTAGGTCTGGGGCAGTTGTAGGGAAGCTTATTCCAGACTGCTTTATCCGAGTGGTGCCCACTGGTGTTTTCAAAGGAACCAGCCTAGAGTAGAATCACCTGGGACATATGAAAACACAGATTCCTGGGCTCCAGACCTGCCTTATCTGAGTCTGTGTGGGATGGCACCTTTTTGTAAAATAATATTTTATTGAAATATAGTTTATTTACAATGTTGTGTTAATTTCTACTCTACAGCAAAGTGATTCAGTTTACACATATATACGTTCTTTTTCATATTCTTTTCCATTATGGTTTATCACAGGATATTGAATCTAGTTCCCTGTGCTGTACAGTAAGACCTTGTTGTTTATCCAGTCTTTATATTTTAACAGTTTGCATCTACTAATCCCAAACTCCCAATCCATCCTTCCTCTATACCCCCTTCCCTTTGGCAACCACAAGTCTGTTCTCTACGTCTGTGAGTCTGTTTCTGTTTTGTAGATAAGTTCATTTGTGTCATATTTTACAGTCCACATATAAGTGATACCATATGGTATTTGCCTTTCTCTTTCTGACTTACTTCACTTAGTATGATAATCTCTAGGTCCATCCATGTTGCTGCAAATGGCATTATTTCATTCTTTTTTAAGGGATGGAAACTTTGAACTTGCATTTTAAACCAGCCTTCTGGGAGATTCTTCCACCTACTGAGTTTGAGAGCCTCTGGGTTTCTCAGGCTGCATGTCATCCATTCATTGTGCATTCCCTGCAATGCCATTCTGCTCTCCGATGGCCCGTGGGTTGGCAGCAGTCTTCTCAGATGTGTGAGGATAGCTCTGGAGCAGATGTCCTGAAGGTGGATCCCAGCCCTCTGAACTGCCCACCACCCTCTGTGAGTCCCTGGCTCTGGAACTCCCACCTCTGCTGCCACCTGTCACATCGCACCTGCCCTTCAAGAACAAGCTCGAGTACCACATCCTTCACCTGGCCCATCCAATGGGCTGGGCACCTCACCAGTTCTCTCTCCGTTGAGGCCACGGGCCTCTTGGTTGTGTGCTTTGGCCCCGGACACTCTCTCTGGCCTCAGAGTGGACCATTGCTGTTCATTCCAGGTCTTTCCCTTCAGATCCAGGAGGTCCTCCCCACCAGCCCACTTGAACTTAACTTTCCAGACTGTCCCTTTGGCTTTCCAGGCCTTGGGGTGTGGACTTCCAATGCCTTTGTCTCCAGGCCCTGTAGCCTCTGGTCCTTCGATGGAAGGTTGGAATCCTGGTCCTGGTGACATACCATATGCTCGATCAGAGATGCAGATGTAAATGGGAGTGTGAGGTATAATTTCTGGAGAGTGTGTTTCCTTTTTTTTTTTTTTAAATAAATTTACTTATTTTATTTATTTATTTTTGGCTACGTTAGGTCCTCATTATTGCGTGTGGGCTTTCTCTAGTTGTGGCGAGCGGGGGCTACTCTTTGTTGCGGTGGGCAGGCTTCTTATTGCGGTGGCTTCTCTTGTTGTGGAGCACGGGCTCTAGAGTGCAGGCTCAGTAGTTGTGGAGCACAGGTTCAGTAGTTGTGGAGCACAGGCTCAGTAGTTGTGGTGCACCGGCTTAGTTGCTCTGTGGCATGTGGGATCTTCCCAGACAAGGGCTCAAACCCGTGTCCCCTGCATTGGCAGGCGGATTCTTAACCACTGTGCCACCAGGAAGGTCCCCAGAGTGTGTTTCTTGGTCACCGAACTGTAGGCAGGAAGTTTCTTCCAATTGCACGTGAAAACGAACGGCCCCAGGGAGTGTTGGCCAGTCGGGCCATGGAGCGTGGTGCTCGCTCTGCCGTCTGAACGCCAGTGCTGTGAGTGAGCTGAGCGTCCCTTCCTGGGGACTGAGATTCAGGCGAAGGATCCCGGGAAAGGGCACAGGAGGTGGAATGAAAACCAGGGTCTGCTGTTGAGGCAACCACAGAGGAAGAGCAAACTTATCTGTGAAAGGAAGCAAAATCGAGAACTAGCGTCTTTTCCCCTGCATTGGTTTTCATGTTTCTTTCTAGAGTATACTGCGGGAGAAAATGCAATTTCGTTTCCCTTACACCTCCCCCGCCCCCAAATCAACTACACCTCCTAGCCCCGCAAGTAAATAACCTCACAAAGAAAGGGTTGTAGACTTCTCAGCCTCCTGCAGGCTCAGCCACGTTCTCAAAGTCCTTTTGTGTCCTGTGGTGATTTCTGTGAAGTCAGTGAGGGCTGCAGCTGGTCAGGAGCTCCATGGGGGACCCAGAAGAACAGCAGCTGGACCGAGTTGGCCTCCAGAGAGTGGGCTAGTTCTGGAAAGCTCCATCATTGTTCCATTTCTTTTATGAAGAATGTACTTGGAACAGATTTTTACTTAATGAAATTTGGCTATCAAAATAACCAACCCTTTCTATAGTTCACTCTGTGGGTTTCTTTTCTTGCTAACCCCATGTCCTCTTTTTTTTTGCGGTACACGGGCCTCTCACTGTTGTGGCCTCTCCCGTTGCGGAGCACAGGCTCCGGACGCGCAGGCTCAGCGGCCATGGCTCACGGGCCTAGCTGCTCCGTGGCATGTGGGATCTTCCCGGACCGGGGCACGAACCCGTGTCCCCTGCGTCGGCAGGCAGACTCTTAACCACTGCGCCACCAGGGAAGCCCACCCCTATGTCCTCTTATCCAGCATAACATTCTGAAAACGTGGACACTGAGTTGAGAATTGATGGGTTGGTTTCCTCCCTGTGTTAGGTTCTTTAAGCATCATCCATGGATTCTGTTACGTGACTGTCACTGGCTTACATGTCTGTCGTGTTTCCTTAAAAATTTCTGGCTGCTGTCCTAACCCATTAGACTAAAAAGATTCTTGGATATTTGCTTGCTGTTATTATTGTCAAAAGGGGAACCATGTGTTGGGATTTGTCTTGACTGGACCCATTTTACAGATGTGAAAAGTGAGGCTGGGGATTAATGTCTTGCAGGTGGGTGGTACATTGGCACTACAGCAAATGCTTCAGTACAGCAAAAGGTGAAGAGCTGCCGGTGAGGCATGAGTGCTTTTAATGACACTATTCTTTTTGGTTTGCCCTTATAGGGCGTCCCAAGGAAGAGAATCATATTTTTGGCAAACAAACCAAGCCCAGAACCTGATCGTGTTGAATGTCATATGCCGACAGCTCTTGGAATCTACCCTTTGGCTTAGCTTTCAACCCAGAGGTTCATCTTACCCAGGAAAAGAGTGAGTTATTTGCTTTCTTAATGTTATAACACTGACATGGATAATCCTGAATTTGTGGAGAATAAAAGAGAGGTGAGCAAAAGATAAAAGAATCAGGAGATTTAAACAGTAAGCTAAAAACAGAACAAAACAAAACAAAAAATGGCCACTGCTAGCAGAGACGGAATTCCAAGGTAGCTGTGCACATCTGAAGACTGGTCTTACTTCTTTCTGGGAGTGATGAAGTGGTGCTTAAATCAATCAGAGAAGAATGCCAGTGGCCTGTACATTTAGGTCTAGCCTTGCAGGTTCTCTAGCCGGATGTCGTTATGGAGTCAGAGAAGGGCAGAACCGGAAGGACGGACCTAGTGAGCCATGTGTTTCCATATCCTTCTGGGTAAGGAATGTGAGGCTCCCATCGGTGAAGGGCTGGCTGAGCCTGATCTTCCGCTAGGGGGTGAGAGATGCTGGCAGCCGTCTCTGCCTCTGTGTGGAACCATGGTTCTCCACTTCTGTCTGCAACAAGATTCCAGAGTTTCTAAAACCTGAGCCATGAAACGTGGGTCTTGTCCCCCATCTCAGCCTCCCAGGGTAAAGCTAAACAGGCACTCCTGCTTTTGAGGTCTAACCATTTGACTTTGTTCCTTTCAGATGGCTTATGTGAAGATGAGATGGATTTATATTTCCCTGGTGGTCCTGGGAGCCCTTTGTCTGTATTTTAGCCTGGATGATCTGAGTCCTTTTAAAGGCGAACCATTGGTTTTCAAGAACGAAGGTGGGAGCTTCCTTAAGCTCCCAGATATAGACTGCAGGCAGGACCCCCCCTTCCTTGTCCTGCTGGTTACTTCATCCCACGAGCAGATGTTTGCCCGCTCGGTCATCCGGAGCACGTGGGGGAGAGAAAAGATAGTGAGGGGAAAACGAATAAAAACATTCTTCCTCCTGGGAACCAGCCCCCGTAAGGACATGTCGAGGGCAGTGTCCCAGGAGAGCCAGCAATATCACGATATTATCCAGAAGGACTTCGTGGATGTTTATTTCAATCTGACTCTAAAGACCATGATGGGTATGGAGTGGATCTACCGCTTTTGTCCGCAGGCATCTTTTGTGATGAAAACAGACTCTGACATGTTTGTCAACATCTACTATCTGACTGAACTGCTCCTGAAGAAAAATAGAACAACTCGGTTTTTCACTGGCTTCTTAAAACTAAACGAATACCCAATCAGGAAAAGGTATAATAAGTGGTTTGTTAGTAAATTCGAATATCCGTGGGACAAGTACCCGCCCTTTTGCTCCGGTGTTGGCTATGTTTTCTCCAGTGATGTGGCGGGCCAGGTGTACAACGTTGCTGAAAGTGTCCCGTTCATTAAACTGGAAGATGTCTTTGTGGGGCTCTGCCTGGAAAAACTGCAAATCAAACTGGAGGAGCTTCACTCCAAGCAGACTTTCTTCCCCAATGGGTTACCCTTCACCATATGCCGTTACAAGAAGATCGTGGCCTGCCATCATATCAAGCCTCACAATATCCTGCTGTATTGGCAGGCTCTGGAAAGTTCCCTGGAAGAAGAGTGTCCAGATATCTGAAGGGAGCCCAGCGGAACATCTGGACACACACCAGACAGCCCACGGTGATGGTTTTTGAAAGATCTTGGATGACACGGCTGAGCCTACTGGGGTAGGGAGGGAGTAAGGAAGGAAGAGGCCGAAGAGTGAGGGTGATATCCTGAAGGCTTCCCAATCTAAACCTGAATGCCACCGCTGACGAATCCCCATTTGGTGCCCCAAGCCATAACATATACTCTCTCTTGAGTACCTACCAAGTTGCACTAAGTGATGAATGCCTGCATTTTCTCATGTCAGGGGTCAGCATCCATACGGAGTGGTGGGTGTTAGCACCCCATCTCACACACAAGGAAACAGCAGCTTAGAGAAGCACGCGGGCCCGTCCCAAGGATTACAGCCAGCAGACACTGGAGCAGGGATGAGAGCCCACCTCTCAGTACACCCCCTGTGTGCTGCCTCTTGGGAGAGGACGGTGGTGCGTGAGGCTCCGAGGGAAGCCTTGCTGCTGGCATCGTCAGTCCCTTGCTCGAGTCCCCTCCTCCTCAAATCCCATTCCTGTGCCTTTTAGTGCAGAGACTGGGGTGAACCAATGCGCCCCCAGCTCCCTTTGTTCACTGCAGTGGGTCTGGCTGGCCTGAGACCGTGTTAGCAGCTTGGCCCTCAACTCACTGCAAAGCACGTGCCAGAAGACACCTCCACAGTGGCTGCAGCTCAGCCCCCCAGAGACACCCAGCTCGAGACAGCAATCAGCCTTTCAAGATTTGGCTCAGAAATCGCTGTGAAGCTTGGCCTACTGTAGAGACTCGCTGGCCACTCTGCAGAGCACGCGACCCCGAGAGCATGGCATTTCCTCCCAGCCATCTGCGGCAACCCCGCCTGTCAGCTCCACGTGCCCTTGGTCTGCACGTCAGGTCTCCAAGTGCAAACCGGAAGGCAGTTGGATGCAAGGCTTCGTCTGTGAAGGATGCTGGGAGCTTTTCTGGGAATTTGGGTGGATTTAACTCAAGACACTCTTAAGAACCCCCTGGGACTCTGAACAATGAACTGAGTCCTGGTCAAGGGAGCGTCTTCCTGGGTCCGTTTCCTAAATCTGATCCTAGCTCAGCTTCTTTGAACTTCTCAGATGGCCAAGGAACAGCTGAGTTTTGTGGTGTGGAGTTAAACCTTCAATATTCTTCTGGTGGTTTGGAAGAGCCTGTTCTACAGGGTTGGGTGGCAATGAAGCACTTTTTTTTTTTTTTTGCCAGGGTCTTTGCCCGCTCAGTCACTGTCACATGACACGCAAAGCTATTTTGCTCCCGATCATCGAGATGAGCGGTTCTTACTTTCTACTTTACGGAACTGGATGTTAGCAGCCTGCAAAGCCGAGACCTCACGTGGCTGTGAAACTTACAAAAGCTGGGCGAACCTCTTATCTGAACTCAGAAAGAGATGTTCACTGCAAAATGGTCATGGCCATGTTAAATTGCAAACTGGCAACTTATTTTGCACAGCGTTTCTCGTATCTGGATGGAGCTGCTTCTTGGCAGATGTGTTTTCTTATCCTGGCTGCTCTGAACGTGCTGGGTCATGTTCAGAGAAACCACCTCCTCAGGTGGGAAATCAGGGACTGAAATTGTTTTTTGAAGCCCAGATTTTGCCAGGGTGGGTCCCTCGGTCCCGTAGGATGGGCTGCCTCTCAACGGTGGGCTTTGAGGGTGAAGGAGTTTGTCTGGCAGTAGGGCTGGTTCTGTGCTTAGAATCACAGAACCAGCCCTTGTCTGGTGTGCGTGTCCATGTGGCCACCGGGCTGGGTGGGTGAGTGTGGCTGACTCAGGATCTGGTCTTCTCAGCATCCACCCGAAGCCCTCGGCTGTAGGAGTCCATGAGCACAGGCTCAGCTCCACCGAGAGCCTCTCTGTGTTCTTAAAGGACTTTCTGCAAAACACATTCGACCCCCTGCACCCCCCGCCGACTCTATTTCTTTATGTAGTCAAGACCTTTTCTTCTCGAGGGAAAAAAAATGTTTCGTGACTGTAGACCTTGAAGGGACCATCCAGCTCATTCGGTCCTGCCTTTACGTAGGATGAAAATAAAGCTCGAAGAGACCCAGAGGCTTGCCCAAGACTTTACCCGAGACCTCACAGATTGTTTGTTGTGGAATGCAGGTTCCAGCCAGAGCTGTATTCCGTGATGCCGTCTTGCCTGGGTGAGAGTAAGAAACTGTGAAATAGGAGGCGAAGCGATGCTTTTCCAATAACACCCAAAGCGAGTTTCGTAATGGGATTGGAGAGGAGCCCGGCTGGTGATGCAGTGGCTTCACTCACAGGCATCCAGGGACGAATGATGCTGATGGAAAAGGCTATTTGCTAGGCACTGAGATAAGGGCTTTAATAATATTACCTCCCTAGATGCGCACAACCACTCCAGTGGGGAGGTGACTACCCATTTCCTTGCTTTACAGATGAGGAAACCGAGGCAGAGAGAGAGCATGAACAGCTAGTTCAAGCTTATATAGCTGAAAAGCAGCAAAAATAGAATGTGAACCCAAGCTCTTGGGGGCACCATGTGTGCTGGTTACACTCAGTGCTGCGGCCCCTAGGCGGTCAGCGGGCCCCAGGGATGCGGTCAGTGTGCAGAGGGATGCAGGTGCCCACTGCCTTGGCTGCTCAGGTTGCACATCTGGCCCGTCATCAGTCTCTCCGCATCACGCACACCCGCCCTCCAGGATCTGAACCCCGAATCCTCCTCTCTGCTGGGCTCCCACAGAGCCAGCCTCTCCACTTTTGGGCTTGATTCGCAGCTCTTCTTACCTCTTCAAGAGCAAGACCCCTGCCCAGGCCTCACTCTCACTCTCACCATCCATCTCCCCTCTGCCGGCTCAGCCCACACATGCCCAGAGGTGCTGTCATTTCCCATCTTCCAAACCATCATAAAACCCTTTCCCTTCACTGCCCCACCTCTCCCTTTGCTGTTCAGCCCCACAAGAGCGTTTTCCATATTCGTCTCCTTTTCTATCTGAAATCCCCTCTACTCAGACTCTGGTGCCTGACTCCACCAGATGGTTCTTTCCAACGTCATTGATGACCCGAGATGCAGGATCCAAGGTCTGGTCTCTGTCCTCATCGCGCTGCCTGCACGGCAGGTCTTGCCCGCTTCCAGGACGCTGGATGCTTTGGGTTCTCCTACTCGCGGGTCCCTTCTTTGCTTGTTCCATCTCCTCGCTCTGCGTTGGCCTCCTTTCTTACCTGGTTGTACTCTGGTGGTCTCATCCAGCCCCACGGTTTAAAATATCCTCTCTCGTGCTGAGGACGCCCGTTTATCTCCAGCCCGGAATCCCCTCTCACTTTTCAGTCTCACACGTCCCACTGTTTGCTTAACATCCCATAGTGAGCAAATCCGAGACTGAAGTCGGGATGAACCCCTCCCTCCACTCCTAACCCACACCACCTGCAGCCTTCACTACCTCAGGTAATGGCCCTTCCATCCTTTGGTGGCTCAAGTCAAACACTTCGGAGCCATCTGTGACTCCGCTCTCTCTCAGCCGGTATGTCAGGAGAGAGACCATCATTTTATATCCAGAAGCCAATCACTGCCCCTCACTGTGCTATTGCCACCCTGTCCAAGCCCCCGTCACCTCGCACCTGTGTTCCGGCAGTAGCTTCTACCTCGTCTCCCCACCTCCATCGCTGCATCCCCTTGGTCTGTTTCCTAGGCAGCATCCAGACTACTCCTTTAAAAATATGGACCAGAGCATCTTACATCTCTGCTCCACACCCTCCAGTGATGTCCCATCTCTGAGAAAAGCCACATCTTTAATATCATTGTCTGCCTCTGTTATTCTCTAACTTCATCCCTTCCTGCCCTCCCCTCACTCACTCTGGCCTCCCTGAAAGGAGATACTATTCCAGCAGCACAAGCTTCCTTGCTCTTCCTGGAACATCCAGGCACCCTCCATCTTCCTCAGGGCCTTTGCACAGGCTGTCCCCTCTGCCAGGCTCACCCTTTCCTTAGACAGTCTCATGGCCCATTCCTTTGCTTCCTTCATGTCTTTGGCCATATATCCCCTTCTTAATGAGGCTCATCCGGATTACTTTCTTTGGAATTGCAACTCAACCCACCCCCTGTCCCCTTGCCTTGTTATATCGTTTCCATTGCACTTATCAATTTCTAACAGAGTATACAATATCTATTTATTATCGTGTGGCTATTTTGTTAATGTTTATAGTTCAGCCCACTTGAGCAAAAGCTTCGTGCAGGAATGGGCCTTTGTTTTCTCCACTGATGTACCTCCAATTCTTAGCACAGTTCCTGGTACATAGTAGATGCTCAAGAAATATTTGTCGATTGGATGTGAGATGACCTTCATGGAAGGTGGTTTTAGAGGGGAAGTGATGAACCTCGACGAAAATGTGAAGGATTTCTCACATGTAGCCAACACTATGGGTCCAACGTATGGTTCCAGTATCAATCAGTAAATGGGATGCTGAAATCCTATTTTTACTGAAAACTGGGGCCTGAAAACCTAGAAATGCTGTGTGACAGTGCTTCTTGACCTCACATCCCCCTTTTTCTAGAATGGAAAACCTCCCACATTGAGAAGTAGACAGAATCCTATAATGTACTCAGGGTGCCTGTCCCCCAGTCCTACCCACCCCCGGCCCCTGCCATGGACAATCTTATCTCATCTACAACCTCCTTCTGTTTTCATGATTATAAAATTTTGGATCTTTTCCTCAACCGTATGCAACTTTTAGTCTCAGGAGAAGGACAACAATAAACCACATTGTTACGAAATAGACCTCATTTCTAAAGATGATGACAACTGCAGTAAAAGGTAAAAAGATAGTTTCAGGTGAAGGTGCAATTGCTGTGCTTCCGAACTTCAAGAGGTTTTAGAGCTCTGGTCCCATCCCTTTATTTTATGTGTGAAAACCAAGATTTGCAGAATTTGAGCTTCAGGTCAGCACTCAGAGGGATGCTGATCCTCAGCCTGATGCTACACCCATGGTGCTGTACTGCCTCTTTCTATCTTATGTACCTAATTCCTATTTGTCTTAAAACACACCATTGTAGCCACATCGCACTCTGTGTAAAAAGGGAGGGAGGAAAAATCCAAACAAACAAAACCTGTTAGACCTCCTTTCCTTGAGTTCCCGACTAGCATCTGCTCTTGGACACCCCTCCCAGGTGCATCTAAAAGGCACATCGAAACCACGTCTTCACCCTTCCGACCCCAGCCCTGTCTTCCCCCAGTGTTTCGGGTTGCAGGAAATGTTTTCACTGTCCATTTGCCTATTCAGTTCTTCGACTTTCCTCTGCCTTGCTGCGGCCCTGCCATACCTGATGGTTGCCGATTCCCATGGATTTGGCCTCTTCTCTCCACATCCATCGTTGCAGCCTCAGTCCAGGGCCCCATCTCGGATCAGCTGATCTCAGGCAACATGTTTTTAACTGGTCTCAGATCTGATCATGTTGCCTTCCAACCTCTCCTCCACTTTACACCCAGAATAATTTTAAAAAATTATTGAAGTATAGTTGATTTACAATGTTGTGTTAGTTTCAGGTGTATAGCAAAGTGATTCAGTTATACATACATGTATATAAATCTATTCCTTTTCAGGTTCTTTTCCATTATAGGTTATTATAAGATACTTAATATAGTTCCCAGTGCTATACAGTAGGTCCTTGTTGTTCAACTGTTTTATTTATAATGGTGTATATCTGCTAATCCCAAACTCCTAATTTGTCCCTCCTCTCCCACTTTTCCCCTCTGGCAACCATAAGTTTATCTTCTATATCTGTGAGTCTATTTCTGTTTTATAAATAAGTTCATTTGTATCATTTTTTTAAGATTCCACATATAAGCGATGTCGTATGCTATTTGATTTTTTTCTGTCTGACTGACTTCACTTAGTATAATAATCTCTAGGTCCATCCATATTTCTGCAAACAGAGTAATTTTTTTAAAAAACGTGGATCTGATTAGGAAACTCAGAGACCCAGGGAAGCTGAGTGATTGCCCTGGGGGAATTCTGTCCTCCTGTCCACAAGCCAGGAGCTGTTTCAGAAGTCAGACTGGTGATGCCAGCTACTTCTGGGCACCTCAGCACTGCTCCAGTGATCTCCACATGCTGGCATGAAGTGCTAAAATGTACTTTTAAGACAAACTGAATTAATTTTCATGTGAGTTTTTTGATCCTCTTGAAAGTGGTTGCTCTGGGGTTGGGCTGCCTGGGTTTGAATTTTACTTCCCTCCCTCACTCCATAAGCAAGTTACTTATCTTTACCTCATTTATTTATTTATTTTACACCTTTATTGGAGTATAATTGCTTTACAATGGTGTGTTAGTTTCTGCTTTACAACAAATTGAATCAGTTATATATATACATATGTTCCCATATCTCTTCCCTCTTGCTTCTCCCTCCCTCCCATCCTCCCTGTCCCACCCCTCTAGGTGGTCACAAAGCACTGAGCTGATCTGCCTGTGCTATGCAGTTGCTTCCCACTAGCTATCTATTTTATGTTTGGTAGTGTATATATGTCCATGCCACTCTCTTGCTTTGTCACAGCTTACCCTTCCCCCTCCCCATATCCTCAAGTCCATTCTCCAGTAGGTCTGTGTCTTTATTCTTGTCTTACCCCTAGGTTCTTCATGACATTTTTTTTCTTAAATTCCATATATATGTGTTAGCATACGGTATTTGTCTTTCTCTTTCTGACTTACTTCACTCTGTATGACAGACTCTAGGTCGATCTACCTCATTACAAATAGCTCAATTTCGTTTCTTTTTATGGCTGAGTAATATTCCATTGTATATATGTGCCACATCTTCTTTATCCATTCATCCGATGATGGGCATTTAGTTTGTTTCCATCTCTGGGCTGTTGTAAATAGAGCTGCAATGAACATTGTGGTACATGACTCTTTTTGAATTATGGTTTTCTCAGGGTATATGCCCAGTAGTGGGATTGCTGGGTCATATGGTAGTTCTATTTGTAGTTTTTTAAGGAACCTCCATACTGTTCTCCATAGTGGCTGTACCAGTTTATATCCCCACCAGCAGTGCAAGAGTGTTCCCTTTTCTCCACACCCTCTCCAGCATTTATTGTTTCTAGATTTTTTTTTTTTTTTAAACATCTTTATTGGGGTATAATTGCTTTACAATGGTGTGTTAGTTTCTGCTTTATAACAAAGTGAATCAGTTATACATATACATATGTTCCCATATGTCTTCCCTCTTGCGTCTCCCTCCCTCCCACTCTCCCCATCCCACCCTTCCAGGCTGTCACAAAGCACCGAGCTAATATCCCTGTGCCTTGCGGCTGCTTCCCCCCAGCTATCTACCTTACTACGTTTGTTAGTGTGTATATGTCCATGACTCTCTCTCGCCCTGTCAAAACTCACCCCTCCCCCTCCCCATACCCTCAAGTCCGTTCTCCAGTAGGTCTGTGTCTTTATTCTTGTCTTACCCCTAGGTTCTTCATGACATTTTTTTCCCTTAAATTCCATATATATGTGTTAGCATACGGTATTTGTCTTTTTCTTTCTGACTTACTTCACTCTGTATGACAGACTCTAGGTCTATCCATCTCATTACAAATAGCTCAATTTCATTTCTTTTTAAGGCTGAGTAATATTCCATTGTGTATATGTGCCACATCTTCTTTATCCATTCATCCGATGATGGGCGCTTAGGTTGTTTCCATGTCCTGGCTATTGTAAATAGAGCTGCAATGAACATTTTGGTACATGACTCTTTTTGAATTTTGGTTTTCTCAGGGTATATGCCAAGTAGTGGGATTGCTGGGTCATATGGTAATTCTATTTGTAGTTTTTTAAGGAACCTCCATACTGTTCTCCACAGTGGCTGAACCAATTCACATTCCCACCAGCAGTGCAAGAGTGTCCCCTTTTCTCCACACCCTCTCCAGCATTTATTGTTTCTAGATTTTTTGATGATGGCCATTCTGACTGGTGTGAGATGATATCTCATTGTAGTTTTGATTTGCATTTCTCTAATGATTAATGATGTTGAGCATTCTTTCATGTGTTTGTTGGCATTCTGTATATCTTCTTTGGAGAAATGTCTATTTAGGTCTTCTGCCCATTTTTGGATGGGGTTGTTTGATTTTTTGTTATTGAGCTGCATGAGCTGCTTGTAAATTTTGGAGATTAATCCTTTGTCAGTTGCTTCATTTGCAAATGTTTTCTCCCATTCTGAGGGTTGTCTTTTGGTCTTGGTTATGGTTTCCTTTGCTGTGCAAAAGCTTTGAAGTTTCATTAGGTCCCATTTGTTTATTTTTGTTTTTATTTCCATTACTCTAGGAGGTGGGTCAAAAAGGATCTTGCTGTGATTTATGTCATAGAGTGTTCTTCCTATGTTTTCTTCTAAGAGTTTGATAGTTTCTGGCCTTACATTTAGGTCTTTAATCCATTTTGAGCTTATTTTTGTGTATGGTGTTAGGGAGTGATCTAATCTCATACTTTTACATGTACCTGTCCAGTTTTCCCAGCACCATTTATTGAAGAGGCTGTCCTTTCTCCACTGTACATTCCTGCCTCCTTTATCAAAGATAAGGTGTCCATATGTGCGTGGGTTTATCTCTGGGCTTTCTATCCTGTTCCACTGATCTATCTTTCTGTTTTTGTGCCAGTACCATACTGTCTTGATTACTGTTGCTTTGTAATATAGTCTGAAGTCAGGGAGCCTTATTCCTCCAGCTCCTTTTTTCGTTCTCAAGATTGCTTTGGCTATTCGGGGTCTTTTGTGTTTCCATACAAATTGCGAAATTTTTTGTTCTAGTTCTGTGAAAAATGCCAGTGGTAGTTTGATAGGGATTGCATTGAATCTGTAGATTGCTTTGGGTAGTAGAGTCATTTTCACAATGTTGATTCTTCCCATCCAAGAACATGGTATATCTCTCCATCTATTTGTATCATCTTTAATTTCTTTCATCAGTGTCTTATAATTTTCTGCATACTGGTCTTTCGTATCCTTAGGTAGGTTTATTCCTAGATATTTTATTCTTTTTGTTGCAATGGTAAATGGGAGTGTTTTCTTGATTTCACTTTCAGATTTTTCATCATTAGTATATAGGAATGCCAGAGATTTCTGTGCATTAATTTTGTATCCTGCTACTTTACCAAATTCATTGATTAGCTCTAGTAGTTTTCTGGTAGCATCTTTAGGATTCTCTATGTATAGTATCATGTCATCTGCAAACAGTGACAGCTTTACTTCTTCTTTTCCGATTTGGATTCCTTTTATTTCCTTTTCTTCTCTGATTGCTGTGGCTAAAACTTCCAAAACTATGTTGAATAAGAGTGGTGAGAGTGGGCAACCTTGTCTTGTTCCTGATCTTAGTGGAAATGCTTTCAGTTTTTCACCATTGAGGATGATGTTTGCTGTGGGCTTGTCATATATGGCTTTTATTATGTTTAGGAAAGTTCCCTCTATGCCTACTTTCTGGAGGGTTTTTATCATAAATGGGTGTTGAATTTTGTCGAAAGCTTTCTCTGCATCTATTGAGATGATCATATGGTTTTTCTCCTTCAATTTGTTCATATGGTTTATCACATTGATAGATTTGCGTATATTGAAGAATCCTTGCATTCCTGGAATAAACCCCACTTGATCATGGTGTATGATCCTTTTAATGTGCTGTTGGATTCTGTTTGCTAGTATTTTGTTGAGGATTTTTGCATCTATGTTCATCAGTGATATTGGCCTGTAGTTTTCTTTCTTTGTGACATCCTTGTCTGGTTTTGGTATCAAGGTGATGGTGGCTTCATAGAAGGAATTTGGGAGTGTTCCTCCCTCTGCTATATTTTGGAAGAGTTTGAGAAGGATAGGTGTTAGCTCTTCTCTAAACGTTTGATAGAATTCACCTGTGAAGCCATCTGGTCCTGGGCTTTTGTTTGTTGGAAGGTTTTTAATCACAGTTTCAATTTCAGTGCTTGTGATTGGTCTGTTCATATTTTCTATTTCTTCCTGATTCAGTCTCGGCAGGTTGTGCATTTCTAAGAATTTGTCCATTTCTTCCAGATTGTCCATTTTATTGGCATAGAGTTGCTTGTAGTAATCTCTCATGATTTTTTTTATTTCTGCAGTGTCAGTTGTTACTTCTCCTTTTTCATTTCTAATTCTATTGATTTGAGTCTTCTCCCTTTTTTTCTTGATGAGTCTGGCTAGTGGTTTATCTATTTTGTTTATCTTCTCAAAGAACCAGCTTTTAGTTTTATTGATCTTTGCTATTGTTTCCTTCATTTCTTTTTCATTTATTTCTGATCTGATTTTTATGATTTCTTTCCTTCTGCTAGCTTTGGGGTTTTTTTGTTCTTCTTTCTCTAATTGCTTGAGGTGCAAGGTTAGGTTGTTTATTCGAGATGTTTCCTGCTTCTTAAGGTGGGCTTGTATTGCTATAAACTTCCCCCTTAGAACTGCTTTTGCTGCATCCCATAGGTTTTGGGTCGTTGTGTCTCCATTGTCATTTGTTTCTAGGTATTTTTTTATTTCCTCTTTGATTTCTTCAGTGATCACTTCATTATTAAGTAGTGTATTGTTTAGCCTCCATGTGTTTGTATTTTTTAAGGATCTTTTCCTGTAATTGATATCTAGTCTCATGGCGTTGCGGTCGGAAAAGATACTTGATACAATTTCAGTTTTCTTAAATTTACCAAGGCTTGATTTGTGACCCAAGATATGATCTATCCTGGAGAATGTTCCATGAGCACTTGAGAAAAATGTGTATTCTGTTGTTTTTGGATGGAGTGTCCTATAAATATCAATTAAGTCCATCTTGTTTAATGTATCATTTAAAGCTTGTGTTTCCTTATTTATTTTCATTTTGGATGATCTGTCCATGGGTGAAAGTGGGGTGTTAAAGTCCCCTACTATGAATGTGTTACTGTTGATCTCCCCTTTTATGGTTGTTAGTATTTGCCTTATGTATTGAGGTGCTCCTATGTTGGGTGCATAAATATTTACAATTGTTATATCTTCTTCTTGGATCGATCCCTTGATCATTATGTAGTGTCCTTCTTTGTCCCTTTTAATAGTCCTTATTTTAAAGTCTATTTTGTCTGATATGAGAATTGCTACTCCAGCTTTCTTTTGGTTTCCATTTGCATGGAATATCTTTTTCCATCCCCTTACTTTCAGTCTGTATGTGTCTCTAGTTCTGAAGTGGGTCTCTTGTAGACAGCATATATAAGGGTCTTGTTTTTGTATCCATTCAGCCAATCTGTGTCTCTTGGTGGGAGCATTTAGTCCATTTACATTTAAGGTAATTATCGATATGTATGTTCCTATTTCCATTTTATATATTGTTTTGGGTTCGCTACTATAGGTCATTTCCTTCTCTTGTGTTTCGTGTCTAGAGAAGTTCCTTTAGCTTTTGTTGTAAAGCTGGTTTGGTGGTGCTGAACTCTCTCAGCTTTTGCTTGTCTGTAAAGGTTTTAATTTCTCCATCAAATGTGAATGAGATCCTTGCTGGGTAGAGTAGTCTTGGTTGCAGGCTATTCTCCTTCATCACTTTCAGTATGTCCTGCCACTCCCTTCTGGCTTGTAGGGTTTCTGCTGAGAGATCAGCTGTTAACCTTATGGGGATTCCCTTGTGTGTTATTTGTTGTTTTTCCCTTGCTGCTTTTAATATGCTTTCTTTGTATTTAATTTTTGACAGTTTGATTAATATGTGTCTTGGCGTGTTTCTCCTTGTATTTATCCTGTATGGGACCCTCTGTGCTTCCTGGACTTGATTAACTATTTCCTTTCCCATATTAGGGAAGTTTTCAACTATAATCTCTTCAAATATTTTCTCAGTCCCTTTCTTTCTTTCTTCTTCTTCTGGAACCCCTATAATTCGAATGTTGGTGCGTTTCATGTTGTCCCAGAGGTCTCTGAGACTGTCCTCAGTTCTTTTCATTCTTTTTTCTTTATTCTGCTCTGCAGTAGTTATTTCCACTACTTTATCTTCCAGGTCACTTATCCGTTCTTCTGCCTCAGTTATTCTGCTATTGATCCTATCTAGAGTGATTTTAATTTCATTTATTGCATTGTTCATCATTGCTTGTTTCATCTTTAGTTCTTGTAGGTCCTTGTTAACTGTTTCTTGCATTTTGTCCATTCTACTTCCAAGATTTCGGATCATCCTTACTATCATTATTCTGAATTCTTTTTCAGGTAGATTGCCTATTTCCTCTTCATTTGTTAGGTCTGGTGGGTTTTTATCTTGCTCTTCATCTGCTGTGTGTTTTTCTGTCTTCTCATTTTGCTTATCTTACTGTGTTTGGGGTCTCCTTTTTGCAGGCTGCACTTTCGTAGTTCCCGTTGTTTTTGATGTCTGTCTCCAGTGGCTAAGGTTGTTTCAGCGGGTTGTGTAGGCTTCCTGGTGGAGGGGACTAGTGCCTGTGTTGTGCTGGATGAGGCTGGATCTTGTCTCTCTAGTGGGCAGGTTCACGTCTGGTGGTGTGTTTTGGGGTGTCTGTGGCCTTATTATGATTTTAGGCAGCCTCTCTGCTAATGGGTGGGGTTGTGTTCCTGTTTTGCTAGTTGTTTGGCATAGGTTGTCCAGCACTGTGGCTTGCTGGTCGTTGAGTGAAGCTGGGTGCTGGTGTTAAGATGGAGGTCTCTGGGATATTTCCACCGTTTAATATTATGTGGAGCTGGGAGGTCTGTTGTTGACCAGTGTCCTGAAGTTGGCTCTCCTACCTCAGAGGCAGAGCCCTGACTCCTGGCTGGAGCACCAAGAGCCTTTCATCCACACAGCTCAGAATAAAAGGGAGAAAAAGTAGGGAGAATTAGTAGAAGTATGAGTAAAGAAAGAAGGAAAGGAGGAAAGGAAGGAAGGAAGAAAGAAGCAAAGAAGGAAAGAAAGGAGGGAGGGAGGGAGGGAGGAAGGAAGGAAGGAGGGAAAGAAGGAAAAAAGACAGAAAGAAAGATGATACAGTAAAAATAAAATAAAGTATAATATAGTTATTGAATTAAAAAATATTTAGGAAAAAAAAAAAAAGGGACGGATAGAACCTTAGGACAAATGTTGGAAGCAAAGCTATACAGAGAAAATCTTACACAGAAGCATACACATACACCTTCACAAAAAGAGGTAAAGGGGGAAAAATCATAAATCCTGCTCCCTGAGACCACCTCCTCAATTTGGGGTGATTCGTTGTCTAAAGGAGGGAAGGAAGGAAGGAAAGAAAGAAAGAACGAAGGTAAAGTATAATAAAGTTATTACAATTAAACTTAATTATTAAGAAAAAGAATTTTTAAAAAAAAGTCATGGACGGATAGAGCCCTAGGACAAATGGTGGAAGCAAGAGTATACAGACAGGATCTCACACAGAAGCATACACGTACACATTCACAAAAAGAGGAAAAGGGAAAAAAATCATAGATCTCGCTCCTAAATTCCACCTCTTCAATTTGGGATCATTCCTTGTCTATTCAGGTATTCCACAGATGCAGGGTATATCAAGTTGATTGTGGAGCTTTAATCCGCTGCTTCTGTGGCTGCTGGGAGAGATTTCCCTTTCTCTTCTTTGTTCTCACAGCTCACAGGAGCTCAGCTTTGGATTTGGCCCTGCCTCTGCGTGTAGGTCGCTGGAGGGCGTATGTTTTTTCGCTCAGACAGGACGGGGTTAAAGGAGCCGCTGATTCGGGGCCTCCGGCTCACTCAGGCCGGGGGTTGGGGGATGGGGGTAGGAGGGGCACTACGTGCGGGGCGGGCCTGCGGCTGCAGAGGCAGCGTGACGTTGCGGCAGAGGCCGGCGTGATGTTGCACCAGCCTGAGACCCGCCGTGCGTTGTCCCGGGGAAGTTGTCCCTGGATCCCGGGAACCTGGCAGTGGCGGGCTGCACAGGCTCCGCGGAAGAGGGGTGTGGAGAGTGACCTGTGCTCGCACACAGGCCCCTTGGTGGCGGCAGCAGCAGCCTTAGCGTCTCCCGCCCGTCTCTGGGGTCCGCGGTTTTAGCCGCGGCTCGCGCCCGTCTCTGGGGTTTGCGCTTTCAGCCGCGGCTCGCGCCCGTCTCGGGGGCTCGCGCCCTCAGCCGCGGCTCGCGCCCGTCTCTGGGGTTCGCGCTTTCAGCCGCGGCTCGCGCCTGTCTCGGGGGCTCGCGCTTTTAGCCGCGGCTCGCGCCCGTCTCTGGGGTTCGCGCTTTTAGCCGCGGCTCGCGCCCGTCTCTGGAGATCCTTTAAGCAGCGCTCTTAAACCCCTCTCCTCGCGCACCAGGAAACAAAGAGGGAAGAAAAAGTCTCTTGCCTCTTCGGCCGGTGCAGGCTTTTCCCCGAACTCCCTCCCGGCTAGTCGTGGTGCACTAACCCCTTCAGGCTATGTTCAAGCCGCCAACCCCAGTCCTCTCCCTGAGCTCCGTCCAAAACCAAAACCCGAGCCTCAGCTCGCAGCCCCGCCCGCCCCGGCGGGTGAGCAGACAAGCCTCTCGGGTTGGTGAGTGCTGGTCAGCACCGATCGTCTGTGCAGGAATCTCCCCGCTTTGCCCTCCACACCCGTCGCTGTGCACTACTCCGCGGTCCCGAAACTCCCCCCTCCGCCTCCCGCAGTCTCCGCCCGCGGAGGGGCTTCCTAGTGTGTGGAAACTTTTCCTCCTTCACAGCTCCCTCCCACTGGTGCAGGTGCCGTCCTTATTCTTTTGTCTCTGTTTTTTCTTTTGCCCTACCCAGTTACGTGGGGAGTTTCTTGCCTTTTGGGAGGTCTGAGGTCTTCTGCCAGCCTTCAGTAGGAGTTCTGTAGGAGTTGTTCCACGTGTGGATGTATTTCTGGTGTATCCGTGGGGAGGAAGGCGATCTCCGCGTCTTACTCTTCCGCCATCTTCAAGGTCCCAGCGAGTATTTTTCTTAATATTTCTGTCATCTCCAGCTACTTCTGGACCTGAGTCCAGAGGAAATGGGGCAGTGTTTTTAACCAATTCTCCAAAATGACTCTGATGCCAGATTCAAGGACTCCTATCTTCGAGGATGACACTTCCCTCCTGACGAAGGACCCTATTTTCTTTTTCTTGGTGCTTAGTCTGGTTGCTCTTGCTTAGAGGGGGCCGCGTGCAGAGGCCTCTCACCCGGCCCTTCACACCAGAGCTCCTAGTGCAAAACGGCGGCGCCCAGCACCTCAGCTACGGGGCGTGAGCTGAAGCGCCACGCGCAACACTGCAATTCAAGATGGCGGCGGCGGCGGCGGGCTGTGCGTAGAAACGCTGCCCCAGGCACTGAGATCTGGAGCCCGGAACTGCGCCTCTAGATTTTTTGATGATGGCCATTCTGAGTGGTGTGAGATGATATCTCACTGCAGTTTTGATTTGCATTTCTCTAATGATTAATGATGTTGAGCACTCTTTCATGCGTTTGTTGGCAATCTGTATATCTTCTTTGGAGAAATGTCTATTTAGGTCTTCTGCCCATTTTTTGATTGAGTTGTTTGTCTTTTTGTTATTGAGCTGCATGAGCTGCTTGTAAATTTTGGAGATTAATCCTTTGTCAGTTGCTTCATTTGCAAATATTTTCTCCCACTCTGAGGGTTGTCTTTTCATCTTGTTTATGGTTTCCTTTGCTGTGCAAAAGCTTTGAAGTTTCATTAGGTCCCATTTGTTTATTTTTGGTTTTATTTCCATTTCTCTAGGAGGTGGGTCAAAAAGGATCTTGCTGTGATTTATGTCATAGAGTGTACTGCCTCTATTTTCCTCTAAGAGTTTGATAGTTTCTGGCCTTACATTGAGGTTGTTAATCCATTTTGAGCTTATTTTTGTGTATGGTGTTAGGGAGTGATCTAATCTCATACTTTTACATGTACCTGTCCAGTTTTCCCAGCACCACTTATTGAAGAGGCTGTCCTTTCTCCACTGTACATTCCTGCCTCCTTTATCAAAGATAAGGTGACCATATGTGCGTGGGTTTTTCTCTGGGCTTTCTATCCTGTTCCATTGATCTATCTTTCTGTTTTTGTGCCAGTACCATACTGTCTTGATTATTGTAGCTTTGTAGTATAGTCTGAAGTCAGGGAGCCTGATTCCTCCAGCTTCGTTTTTCGTTCTCAAGATTGCTTTGGCTATTCGGGGTCTTTTGTGTTTCCATACACATTTTGAAATTTTTTGTTGTAGTTCTGTGAAAAATGCCAGTGGTAGTTTGATAGGGATTGCATGGAATCTGTAGATTGCTTTGGGTAGTAGAGTCATTTTCACAATGTTGATTCTTCCAATCCAAGAATATGTTATATCTCTCCATCTATTTGTATCATCTTTAATTTCTTTCATCAGTGTCTTATAATTTTCTGCATAACTACAAGCCAATATCACTGATGAACATAGATACAAAAATCCTCAACAAAATACTAGCAAACAGAATCCAACAGCACATTAAAAGGATCATACACCATGATCAAGTGGGGTTTATTCCAGGAATGCAAGGATTCTTCAATATATGCAAATCAATCAACGTGGTACACCATATTAACAAATTGAAGGTAAAAAACCATATGATCATCTCAAGAGATGCAGAGAAAGTTTTCGATAAAATTCAACACCCGTTTATCATAAAAGCCCTGCAGAATGTAGGCATAGAGGGAAATTTCCTCAACATAATAAAGGCTATATATGTCAAACCCACAGCCGACATCGTTCTCAATGGTGAAAAACTGAAAGCATTTCCACTAAGATCAGGAACAAGGCAAGGTTGCCCACTCTCACCACTCTTATTCAACATAGTTTTGGAAGTTTTAGCCACAGCAATCAGAGAAGAAAAGGAAATAAAAGGAATCCAAATCGGAAAAGAAGAAGTAAAGATGTCACTGTTTGCAGATGACATGATACTATACATAGAGAATCCTAAGGATGTTACCAGAAAACTACTAGAGCTAATCAATGAATTTAGTAAAGTAGCAGGATACAAAATTGATGCACAGAAATCTCTGGCATTCCTATACACTAATGATGAAAAATCTGAAAGTGAAATCAAGAACACACTCCCATTTACCATTACCTCATTTATTTTTATCTGAAAAATGGGACAATAGTAGTTCCCACCTCACAGGGTTATTGTGTTAGTTGAGACATTGTGTGTAAATTGCTCAGTAATCTGGGTGCTTCTGATGATGTTCAGTTTTCGGGCTGTGAATTTTGGTGCATTTTATAGTGATCCGTGGGCAAGTCAAGAGATCTTCAGGGTGAGTCTTTAAGACTTTGTTTCAGCTCTTATTTCTTTCTCTCCTTTTAATCTTCCCTGGCACTCTTGAAGAAGTTCTTATATCCATTGCATTCTTCAGCATCTCAGAGCACCGTGTTTCTAGACTCAGTTAATTCAGAAGGTATGACAGCCTGAACAGGTAAAAAACAGATGGAGCCGGAGGTGCCACAGAGATTATATGCAGTTTAAAAAACAGCCTTCTTTTTCCACATGAGAAAATCAAGACTCAGGGAAATGGAGTGACTTTGCTAAGTCCTTCAATTAACGGCATCTCCAGGATCAGTAACCAGCATCAGAAAGCTCATGTCAGCCATTCATTCTTCTATTTATTCACCCCTTGGGAATATATGCTCAGTGCTTTTTACAAGACGTCAGGAATGAGAGTCAAGCTCAGGTTCACGGCCAGCCATCTGTTCTGCAAACAGAGCGTTAGCTGGGTAAACACACGGTGTCAAGAAGATGAAGGGGTGTCTGTTCTCTGGACAACTGAAAGAAGAAGCATTTGTTTAGTGCCTTCTCTGTTGACAGACATCATAAACCTTTTCCATACCTGCTGTGTCCTCGGTTCCTCACAGTAGCTATTCTTATTATAAACAACACCCTGGTTTTCAGCTGAGGTTCAGAGTGGCTTACTGACCTGCCAGGGAGGCTCAGATGTGGCAGAGACCACCCCCCACCCCTTAGCCTTCAATACCTCCCCCTTCACCAGGGCATGGCTGGTGAGCCCTCCCACGGTGCTTAAGGACTGGCAAAGCCTCCTGAGTCTCATGGGAAGCTCAGGACTGGTCCCGCCCAACTGTCCAAGGGGTCTGCCATCTTGTCTTTGTTCCACGTGCCACCACTTCTTTTCCAAGTGTTGACAGCATCTCTGTCTGCTCCTTCCCTGTCCTATGTGACCTTCTGGGACTTGGCCCTTTGTCATCTATGGTGTCCTAGGAATCTCCTGTTTAGCTGGGTCCTCCAACCTGTCCTGTCCTGGCCAGCCCCATCTTGAGTTCACTCAAGTCTGCATCTGACGGCTTGAACAAGTGTCTGGCTTTAGAACACGAACCCCTCCAGGCCAGTCCAGGCCACTTTTCACCTCTCTTTACCTGAAGCCCTTGCAAAACAAGCTGTCCCTCCAAAGAGCGTGGGTTCAACACTCCAGGCATTGGCTTCTATCAATGTGCATGCATGTGTGCATGTTTGTGTGCACGTGTGTGTAAAGGTGTGATCTGAGGCTCTAAATAGAGGCTCCATGCTCAGTGGCAGCTGGTTTTTGTACGTTATCTGCCCTTGGCAAGTCTGTGAAGGGCAATAAGTAGAGTGAGGTGATGTTTGCCCACGTGGGATGTGAGGACCAGGTGCCCCCAGTGTTCTCAGCCCTGGTCGTGACGGTGTGGAGTCTGAGAGGTGTCCCTTGTCACCTATTACACAGCAAGTATGTGCCACATGCCGCACTTGGTGTGGTGGAAACCGGGCTGCAGGAATGATCTGCAGTCGCCTTGGTCAGGGATTTTCCTGAGCTCCACCTTTTAGGCAGGATACTTAGAAAAAGTGAAAGAAAGTGAAAGAGATCAAACAGCCTCTTGAATTTGGATACATTTCTTAGAAGCAAGGTCTGTGCCCACACTACTATTTAGAGTGGTCTGCTCCACCCACTGAGCCCTGATACACCAGCTAAAGGGAAAAGGCCGGGTCTGGGTGCTTCTCCTGGGCTCTCCAGGCTGAGCATCTACGGCTCTACAGGAGATTAAATATCAGGACTGACATTTTAGCAATTTCCCAAGTGATTGTCAGATTCTCCCAGGCTTCTCTTCCCTCTGTCCAGGCCCCTGCCTGGTGGGGAGGAGGTGCTTAATAAACTAGTTGTTGGGCTAGGTGTTCAAGCAGAATGGTGGGGTAGAATAGAAGATAAAGGGAACTGCAGTCCCCGTCCAGCACCCATCCCTGAAGCCTCTTTTCTAGATTGTTGTTGCCACTCACTTTTATGTCTGTCTG
Source organism: Phocoena phocoena (assembly GCF_963924675.1). Lineage (NCBI taxonomy): Eukaryota > Metazoa > Chordata > Mammalia > Artiodactyla > Phocoenidae > Phocoena > Phocoena phocoena. Next base: position 140,921,265 of record NC_089222.1, read on the forward strand.
GTTCTATATGATCCAGAAATCTGTATGTGAACTTGGGCTGAGGTGTATTAGAGATAAGCTCTCAAGGAGGTGTCTGGGAGGTGAAATATGCTTCCATTCTCTGTTTTGAATTTGATGGAAGGATTTGTAGCTTGTGGGCACTTAGAAGCATGAGTTCCTCTATTTTCCTGCTTTTCAAGTATGACTCTGAGGAAAAGCCCTTTGCTCTCAGATTGGACACTGAGTGGTGAAGCTCCCCACCCCCCATGTGGGGCAAAGAGTCATGAAGCCTGTGAGCCCAGGGGACAAGGAAGAGGGGTATGTCCTAGTGCCTGCCGGATGGAATATGGACAGACCAAAAAATTAGCTTTTAATTAAATAAAAAACCCCAATTCTTCTCTTATCAGACACAATCAACCTTAAATATAAGTAGAAAAATGAATTCCATAGCCAAATGTAGCTTTTGGTGTCATAATGTTTCACCTTGTCTCTTTGTCCCACTACCTCTGTACTCTGGTTGAAGAAACCCGTGCTCAGTGCAGGCAGAGTTAAGGTCACCAGGGTGGCGTTTACCCTGCCTGGCCCAGAGCTCCTGCCACACACATTCCGGGGGAGTTAATGCAAGGTCTTCAAGTCCTCAAACAGAGACACACCAAAGAAGTGGTGATACTCTTAGTTAAATTCTGCTTTGGAAGATATCAGATGCCGGGGGCGGGTGGGGATTGATTTATGTTCCAGCTGGTCAAATAAGACATCAAGAAAAATCCAGCGTGACTAGAAATTACTTAATGCCAACCGAGGACCCTTTGTGGTCAAATTTTGCTTGTCCTAAAAGACAAGAAATAAAAATAAAACTCTATACTACTGAATGATACCTGAAAATGTTGTCTCCCTGTATTTTGGGGGAATTTACTAGACTCTTATGTCATCATATTTTGGGAGTAGGCATATGTATTTATGATGTATTAAGAATGGTATTTATCTTTAATAAAAATTAAATTATTATGATAGCAGAGTGCACTTAACTTGGTTCGTTCTCAGTTGTCGATGATGCGATAAACTTGTGTTCTTCCTGAAAAGTCAGCAATGTAATATTTAAACTGGACAATCTTCCTTTTTCCCCCCCGACATTGATGTTTTTTATATTTATTTTGTTTGGGGAAAATATTTTAAAAATTCGACTTTGATTTTATATGTTTAGAAAAATATGCTGAACAACCTCGACACACTTATCTTTGTAAGAGATGCGGATTTCTTGTTTCGCTTGGAGTTTGGAAGCAAAGAAATGGAGCTGTAACTCTTGCAGAGTCTTTCGGGTGCAGTGCCTGGTCGAGTGACAGGTGGTGAGGGATCCTCTTGGGAATCAAAAGCCCAGGGTGTTATGAGGCAGGCATCCTTTGGAATTTTCTTTCTCTCAGGTATATTTATAGTCTTTAAAAGCTACCATTTAAGTTTAAGAAATCAAGCCTTATGAACTGATATGATTGTACCTTTAGAATCTTCCTGGTAACTCATCTCTGAGGTATAGCTTGGATCCTTGATCTTTCAAAGTTCATTTAAATGGAAATAAAATGATTGAAACAGATGTGTTTTTCTTTGCCTTGAGCATGTATTTGCCATGATTCCTGTGGTACCGCAGACCTGCAGGTCACTGTCCATGTTTCCTGCAGGTGGCATTCCCAGCCCATCATAAACACAAAACAGAAGTTGGAGGGGGCTTCCCTGGTGGCGCAGTGGTTGAGAATCTGCCTGCCAATGCAGGGGACATGGGTTTGGGCCCTGGCCCGGGAAGATCCCACATGCCGCAGAGCAACTAGGCCCGTGAGTCACAACTACTGAGCCTGCACGTCTGGAGCTTGTGCTCCACAACAAGAGAGGCCGTGACAGTGAGAGGCCCGCGCACTGCGATGAAGAGTGGCCCCCGCTCGCCACAACTAGAGAAAGCCCTCGCACAGAAATGAAGACCTGACACAGCCACAAATAAATAAATAAATAAATAAATTAAAAAAAGAAGTTGGAGGGATCAGGCAGGGGGTGCAGGGCTGTGTGTCAGGGGGTGTGGATGCCTGGAGATGGGCAGAGAAGGGGACATCTTCAAAGTGATGCTGAAAACTTGGCCTCTGTGCACTGGTGCCGAATCGAATCTTGGAGAGTTTTGGGTGAAGTAGAAAAGGATACCTTTATTGCTTTGCCAGGCAAAGGGGGACACAGTGGGCTTGTGCCCTGAAAAACTGTGTGTCCCAACCTGGGAGTATTTGGTGAGGAGTTTTAGAGCAATGGTTCAAGGACTGATAAGGATCAGGGTGTGTGCAGGGCCTGCGCTCCTTTAATCTGGCCTCAGGTGGTCTTCATGAAGAGCTTCTCTGGTTCCTTTAACCTGGAATGAAGAATGCTACATCTTCCATTTGTTGGGGGTTTTAGTTCTGTAAACAGCTCAAAGATATTGTTGTGTGTGTCCCTTGAGGGGGAACCAGGACCTGACCCAAGGCTGCACTACTGTTTCTTGCCTGCTCCTCCCTTGTCTCTGCATCCCCTCCCTTCCCTGATGAGCAACTGTTTGAAGCTGCCCTTTGGAACTCAGGGAAGGTAATGGAGGCTGGACAGAAAGACTCCCATGCCGAGGAGCCCCACAGGGTCCTGCTTGGGTTCAAAAGTATGGGTGACCTTGCAGCCAGGCCTTTCCCTCCCTCCAGTGATGAGGTGGTCTTGTCCCTGGTCCCCTAAATGGCCTGACCTGACTCACCTGCCATTCCCCTCACAGACTCCACTCCCACTATTGTCTCTTTCCCCCATCTGCAGCTCCAGTCACACCTCCCTTCTAGAACATTCCCATGACACACAAACCTGTTCTCACTTTCCACTCAAAGACAGCCCTCTAGACTTCCCTCCTTTTTCCAGTACTGTTCCCTTCCTCTATTTTTTAAGATTATAACATCTCCAAAGAACAGCCATCCGCCACCCATCCTCAGCTCCCGTTTTCTCCTCACCTGGCCACTGCACTGACAGTTCTGTTAGACGCACCAGTGCCCTCCACCTGACCAACACCGATGTCTTGCTGGAGCCCTTGGCCCCATCTGACACGGCTGAGCCCACCCTGCTCCCTTGGGCTCCCTCCCTGCTCCCTTGGGCTCCCCTCCCCTGTCTTCCAAGACCTCATGCTCTGCTGTATTTCCTCTCACCTCACCTCTTGGCCTCTCCTTCCTGGTCTCCTTTGCTGATTCCACGTTCACTCCCCAGCCTTGCCAGCCAGCATTTGGAGCACTCCAGGGCTGAAACTTCAGACCTCTTCTCTTCCTCGCCATTGACTCTCCCTTGGAGTCAAATGATCTCTAAATCACTTTTTGACCCACCTCTTAGAGAAATGCAAATAAAAACAAAAATAAACAAATGGGACCTAATGAAACTTTAAAGCTTTTGCACAGCAAAGGAAACCATAAACAAGACCAAAAGACAACCCTCAGAATGGGAGAAAATATTTTCAAATGAAGCAACTGACAAAGGATTAATTTCCAAAATTTACAAGCAGCTCATGCAGCTCAATAACAAAAAAACAAACAACCTAATTCAAAAATGGGCAGAAAACCTAAATAGACATTTCTCCAAAGAAGATATACAGACTGCCAACAAACACATGAAAGAATACTCAACATCATTAATCATTAGAGAAATGCAAATCAAAACTACAATGAGATATCATCTCACACCAGTCTGAATGGCCATCATCAAAAAATCTAGAAACAATAAATGCTGGAGAGGGTGTGGAGAAAAGGGAAAACTCTTGCACTGCTGGTGGGAATGTGAATTGTTACAGCCACTATGGAGAACAGTATGGAGGTTCCTTAAAAAACTAGAAATAGAACTACCATATGACCCAGCAATCCCACTCCTGGGCATATACCCTGAGAAAACCATAATTCAAAAAAGAGTCATGTACCAAAATGTTCATTGCAGCTCTATTTACAATAGCCAGGAGATGGAAACAACCTAAGTCCCCATCATCGGATGAATGGATAAAGAAGATGTAGCACATATATACAATGGAATATTACTCAGCCATAAAAAGAAACGAAATTGAGCTATTTGTAATGAGGTGGATAGACCTAGAGTCTGTCATACAGAGTGAAGTAAGTCAGAAAGAGAAAGACAAGTACCGTATGCTAACACATATATATGGAATTTAAGAAAAAAAAATGTCATGAAGAACCTAGGGGTGATACAGAATAAAGACACAGACCTACTAGAGAACTGACTTGAGGATATGGAGAGGGGGAAGGGTGAGCTGTGACAAAGCGAGAGAGAGGCATGGACATATGTACGCTACCAAACGTAAGGTAGATAGCTAGTGGGAAGCAGCCGCATAGCACAGGGAGATCAGCTCGGTGCTTCGTGATTGCCTGGAGGGGTGGGATAGGGAGGGTCGAAGGGAGGGAGATGCAAGAGGGAAGAGATATGGGAACATATGTATATGTATAACTGATTCACTCTGTTATAAAGCAGAAACTAACACACGATTTTAAAGCAATTATACCCCAATAAAGATGTTAAAAAAAAAAAAAAAGATCCTGCATGCTGCAACTAAGACCTGGCACAGACTAAATAAATAAATAAACTTTTTTTTGAAAAAAGGGTATGAGAAAGAGAGAATCTCCTCCCAGAGACAGACACACACCCACCACTCTGTCATGTCCCCATTACATATTTATTCCTCTTGTTTCAGCACATTGCCTAACAGTCTTCAGGGTAAACCACCTCTATTATTTGGTCTAGGTAGCATTCTTGCCTTAGGACAAAGTATCCCTGGCTCTAATCCATGTGGTTCTGCTGAGACTGTATCAGTCACTACCTATGACCCCTCAAGGCTGCAGGGTCCGGAGAATGAGCCACAACTCAGGTGTGGCCCATCAGATCTCCTCCCCCGCCCCCAACCCCACCATTGGCAACATGAATTGACCCAAGGTATGGGCCTGTGACACAAGCAGACCAGTCAGAGAGCTTTGAAGGTATGGAACCACAAAAGCTGGGAAAGATGCTCTCTCCCTGTGCAGACTGCAGCCCCCATGGTCCATGGCCTCTGTCACTGGCAGAGAACTTGATTCAATAGGAGAAGATAAGGTTATCTGCTCTTTGGAGGTAGGGTCTTTAAGGTAAAATGAGGTCATCGGTTGGGTCCTAATCCAATAGGATACAAAGGAGAGAACACGTAAGGACACAGGGAGAAGACAGTTGTGTACAAGCCAAGAGGCCTCAGAAGAACCAACCCTGCCAACATCTTGATCTAGGTCTTTCAGCTTCCAGAACTGAAAGCAAATGCATTTCTATAGTTTAAGCCTCCTGGTCTGTGGTATTTTGTTACAGCAGCTGGAGCAGACTATGTCATAGAGCATTCTGCCTATGTTTTCCTCTAAGAGTTTGATAGTTTCTGGCCTTACATTTAGGTCTTTAATCCATTCTGAGCTTATTTTTTGTGTATGGTGTTAGGGAGTGATCTAATCTCATACTTTTACATGTACCTGTCCAGTTTTCCCAGCACCACTTATTGAAGAGGCTGTCCTTTCTCCACTGTACATTCCTGCCTCCTTTATCAAAGATAAGGTGACCATATGTGCGTGGGTTTATCTCTGGGCTTTCTCTCCTGTTCCATTGATCTATCTTTCTGTTTTTGTGCCAGTACCATACTGTCTTGATTACTGTAGCTTTGTAGTTTAGTCTGAAGTCAGGGAGCCTGATTCTTCCAGCTCCGTTTTTTGTTCTCAAGATTGCTTTGGCTATTCGGGCTCTTTTGTGTTTCCATACACATTTTGAAATTTTTTGTTGTAGTTCTGTGAAAAATGCCAGTGGTAGTTTGATAGGGATTGCATGGAATCTGTAGATTGCTTTGGGTAGTAGAGTCATTTTCACAATGTTGATTCTTCCAATCCAAGAGCATGGTATATCTCTCCATCTATTTGTATCATCTTTAATTTCATTCATCAGTGTCTTATAATTTTCTGTATACAGGTCTTTTGTCTCCATAGGTAGGTTTATTCCTAGATATTTTATTATTTTTGTTGCGGTGGTAAATGGGAATGTTTTCTTGATTTCACTTTCATATTTTTCATCATTAGTGTATAGGAATGCCAGAGATTTCTGTGCATCAATTTTGTATCCTGCTACTTTACCAAATTCATTGATTAGCTCTAGTAGTTTTCTGGTAGCATCCTTAGGATTCTCTATGTATAGTATCATGTCATCTGCAAACAGTGACATCTTTACTTCTTCTTTTCCGATTTGGATTCTTTTTATTTCCTTTTCTTCTCTGATTGCTGTGGCTAAAACTTCAAAAACTATGTTGAATAAGAGTGGTGAGAGTGGGCAACCTTGTTTTATTCCTGATCTTAGTGGAAATGCTTTCAGTTTCTCACGACTGAGGACGATGTTGGCTGTGGGTTTGTCATATATGGCCTTTATTATGTTGAGGAAAGTTCCCTCTATGCCTACATTCTGCAGGGTTTTTATCATATATGGGTGTTGAAATTTTTCAAAAGCTTTCTCTGCATCTATTGAGATGATCATATGTTTTTTAATTCAATTTGTTAATATGGTGTATCACGTTGATTGATTTGCATATATTGTAGAATCCTTGCATTCCTGGAATAAACCCCACTTGATCATTGTGTATGATCCTTTTAATGTGCTCTTGGATTCTGTTTGCTAGTATTTTGTTGAGGATTTTTGTATCTATGTTCATCAGTGATATTGGCCTGTAGTTTTCTTTCTTTGTGACTTCCTTGTCTGGTTTTGGTATCAGGGTGATGGTGGCATTGTAGAATGAGTTTGGGAGTATTTCTCCCTCTGCTACATTTTGGAAGAGTTTGAGAAGGATAGGTGTTAGCTCTTCTCTAAATGTTTGATAGAATTCGCCTGTGAAACCATCTGGTCCTGGGCTTTTGTTTACTGGAAGATTTTTAATCACACTTTCAATTTCAGTGCTTGTGATTGCTTTGTTCATATTTTCTAGTTCTTCCTGATTCAGTCTTGGCAGGTTGTGCTTTTCTAAGAATTTGTCCATTTCTTCCAGTTTGTCCATTTTATTGGCATAGAGTTGCTTGTAGTAATCCCTCATGATCTTTTGTATTTCTGCAGTGTTAGTTGTTACTTCTCCTTTTTCATTTCTAATTCTATGGATTTGAGTCTTCTCCCTTTTTTCCTTGATGAATCTGGCTAATGGTTTATCAGTTTTGTTTATCTTCTCAAACAACCAGCTTTTAGTTTTATTGATCTTTGCTATTGTTTCCTTCATTTCTTTTTCATTTATTTTTTATGTGATCTTCATGTTTTCTTTCCTTCTGCTAATTTTGAGGTTTTTTGTTCTTCTTTCTCTAATTGCTTTAGGTGCAAGGTTAGGTTGTTTATTCGAGATGTTTCCTGTTTCTTAAGGTAGGATTGTATTGCTATAAACTTCCCACTTAGAACTGCTTTTGCTGCATCCCATAGGTTTTGGGTCATCGTGTCTCCATTGTCATTTGTTTTTAGATATTTTTTGATTTCCTCTTTGATTTCTTCAGTGATCACTTCGTTATTAAGTAGTGTACTGTTTAGCCTCCATGTGTTTGTATTTTTTACAGATCTTTTCCTGTAATTGATATCTAGTCTCATAGCATTGTGGTCGGAAAAGATACTTGATAAAATTTCAATTTTCTTAAATTTACCAAGGCTTGATTTGTGACCCAAGATATGATCTATCCTGGAGAATGTTCCATGAGCACTTGAGAAAAATGTGTATATTCTGTTGGTTTTGCATGGAATGTCCTATAAATATCAATTAAGTCCATCTTGTTTAATGTATCATTTAAGGCTTGTGTTTCCTTATTTATTTTCATTTTGGATGATCTGCCCATTGGTGAAAGTGGGGTGTTAAAGTCCCCTACTATGAATGTGTTACTGTCGATTTCCCCTTTTATGGCTGTTAGTATTTGACTTATGTATTGAGGTGCTCCTATGTTGGGAGCATAAATATTTACAATTGTTATATCTTCTTCTTGGATCGATCCCTTGATCATTATGTAGTGTCCTTCTTTGTCTCCTCTGGTAGTCTTTATTTTAATGTCTATTTTGTCTGATATGAGATTGCTACTCCAGCTTTCTTTTGGTTTCCATTTGCATGGAATATCTTTCTCCATCCCCTTACTTTCAGTCTGTATGTGTCCCTATGTCTGAAGTGGGTCTCTTGTAGACAGCATATATATGGGCCTTGTTTTTGTATCCACTCAGCCAGTCTGTGTCTTTTGGTGGGAGCATTTAATTCATTTACAGTTAAGGTAATTATTGATATGTATGTTCCTATTCCCATTTTCTTAATTGTTTTGTGTTTGTTATTGTAGGTCTTTTCCTTCTCTTGTGTTTCTTGGCTAGAGAATGTCCTTTAGCATTTGTTGTAAAGCTGGTTTGGTGGTGCTGAACTCTCTCAGCTTTTGCTTGTCTGTAAAGATTTAAATTTCTCCATCAAATTTGAATGAGATCCTTGCTGGGTAGAGTAATCTTGGTTGTATGTTTTTCTCCTTCATCACTTTAAGTATGTCTTGCCAGTCCCTTCTGGCTTGCAGAGTTTCTGCTGAAAGATCAGCTGTTAACCTTATGGGGATTCCCTTGTGTGTTATTTGTTGTTTTTACCTTGCTGCTTTTAATATGTTTTCTTTGTATTTAATTTTTGAAAATTTGATTAATATATGTCTTGGCGTGTTTCTCCTTGGATTTATCCTGTATGGGACTCTCTGTGCTTCCTGGATTTGATTAACTATTTCCTTTCCCATATTAGGGAAGTTTTCAACTCTAATCTCTTCAAATATTTTCTCAGTCCCTTTCTTTTTCTCTTCTTCTTCTGGGACCCCTATAATTCGAATATTGGTGCATTTAATGTTGTCCCAGAGGTCTCTGAGACTGTCCTCAATTCTTTTCATTCTTTTTTCTTTATTCTTCTCTGCAGTAGTTATTTCCACTATTTTATGTTCTAGGTCACTTATCCGTTCTTCTGTCTCAATTATTCTGCTATTGATCCTATCTAGAGTATTTTTAATTTCATTTATTGTGTTGTTCATCATTGCTTGTTTTATCTTTAGTTCTTCTAGGTCCTTGGTAAATGTTTCTTTCATTTTCTCTATTCCATTTCCAAGATTTTGGATAATCTTTACTATCATTATTCTGAATTCTTTTTCTGGTAGACTGCCTATTTCCTCTTCATTTGTTAGGTCTGGTGGGTTTTTATCTTGCTCCTTCATCTGCTGTGTGTTTTTCTGTCTTCTCATTTTGCTTATCTTACTGTGTTTGGGGTCTCCTTTTTGCAGGCTGCAGTTTCGTAGTTCCCATTGTTTTTGGTGTCTGTCCCCAGTGGCTAAAGTTGGTTCAGTGGATTGTGTAGTCTTCCTGATGGAGGGGACTAGTGCCTGTGTTGTAGTGGATGAGGCTGGATCTTGTCTTTCTGGTGGGTCTGCATCTGGTGGTGTGTTTTGAGGTGTCGGTGGGCTTATTATGATTTTAGGCAGCCTCTCTGCTAATGGGTGGGGTTGTGTTCCTGTCTTGCTAGTTGTTTGGGAGAGGGTGTCCAGCACTGTAGCTTGCTGGTTGAGTGAAGCTGGGTGCTGGTGTTGAGATGTAGATCTCTGGGAGATTTTCGCCATTTGATATTATGTGGAGCTGGGAGGTCTCTTGTGGACCAGTGTCCTGAAGTTGGCTCTCCCACCTCTGATGCATAGCACTGACTGCTGGCTGCAGCACCAAGAGCCTTTCATCTACACGGCTCAGAATAAAATGGAGAAAAAGTAGAAAGAAAGAAAGAAAGAAAGAAAGAAAGAAAGAAAGAAAGAAAGAAGGAAAGAAAGGAAGGAAGGAAGGAAGGATGGAAGGAGGGAAGGAAGAAAGAAAAAGAAAGAAAGAGGATAAAATAAAATAAAGTTATTAAAATAAAAAATAATTATTAAGAAAAACGTTTTTTTAAAAAGAAAAAAACAAAAACAAAACAAAACAAAACACCAAAACAAAAAAATGGACGGATAGAACCCTAGGACAAATGGTGACAGCAAAGCTATACAGACAAAATCTCACACAGAAGCATACACATACACACTCACAAAAAGAGGAAAAGGGGAAAAAATAGTAAATCTTGCTCTCAAAGTCCACCTCCTCAATTTGGGCTGATTCATTGTCTATTCATGTATTCCACAGATGCAGGGTACATCAAGTTGATTGTGGAGATTTAATCTGCTGCTCTTGAGGCTGCTGGGAGAGATTTCCCTTTCTCTTCTTTGTTCGCACAGCTCCCGGGGCTCAGCTTTGGATTTGGCCCCGCCTCCGCGTGTAGGTCGCCTGAGGGCGTCTGTTCTTCCCTCAGAGAGGACGGGGTTAAAGGAGCAGCTGATTCGGGGACTCTGGCTCACTGAGGCCGGGGGGAGGGAGGGGCACGGAGTGCGGGGTGGGCCTGTGGCGGCAGAGGCCGGCGTGATGTTACACCAGCCTGAGACGTGCCATGCGTTCTCCTGGGGAAGTTGTCCCTGGATCCCGGGACCCTGGCAGTGGCGGGCTGCACCGGCTCCCCGGAAGGGGTGTGTGGATAGTAACCTGTGCTCGCACACAGGCTTCTTGGTGGCGGCAGCAGCAGCCTTAGCGTCTCATGCCGGTCTCTGGTGTCCACACTGTTAGCCGCAGCTCGTGCCCGTCTCTGGAGCTCCTTTAAGCGGCGCTCTTAATCCCCTCTCCTCGCGCACCAGGAAACAAAGAGGGAAGAAAAAGTCTCTTGCCTCTTAGGCAGGTCCAGACTTTTCCCTGGACTCCCTCCCGGCTAGCCGTCGTGCACTAGTCGCCGGAAGGCTGTGTTTCCGCTGCCAGCCCCAGTCCTCTCCCTGCCCTCTGACCGAAGCCCAAGCCTCAGCTCCCAGCCCCGCCCGCCGGAGCAGACAAGCCTCTCGGGCTGGTGAGTGCCGGTCAGCCCCGATCCTCTGTGTGGGAATCTCCCCGCTTTGCCCTCCACACGCCTGTGGCTGCACTGTCCTCTGCGGCTCCGAAGCTGCCCACTCCGACACCCGCAGTCTCCACCCGCGAAGGGGCTCCTAGTGTGTGGAAACCTTTCCTCCTTCACGGCTCCCTCCCACTGGTGCAGGTCCCATCCCTATTCTTTTGTCTCTGTTTTTTCTTTTGCCCTACCCAGGTATGTGGGGAGTTTCTTGCCTTATTGGGAGGTCTGAGGTCTTCTGCCAGCGTTCAGTAGGTGTTCTGTAGGAGTTGTTCCACATGTAGGTGTATTTCTGGGGTATCTGTGGGAAGGAAGGTGATCTACGTGTCTTACTCTTCCGCCATCTTCCTGATCTCCCATCAATCACTCCTGCAGGATCTTTAGTTGTGGCATGTGGGCTTCTTTAGTTGTGGCATACAAACTCTTAGTTGCGGCATATCCTTGCAGGATCTATTTCCCCAGCCAGGGATCACACCTGGGCCACCTGTATTGGGAGCGTGGAGTCTTACCCACTGGGCAACCAGGGAAGTCCCTTTCTCATGCTTCTTGAAACATACTTCTTAAGTAGCTGTCTACCTTTTCTGCCCATGAGTCCACTAGTCCTAAATAGCTTAAATGGTCAGCTAACAATAAGCATTTACTAGGTATTAGCAATTGATTTATGTACATTATTTCATTTAATTCCTATTGAATAGCCACTAGAATTATCCCCACCTTACAACAGACAAAGTGACCTGTGTTAGGTGATTAAGAAGCCAAAGGAGAAATAAACTGTGACATCAACAATTCCCTTCACGTTGGCCTGGTGAGTTCCTCTGTGCACATGGAATAGCAACTGAACTCAGGAATGTCCTATGACTGATGAAATCCTTATTCAGGTGTACTATCTCATGATGCAGAGCTATAAGGTAGGTCTAGAAAAGAGTCACTTAGGTAGGAAACCACAAAGATAACAGATCCGGTACAGTCTTTTTTTTTTTTTTTTTGTGGTACACGGGCCTCTCACTGTTGTGGCCTCTCCCAAGGCGGAGCACAGGATCTGGACGCGCAGGCTCAGCGGCCATGGCTCACGGGCCCAGCCGCTCCGTGGCATGTGGGATCTTCCCAGACCGGGGCACGAACCCTTGTCCCCTGCATCGGCAGGTGGACTCTCAACCACTGCGCCACCAGGGAAGCCCACCGGTACTGTCTTTAGAGTTCTAGGTGGTTCTGCTCTGCATGTTCGTGCCATATGGCCAATGTCTATGAACCATGACAAAATATTCTTCCCATCACGCACCTGCAGCCAATCCTGACTCTGGGCTGACCAAAGCTTCTGTTTATCCTCTTGTTATTTGAACAACACCGTGGCCCTGAAGGTTTCTGGGGGACACTGTCCTTCATCAGTAGAGATGAAGATTGGAACTCAACAGTTAAATTCCTGTTCAGTCGTGAGAACTTGACTGCGTCTATATTAAGGCAGTCTTTTAATTAATGCTTTTAGCGGTAATGCTTTTAGTGATGCCTGCTCATCTCAGGTAAGAAGCCCAGAGTATCAGACAGGAGAGGGGCCTTGGAGACCCACGGGTCCAACCTCCTTATTGCAGAGACGATGAAACTAAGTTAGATCGGACTTATCTACAGGAGAAAACACCAGAAACAAGGTCATTTATTCATTTCTCTGTAATTTTAGCTCCTTTTGGATTTTGAATGCTACTTTAAATCATAGCACTTAAGATATTTTATATATATATACACATAAATATGTATATATACATATATATGTATATATACATATTTATGTGTATATATATATATATATGCACATATATATATATATATACACATACACCATTCTGCATTTGATTTTGCAAAGTGTAAGCAAAGATCTCAAAGTTAAAACCATCCGACTCAGAGACTCGGAAAGTTTAAAGAATTTGCCCAAGTCTGTCTGAGTCAGCTCAGCCTTCTGTAACAAAAATACCACAGACAGGGTGGCTTAAAGAACAGAAATTTATTTCTCACAGATCTGGGGGCTAGAAGTCCGAGATCAAGGTGCTAGCAGTCTGGTTTCTGGTGAGGTGTGTTTCCTCATTTTCCTTATTTGGAGGAGAGCAAGCGAGCTCATATCTCTGGTGTCTCTTAATCCCATCATGAGGAGGGAGGGGGACAAAAACATTTAGTTCATAGCAAAGGTGCACATCTAGAAATTGGCCCTGGAGTTCTAACTCCAACTGCATGGCAGTAAAGCCTAGAATTCAAATTTAGAGCCAGAGGTATACATCGTAAAACAATTATGTGCTTAGATTTCCAACAGTTTACTGACAGCCAATCGCTATGCATTCATTCATCAAATTTTTGTTGAACACTTACTGTGGGCCGGGTTTCCTGCCCTCATGGAATTCATTTTCTATTAAAGGAAATGGTTTGTTGACAGGCATTCACAGTGCAGTGTGATAAGGGCTGTGTTGGTAAGTTTCATGCTGGGTGCGATGGGTGCACAGAGAAAGGATCTAATGTATTCTTGAGGGACCAGGAAAGCTCTCCAGAAAAAGTGAACTCTAACCTGAGACCTGTGTAAGACTCAGCCTCATGGGAGGCACAGGAGGGCTTCAGGGACAAAATGGTGAGTTGGGGAAAGAAATACTGTTCAGTAAGCAGAAGCCAAGTCCATAGGGGCAGGACCAAGGGATAAGACATGCTATGGACTCAATGTCTGTGTCCCCCTCAAATTCATATGTGGAAGCCCTAATCCCCAGTGTGATGGTATTCGGAGGTGGGATCCTTGGGAAGTGATTAGACTGTGAGGATGGAGTCCTCATGATGGGATTAGTGCCCTTATAAGAAGAGACATGAGAGAGAGAATTTCTCTCTCCTCTGTGTGAGGATACAGCAAGAAGGCCAAGAAGACATTTGTCTGAAAACCAGGAAGAGATGTCTTACCAGGAACCGAGTCTTCTGGTGCCTTGGTCTTAGACTTTGAGCCTCCAGAACTGTGAGAAATAAATTTCTGTTCTTTAAGCCACCCAGTCTATGGTATTTGTTATGGCAGCCTGAGCTGACGAGACAAGACTAGATAATTTGGAACCAGATAATGAATGGCTTCACAGCATGTAGTGGGACATAATTCTAAAACGGTCCCCTGAGATCTCCCACCCTGATCTCAAGGACTGTGAATATGATGAGACATTACAGCCATGATTACATTACATTACATGGAAAAAGGGATTTTGCAGATGTAAGTAAGGTTACCAATCAGTTGGCTTTGAGTTAATGAAAAGGGAGATTATCTGGGTGAGTCTATTCTAATCACACGAGCCCTTTAAAAGCAGAGCGTTTCTCCTGACTAGTGGCAGAAAGAAGTCACAGTGATGCCAAAATTGAGACTGCAACATGCTGTTGCTGGCTTAAGGACGGGGGTGGCCATTGTCAGGGAATGTGCACATCTTCAGCTGACAACCAGCACAGAAGTGGGACTTCAGTCCTACAGAGTCGAGGAACAGAGCGTGCCAACAACCTGGATGAACTTGGGAGTGGATTCTTCCCCCAAACTTTCCAATAAGAATCCAGCCTGGCTGACACTTTGTGACAGTGTGAGGTCCTTAGTGGAGCCCTCTCCAGGACATCCAGACTTCCCGCCTGCAGAGCTGTGAGAGAATAAATAGTATGAGGCAATTTGCTACACAGCGATAGAAAACTCATACTCAAGCCAAGTTAAAAATAAAATAGATGTAAAAACCAAAAATAATCCACTACCAAATGGAATGCTGTAGTACATTAAAAAATATGACAGGGGCTTCCCTGGTGGCGCAGTGGTTGAGAGTCCGCCTGCCGATGCAGGGCACATGGGTTCGTGCCCCAGTCCGGGAGGATCCCACATGCCGCAGAGCGGCTGGGCCCGTGAGCCATGGCCGCTGAGCCTGCGTGTCCAGAGCCTGTGCTCCGCAACGGGAGAAGCCACAACAGTGAGAGGCCCGCGTACCGCAAAACAAACAAACAAACAAAATGACAATATTGTTTAAGATTGGAAAGTCTGTTGGTGTAATTTACATTAACAGGATGTGTTAGGGTGTAAGTTTGGCTCCTGGAGCAGAGAGATCTAAAATAACAGCAATTTTAACAAGACAGAATTTTGTGTCTTACACAAAACTCTGCACAGATGGTCTAAAGCTGGTGTGGTGACTCATGGTCAATAGTGACTTACACTCAGTCATTGCCTTGCCCCCTTCAACACATGGCTTCCATCTTCTGGTCCAGATGGTTGCTCCAGCTGCCGTCATGATATATCCCAGGCAGTAGGAAGGAAGAAATGGGAGAAACGGGCATGCCTTCCTATCCATCCCCTGCTCTTCCCGGGTGACTTCAAGGGCAAGACAAAGACATGGCAACTGCACATATTTCAAATCACAACTCAGCAGCCAGAACTTAGTCACATGGACACATCTAGCTTCAAGGGATTTGAGGAAAGTATTGAGTGGCCACGTGTCCCCTGAAATTTTACTACTATGGAAGGAAAAGAGAACAGATAATAGGGGAAAACTAGCTGTCTCTGCCCCAAGGAGAAAAAAGAAGATTCTCTTATTAAATGCAGATAAAACATTTAATAAAATGAAACACCATTTGTTATCAGTCAGTGTTCTCCAGAGAAACAGAAAAAGTATATATTTTTACTCAAATCTATATATTAATAGAATACACACACACACACACACACACACCACACACATTTATTGCAAGCAATTGGCTTGGGTAACTGAGGGTCTGGCAAATCTGAAATCTGTAGGGCAGGTCAGCAGGCTGGAGACGTTCATGCAAGAGCTGATGTTGCAGTCCTGAGGCAGAATTTCTTCTTCCCTAGGAAACTTCAGTAGACTCTAAAGGCCTTCAACTGATTGGATGAGGCCCACCCTCATCTCACTGGAGATTACTTCAATGGCGAGTAGCCTGCTTTCCTAACCACATTTATAAGATACCACCACTGCAACACCTTGATTAGTGTTTGATTGGATAACTGGGGACTCTAGCCTAGCTCAGTTGACAAATCAAACTAATCCTCAAGCCAAAGGGAAAAAAAAAAGCAAATTAGGCTTTGAAAATATTTCCTGAACCTGATAAATGCAATTGTAGTCCATATCGATTATATTTTACATTTCAATATTCGTGTATATATTTAGTCTGCTCACAATCTGAATCTCCTTCCTACATTTGGGAAATCCACTTTTCTGTGAGTGTCAGTGACAGCCCAGCCCCATCTACCATTCTAGAGGCCCCAAAGTCTGATCCTGTCCCTGCTCGCCCCCAGCTGCTCTGTGACTTAAACCTAGCCGATTGGATGCTCTACCAGTGACTTTGATAAGGAATGGCTTTCACAAAGAAACAGCTCTGGTTTGGGGCTGTCCCTGGTGGAAAGGGAAGAAGCATCCCGCCAGTACCCTCACCAGGCTGTTTCTGGAAATTTCCCTGGGCCCTGGGTTCCTGCATAGCCTCCTTGGTTCATGCCTATTCTCTAAGCCTGCTTTTTTCAGCCTTCTCATTGATTCTGTTAGAAACCTGCCATCTCTTTTTTGTTGTCCCTTTTGTGATAAGTTTAGCCTGAATCAGATTCTGAGGTATGTAACCCTAAACCCTAATTGGTATATACAGAAAGGTTACAGCAAAAATCAAACCTAATGGTGAAATGTGAGGACACCTTTTAAAGTGGTGTTTCTCGACTGGAACAGAGACAATATTGCCCCTCAAGGGACATTTGGCAATGTCTGGAGATCTTCTCGGTTGTCACAACCTGCAGCGGGGATGGTGTGGATGGGGGTGAGGGCTCTGTGCTATGGCATCCAGCATCTACTGGTAGAGGCCAGGGATGCTGCTACACCTCCTATGAAGTCAATAGTGCTGAGATTGAGAAACTCTGCTCTAAAGTGAGAAACAAGACAAGGAAGCTTGCTTTCACTGTTTCTATTCAGTGCTCTATTGAAGAATGTAGAAAGCAAAATAAAGCAAGAGAAAAAGAGATGTAAGGGCTGGAATGGAAAAAAATGTTTACTTCTTGCAGACGATATGACTGAACACCTGAAGATAATATTCAGAAACTAGTAAAACCGTAGATAACTCATCACGGTTGCTGGATATGAGATCAATATACATAAGTAAACAGCATAGTAACAACAACAACTTTAAAAGTAATACTACTACTTCTCTGCGTTATTTTTGCAACTTCTTGTGAATATATAATTATTTCAAAATAAAAAGGTTTTAAAAGATAATTTCAAAAATTTCTTTAGTAGCAGCAACAAAAACTCTAAGCTCTTTAAGATTAATTTAACCAAAATGTGAAAGAAATTTGTGAGGAAAATTATGTATCTTCATTGAAGAACAAAATAAGAATTAAATAAACGGAGAGACATATCATATTCGTGTTTGGAAAAATCCAATGCTGTAGGTTGTCACTTCTTTTAAAATTCATCTGTACATTCAATGCAATTCCAGCAAAAATCCCAACAAGGCTTTTAATAGAAGTCAACAAATTGACCTAAAGGATCCAGGTCTTGATGTATCTCTGTGTTTATTTCAAAGCACCCGGTATTTGTCGAATGTTTTACAGTCGTGCTTCAAGAGATATGCAGTGGTTTATACCCTGAACCGGTTCTGACTTGACCACAGATGCACAAATGAGACCTGGACGTGTCCAAAAGTTCCCTTCGCTTCATCACCACGCTAAGATCTCCGCAGGGGGTGGAGGAGGTGGGGTGGGGTGGGCTAGAGAGACTTGCCCTCTGCTAGGCACACTTTGTGCCGAGTGCAAAGAAGCCTGGAAGACTGAGCATGCCCTGGCTGCCCCCAGCTGCCCTCAGAAATCTCTGCCACTTTCCTAGAGCCTGCCTCCTACCCCTTCAAATCCTTCACTCCCCTCCCTTTGGAGAGAAGGTACTTTTAGAGCATGAACCCTCCTTTCTCCATTCCTTGATCAATGAATCAAGTTTCTGCTCTGCTCTACCTGACAATTGATTGGCATCTGCAGCTCTGGGCAAAGGACCCATTAAGGGGTCACCCACCCATTGGGGATCAGTAACAGTTGTCTTCTCTCAACACCCAGCTGGATCTCCATACCTCTGGAAACCTTCCTTCCGTCAGTTAACACATCTGTTTCTTCTCCATTTCCCCCCAGCACACTGTTAATACCCAGGAGACACAGAGTCTGCCCTGTGTCCCATATAGGTAGGGATTTTCTATTTCGATGAGACTGAGAGATCCCAGGAGATGGGGCCCCTCCATTGCAGGTAATAAGTGACCTGGTCTCCTCTGCATCTAGGATGGTGTGAATAGTATTCCATCCAACGGAGAATAGAGAAATAGCCACTCAAATCATTCTCTGTGCTCTGTGGTTCTGAACTCAGCTGAGAAAGACATTCTTCAAAGTGGATGCTCTGTAAATGCAAAATTCATGAGATAATACATTCTGAATCTGAATTCCAGAGGCAGTGGGATTTGAATCTGTGTTGGAACAATCACTCCACACCCTTTTCCCCTTTTCTTGCTCTGCTCTGTACTCTAGAGGCTATCGAATGAAAATATTTAATTTTGCAGGCTCCTTTGTAGCTAGGGTGGCTCTTTATAGAACTCTGGTTCAGGCAGAAGTCCCTGGGGGAGGCCTCTCTTGTGCTTCCCCTCTTCTGTCGACCTGGAATGCGGGTGTAATAGCCGGAGGAGCCGCAGCCATTTTTTCACACTTAGAGTCACATGGTAATTATGATGAAGCCAGAAGACACAGGATGACATTGTTTTGGATTGGTCTCAGCCTATTAATAATGATGCTATTCACTAGGAATGCCTGGGGGTGTTCACCTGGGACCTTTTGGTGAGTCCTCAGAGACATTTCCCTGACCAGAGCCAATGTTGAGGCTGGACTGGCTCTGACAGATCATGTTATAATTGCAAGATGTACCTCAGCAACAACGATTAGGGAACTTTGCAAAAATCAGATTTATTACTCTGGGTTCTGGAGCGTACATGCCAGGTTTAAGACCATACTGTGAGGTTGCAGGTAGAGAGGGACAGAGAGAGAGACTGAGCATGTATCTGGGGTTTTTGCCTTTATTGGGATTGAGGGTTGGGTGTCTAGGGTTGCAGGTTCATTTTTTTACTGACAAATTTACAACATAAGAGTGGAAATTAAAGCACAGGAAAGGACACACAGGGTCAGTCCGGTGGTCAGTTATCATCCAGAACCTTCTAAAAGGAGAACTTTGTGGGTGGGGGGCAGCCTGGCCCTTGACCTAGTTATGTAGTTGGCAATGTGTTTATTTGAGATGGATTTGTTGGCGATCAAAAGCTTAACGTCAGCACTTATGCTCAGAAAAGCTAGTTGTCAGGTACTCTCACTGCAGACATCCTTGAGTATTGGCCTCGGCCTTGGACTGTTTACTACTAAGCTTCACATTGGATGAGAAAAATAAAACTCTTTACTTCTTTAAACTAGTCTTTGTCAAGTTTTTCACACACACACACACACACACACACGCACACACGCCTGATATCTCTAATGTAGGGGTGGAAAAATTCCTTTCTTCCCTTCTAGATTCTTTGGATGGTTTAATAATGAAATTGACGCAACACAAAGTAACAAGAGAAAATTTAATTACATACATATATACGGGAGTCCCATAAAAATATGAGACTCAAAGAAGTGACCAAAGCAGGAAGCTTTTATATCTTTTAGACAAAGAAAATAAATTTGTGAAGAATTGATAAGACAAAGGGGTTTAGGCTTTGCATAGCAAATGGGTGAAAAAATAACCAGGTTTGTTTACACAGCCTGCTTGGCCCTGAATTCCCAGGCTCTGGTGATAAGATGCCTTCTACCCTCCTGGTACAGGGAGGGCACCTTTCACCCTGGAGATTGATCAACTGCTTTCAGGGACACAGAGAAGGGTCAGCGTGTTCTTGCAACAGCTGTTTCTCAAATACCTTTAATTCAAAATAATCAATCATATTTGGGGGTGGCTTATTCTGCTCCGCTTTATCTCCATAAAATCCTCCTCTCCCATGCTTCTGGTTAATTAAAGGAGAGGGTTCTTCAACTCTCCTGCTTTAAGCTAATGCTTTAAAGGCAGGGTGTGCACATACAACAGCAATAAGGTAATTAATAAGTAATTTATTTTCTGCAGTTCATTTTTCCTTTAACTTCTTATAAGCCTCCTCCACTTACTAAGTGATTTCTGAGAACTTACTATCAGCTGCGCTCTGGCTCTGGAGTGGTCAACCAGCCATGTAGCATCGCTGGCTGTGGTGTGCTGGTAAATGCTTAGGGGTGGGGGGACCCCATGCCATTTGTGCATTTCCATTTGTGCATTTCCCATTTCTATGGTGTAAGTACTACCATCAAGGTGATTTCAAGCTCCCAATAGAGATGCACATAACTGGTCCCTGGGAGCCCTGAATGCCACACCTGCAGCACACCCCTGGAACTCGGTGCTCCCAAAGATAACATCAGGGCTCTTGCAAAATTCATTTTCTTAAGAGTGAGCCTTAAACACATTTCTCCAGATAAAAGGCTTTTGATGACTAGATCCAACCCGAGGGGAATGGCTGGGAGGCTGAGTGGATTTGGTCCCAGACCAGTGGCTTTCCTTTACCCCGAATTCCCCAAAAGTCTTGTCAAGAGCTCCACCACCTTCCCATTTTCGTTGTTTTGTGTCATGCTGATTATGAAACCCACCATCTTCACTCTAATTTCTTTGGGGAGGGAATTTAATAGACCCATTTTTTCTGACAGTTATGTTTAATCATCCATTCCAGGCTGATCTGATGTGTTCAAAATCGCTGTGAATTATTTCTACCTTTGGTTATTTCACATACTATTTCCTTATGCTGAAGTTCACGTAAGGGATTCTGCCACTAGCAAGTACCTGAACTAAAAGAGGCTGGCCGCGCAGCATTGACAAAGGCCGACTTGGCTGTTAGTGATGCTGGGGAGGGAGCCTCCCCTACGTGGGTCCTCACCTTCCCCAACCACACCCACTCACTCAGACTATAGCGACTTGCCCTTCCTCTTGGGCTGAGCTGGTGAGATCCCAATTATGTCACCTGAAGTTACAATTTCATTAATTGGGTCTCATTAACCAGGGATTATTTATACCTCTCTTTGTTTAGTTCAGGTTTCCTGTTATACTTGGAAGCAAGTGTTTGCTAAGCAAATTAACTGTGCAATCAAGATCCCAGGGAGAATGTTTAAGTGATTAAACGTCAAAGGTAAATTACAATTTAAATAAATACCCCAGGGTCTTTCCCTAGAAACATCTTGGGAGGCAAATAATTTAGTTATTTTATACACCTAGAAATCATAAAAGCAAGATTTTTAAAAACGTTATTCTATTATAATTGAGAATATTCAGATTGACGTGACTGCACCCAAATTGTGCAAATGAGAACTTTGAGTATACTTCAGAGGATAGTTACAGAAACACTAATTATATCCTGTAGGAGTTATATTAGTTTTTAACTGTAAACAAGATGTACAGTCTTTATATATATATATCTATAAATTTATTTATTTATTTTTGGCTGCTTTGAGTCTTCTTTGCTGTGCACGGGCTTTCTCTAGTTGTGGTGAGCTAGGGCTACTCTTCGTTGTGGTGTGCAGGCTTCGCACTGCGGTGGCTTCTCTTTGTTGTGGAGCACAGGCTCTAGGCACACAGGCTTCAGTAGTTGTGGCTCATGGGCTTAGTTGCTGCGCTGCATGTGGGATCTTCCAAGACCAGGGCTTGAACCTATGCCCCCTGCATTGGCAGGCAGATTCTTTTTTTTTTTTTTTTTTTTTTTTAACATCTTTATTGGGGTATAATTGCTTTACAATGGTGTGTTAGTTTCTGCTTTATAACAAAGTGAATCAGCTATACATATACATATGATCCCATATGTCTTCCCTCTTGCGTCTCCCTCCCTCCCACTCTCCCCATCCCACCCTTCCAGGCTGTCACAAAGCACCGAGCTAATATCCCTGTGCCTTGCGGCTGCTTCCCCCCAGCTATCTACCTTACTACGTTTGTTAGTGTGTATATGTCCATGACTCTCTCTCGCCCTGTCAAAACTCACCCTTCCCCCTCCCCATATCCTCAAGTCCGTTCTCCAGTAGGTCTGCGTCTTTATTCCTATCTTACCCCTAGGTTCTTCATGACATTTTTTTCCCTTAAATTCCATATATATGTGTTAGCATACGGTATCTGTCTTTGTCTTTCTGACTTACTTCACTCTGTATGACAGACTCTAGTTCTATCCATCTCATTACAAATAGCTCAATTTCATTTCTTTTTAAGGCTGAGTAATATTCCATTGTGTATATGTGCCACATCTTCTTTATCCATTCATCCGATGATGGGCGCTTAGGTTGTTTCCATGTCCTGGCTATTGTAAATAGAGCTACAATGAACATTTTGGTACATGACTCTTTTTGAATTTTGGTTTTCTCAGGGTATATGCCAAGTAGTGGGATTGCTGGGTCATATGGTAATTCTATTTGTAGTTTTTTAAGGAACCTCCATACTGTTCTCCACAGTGGCTGAACCAATTCACATTCCCACCAGCAGTGCAAGAGTGTCCCCTTTTCTCCACACCCTCTCCAGCATTTATTGTTTCTAGATTTTTTGATGATGGCCATTCTGACTGGTGTGAGATGATATCTCATTGTAGTTTTGATTTGCATTTCTCTAATGATTAATGATGTTGAGCATTCTTTCATGTGTTTGTTGGCATTCTGTATATCTTCTTTGGAGAAATGTCTATTTAGGTCTTCTGCCCATTTTTGGATGGGGTTGTTTGATTTTTTGTTATTGAGCTGCATGAGCTGCTTGTAAATTTTAGAGATTAATCCTTTGTCAGTTGCTTCATTTGCAAATGTTTTCTCCCATTCTGAGGGTTGTCTTTTGGTCTTGGTTATGGTTTTCTTTGCTGTGCAAAAGCTTTGAAGTTTCATTAGGTCCCATTTGTTTATTTTTGTTTTTATTTCCATTACTCTAGGAGGTGGGTCAGAAAGGATCTTGCTGTGATTTATGTCATAGAGTGTTCTTCCTATGTTTTCTTCTAAGAGTTTGATAGTTTCTGGCCTTACATTTAGGTCTTTAATCCATTTTGAGCTTATTTTTGTGTATGGTGTCAGGGAGTGATCTAATCTCATACTTTTACATGTACCTGTCCAGTTTTCCCAGCACCATTTATTGAAGAGGCTGTCCTTTCTCCACTGTACATCCCTGCCTCCTTTATCAAAGATAAGGTGTCCATATGTGCGTGGGTTTATCTCTGGGCTTTCTATCCTGTTCCACTGATCTATCTTTCTGTTTTTGTGCCAGTACCATACTGTCTTGATTACTGTTGCTTTGTAATATAGTCTAAAGTCAGGGAGCCTTATTCCTCCAGCTCCTTTTTTCGTTCTCAAGATTGCTTTGGCTATTCGGGGTCTTTTGTGTTTCCATACAAATTGCGAAATTTTTTGTTCTAGTTCTGTGAAAAATGCCAGTGGTAGTTTGATAGGGATTGCATTGAATCTGTAGATTGCTTTGGGTAGTAGAGTCATTTTCACAATGTTGATTCTTCCCATCCAAGAACATGGTATATCTCTCCATCTATTTGTATCATCTTTAATTTCTTTCATCAGTGTCTTATAATTTTCTGCATACAGGTCTTTCGTATCCTTAGGTAGGTTTATTCCTAGATATTTTATTCTTTTTGTTGCAATGGTAAATGGGAGTGTTTTCTTGATTTCACTTTCAGATTTTTCATCATTAGTATATAGGAATGCCAGAGATTTCTGTGCATTAATTTTGTATCCTGCTACTTTACCAAATTCATTGATTAGCTCTAGTAGTTTTCTGGTAGCATCTTTAGGATTCTCTATGTATAGTATCATGTCATCTGCAAACAGTGACAGCTTTACTTCTTCTTTTCCGGTTTGGATTCCTTTTATTTCCTTTTCTTCTCTGATTGCTGTGGCTAAAACTTCCAAAACTATGTTGAATAAGAGTGGTGAGAGTGGGCAACCTTGTCTTGTTCCTGATCTTAGTGGAAATGCTTTCAGTTTTTCACCATTGAGGATGATGTTTGCTGTGGGCTTGTCATATATGGCTTTTATTATGTTTAGGAAAGTTCCCTGTATGCCTACTTTCTGGAGGGTTTTTATCATAAATGGGTGTTGAATTTTGTCAAAAGCTTTCTCTGCATCTATTGAGATGATCATATGGTTTTTCTCCTTCAATTTGTTAATATGGTTTATCACATTGATAGATTTGCGTATATTGAAGAATCCTTGCATTCCTGGAATAAACCCCACTTGATCATGGTGTATGATCCTTTTAATGTGCTGTTGGATTCTGTTTGCTAGTATTTTGTTGAGGATTTTTGCATCTATGTTCATCAGTGATATTGGCCTGTAGTTTTCTTTCTTTGTGACATCCTTGTCTGGTTTTGGTATCAAGGTGATGGTGGCTTCGTAGAAGGAATTTGGGAGTGTTCCTCCCTCTGCTATATTTTGGAAGAGTTTGAGAAGGATAGGTGTTAGCTCTTCTCTAAACTTTTGATAGAATTCACCTGTGAAGCCATCTGGTCCTGGGCTTTTGTTTGTTGGAAGGTTTTTAATCACAGTTTCAATTTCAGTGCTTGTGATTGGCCTGTTCATATTTTCTATTTCTTCCTGATTCAGTCTTGGCAGGTTGTGCATTTCTAAGAATTTGTCCATTTCTTCCAGATTGTCCATTTTATTGGCATAGAGTTGCTTGTAGTAATCTCTCATGATTTTTTTTATTTCTGCAGTGTCAGTTGTTACTTCTCCTTTTTCATTTCTAATTCTATTGATTTGAGTCTTCTCCCTTTTTTTCTTGATGAGTCTGGCTAGTGGTTTATCTATTTTGTTTATCTTCTCAAAAAACCAGCTTTTAGTTTTATTGATCTTTGCTATTGTTTCCTTCATTTCTTTTTCATTTATTTCTGATCTGATTTTTATGATTTCTTTCCTTCTGCTAGCTTTGGGGTTTTTTTGTTCTTCTTTCTCTAATTGCTTGAGGTGCAAGGTTAGGTTGTTTATTCGAGATGTTTCCTGCTTCTTAAGGTGGGCTTGTATTGCTATAAACTTCCCCCTTAGAACTGCTTTTGCTGCATCCCATAGGTTTTGGGTCGTTGTGTCTCCATTGTCATTTGTTTCTAGGTATTTTTTTATTTCCTCTTTGATTTCTTCAGTGATCACTTCATTATTAAGTAGTGTATTGTTTAGCCTCCATGTGTTTGTATTTTTTACAGATCTTTTCCTGTAATTGATATCTAGTCTCATGGCGTTGTGGTCGGAAAAGATACTTGATACAATTTCAGTTTTCTTAAATTTACCAAGGCTTGATTTGTGACCCAAGATATGATCTATCCTGGAGAATGTTCCATGAGCACTTGAGAAAAATGTGTATTCTGTTGTTTTTGGATGGAGTGTCCTATAAATATCAATTAAGTCCATCTTGTTTAATGTATCATTTAAAGCTTGTGTTTCCTTATTTATTTTCATTTTGGATGATCTGTCCATGGGTGAAAGTGGGGTGTTAAAGTCCCCTACTATGAATGTGTTACTGTTGATTTCCCCTTTTATGGTTGTTAGTATTTGCCTTATGTATTGAGGTGCTCCTATGTTGGGTGCATAAATATTTACAATTGTTATATCTTCTTCTTGGATCGATCCCTTGATCATTATGTAGTGTCCTTCTTTGTCCCTTTTAATAGTCCTTATTTTAAAGTCTATTTTGTCTGATATGAGAATTGCTACTCCAGCTTTCTTTTGGTTTCCATTTGCATGGAATATCTTTTTCCATCCCCTTACTTTCAGTCTGTATGTGTCTCTAGTTCTGAAGTGGGTCTCTTGTAGACAGCATATATAAGGGTCTTGTTTTTGTATCCATTCAGCCAATCTGTGTCTCTTGGTGGGAGCATTTAGTCCATTTACATTTAAGGTAATTATCGATATGTATGTTCCTATTTCCATTTTATATATTGTTTTGGGTTCGCTACTATAGGTCATTTCCTTCTCTTGTGTTTCGTGTCTAGAGAAGTTCCTTTAGCATTTGTTGTAAAGCTGGTTTGGTGGTGCTGAACTCTCTCAGCTTTTGCTTGTCTGTAAAGGTTTTAATTTGTCGATCAAATGTGAATGAGATCCTTGCTGGGTAGAGTAGTCTTGGTTGCAGGCTATTCTCCTTCATCACTTTCAGTATGTCCTGCCACTCCCTTCTGGCTGGTAGGGTTTCTGCTGAGAGATCAGCTGTTAACCTTATGGGGATTCCCTTGTGTGTTATTTGTTGTTTTTCCCTTGCTGCTTTTAATATGCTTTCTTTGTATTTAATTTTTGACAGTTTGATTAATATGTGTCTTGGCGTGTTTCTCCTTGTATTTATCCTGTATGGGACCCTCTGTGCTTCCTGGACTTGATTAACTATTTCCTTTCCCATATTAGGGAAGTTTTCAACTATAATCTCTTCAAATATTTTCTCAGTCCCTTTCTTTCTTTCTTCTTCTTCTGGAACCCCTATAATTCGAATGTTGGTGCGTTTCATGTTGTCCCAGAGGTCTCTGAGACTGTCCTCAGTTCTTTTCATTCTTTTTTCTTTATTCTGCTCTGCAGTAGTTATTTCCACTACTTTATCTTCCAGGTCACTTATCCGTTCTTCTGCCTCAGTTATTCTGCTATTGATCCTATCTAGAGTGATTTTAATTTCATTTATTGCATTGTTCATCGTTGCTTGTTTCATCTTTAGTTCTTGTAGGTCCTTGTTAACTGTTTCTTGCATTTTGTCCATTCTACTTCCAAGATTTTGGATCATCCTTACTATCATTATTCTGAATTCTTTTTCAGGTAGATTGCCTATTTCCTCTTCATTTGTTAGGTCTGGTGGGTTTTTATCTTGCTCCTTCATCTGCTGTGTGTTTTTCTGTCTTCTCATTTTGCTTATCTTACTGTGTTTGGGGTCTCCTTTTTGCAGGCTGCACTTTCGTAGTTCCCGTTGTTTTTGATGTCTGTCTCCAGTGGCTAAGGTTGTTTCAGTGGGTTGTGTAGGCTTCCTGGTGGAGGGGACTAGTGCCTGTGTTGTGCTGGATGAGGCTGGATCTTGTCTCTCTAGTGGGCAGGTTCACGTCTGGTGGTGTGTTTTGGGGTGTCTGTGGCCTTATTATGATTTTAGGCAGCCTCTCTGCTAATGGGTGGGGTTGTGTTCCTGTTTTGCTAGTTGTTTGGCATAGGTTGTCCAGCACTGTGGCTTGCTGGTCGTTGAGTGAAGCTGGGTGCTGGTGTTAAGGTGGAGGTCTCTGGGAGATTTCCACCGTTTAATATTATGTGGAGCTGGGAGGTCTCTTGTTGACCAGTGTCCTGAAGTTGGCTCTCCTACCTCAGAGGCAGAGCCCTGACTCCTGGCTGGAGCACCAAGAGCCTTTCATCCACACAGCTCAGAATAAAAGGGAGAAAAAGTAGGGAGAATTAGTAGAAGTATGAGTAAAGAAAGAAGGAAAGGAGGAAAGGAAGGAAGGAAGAAAGAAGCAAAGAAGGAAGGAAAGGAGGGAGGGAGGGAGGGAGGGAGGAAGGAAGGAAGGAGGGAAAGAAGGAAAAAAGACAGAAAGAAAGATGATACAGTAAAAATAAAATAAAGTATAATATAGTTATTGAATTAAAAAATATTTAGAAAAAAAAGGGACGGATAGAGCCTTAGGACAAATGTTGGAAGCAAAGCTATACAGAGAAAATCTTACACAGAAGCATACACATACACCTTCACAAAAAGAGGTAAAGGGGGAAAAATCATAAATCCTGCTCCCTGAGACCACCTCCTCAATTTGGGGTGATTCGTTGTCTAAAGGAGGGAAGGAAGGAAGGGAAGAAAGAAAGAACGAAGGTAAAGTATAATAAAGTTATTACAATTAAACTTAATTATTAAGAAAAAGAATTTTTAAAAAAAAGTCATGGACGGATAGAGCCCTAGGACAAATGGTGGAAGCAAGAGTATACAGGCAAGATCTCACACAGAAGCATACACGTACACATTCACAAAAAGAGGAAAAGGGAAAAAAATCATAGATCTCGCTCCTAAATTCCACCTCTTCAATTTGGGATCATTCCTTGTCTATTCAGGTATTCCACAGATGCAGGGTATATCAAGTTGATTGTGGAGCTTTAATCCGCTGCTTCTGTGGCTGCTGGGAGAGATTTCCCTTTCTCTTCTCTGTTCTCACAGCTCACAGGAGCTCAGCTTTGGATTTGGCCCTGCCTCTGCGTGTAGGTCGCTGGAGGGCGTCTGTTTTTTCGCTCAGACAGGACGGGGTTAAAGGAGCCGCTGATTCGGGGCCTCCGGCTTACTCAGGCCGGGGGTTGGGGGATGGCGGAAGGAGGGGCACTGCGTGCGGGGCGGGCCTGCGGCGGCAGAGGCAGCGTGACGTTGCGGCAGAGGCCGGCGTGACGTTGCACCAGCCTGAGGCCCGCCGTGCGTTGTCCCGGGGAAGTTGTCCCTGGATCCCGGGAACCCGGCAGTGGCGGCCTGCACAGGCTCCGCGGAAGAGGGGTGTGGAGAGTGACCTGTGCTCGCACACAGGCCCCTTGGTGGCGGCAGCAGCAGCCTTAGCGTCTCCCGCCCGTCTCTGGGCTCCGCGGTTTTAGCTGCGGCTCGCGCCCGTCTCTGGGGTTTGCGCTTTCAGCCGCGGCTCGCGCCCGTCTCTGGGGTTCGCGCTTTTAGCCGCGGCTCGCGCCCGTCTCGGGGGCTCGCGCCCTCAGCCGCGGCTCGCGCCCGTCTCTGGGGTTCGCGCTTTTAGCCGCGGCTCGCGCCCGTCTCTGGAGTTCCTTTAAGCAGCGCTCTTAAACCCCTCTCCTCGCGCACCAGGAGACAAAGAGGGAAGAAAAAGTCTCTTGCCTCTTCGGCCGGTGCAGGCTTTTCCCCGAACTCCCTCCCGGCTAGTCGTGGTGCACTAACCCCTTCAGGCTATGTTCAAGCCGCCAACCCCAGTCCTCTCCCTGAGCTCCGTCCAAAACCGAAACCCGAGCCTCAGCTCGCAGCCCCGCCCGCCCCGGCGGGTGAGCAGACAAGCCTCTCGGGTTGGTGAGTGCCGGTCGGCACCGATCGTCTGTGCCGGAATCTCCCCGCTTTGCCCTCCACACCCATCGCTGTGCACCACTCCGCGGTCCTGAAGCTCCCCCCTCCGCCTCCCGCAGTCTCCGCCCTCGGAGGGGCTTCCTAGTGTGTGGAAACTTTTCCTCCTTCACAGCTCCCTCCCACTGGTGCAGGTGCCGTCCTTATTCTTTTGTCTCTGTTTTTTCTTTTGCCCTACCCAGTTACGTGGGGAGTTTCTTGCCTTTTGGGAGGTCTGAGGTCTTCTGCCAGCCTTCAGTAGGAGTTCTGTAGGAGTTGTTCCACGTGTGGATGTATTTCTGGTGTATCCGTGGGGAGGAAGGCGATCTCCGCGTCTTACTCTTCCGCCATCTTCAAGGTTCCCCCCCCCCCCCCCGGCAGGCAGATTCTTAACCACTGCACCACCAGGGAAGTCCAAGATGTAAAGTCTTTCCATGTGATTCCAACTTAAGTGTGGATCACTTGCTAATTAATTCATTTCTGTTGTTCAGTTTCCCAAGTTTAAAAATAGCATTTATCTGCCCATACAAAGACTTGGACATGAATATTCATGGAAGTTTTGAATTTAGAGTAGCCCAAACTAGAAGTAACCCAAATGTCCACCAATAGGAAAATGGATAAATAAATGTTGATATATTCACACAACATAACAGTACTCAACAGTATAAAAGGAACAGACTACAGATACATGCACCATGGATAAATCTCAAAAATATGATGCTGAGAAAAGGGAGCCAGACACAAAAGCATTAATACTGTGTGATTCCATTGATATGAATTTTAGAAAAGACTAAAGTCACCTACAATGACCAAGAGTAGAATAATTGTTGTCTTGGGCGGCCAGGGGTTGAGAGTATGGACATCTTTGGGGGACTATTCACTGTTCAGTCTACCACAGTCTGCCTCAGGCTCCCCAAGATTCGTACCCATCCTACATGCAAAATACAGTCACCCGGTCCCAGAGTCCCCCAGATTCTCAATCATTACAGCATCAACTTAACTCCAAAATCTTATCATCTGTCTTATAAGAGCAAAAGTCCCAAATCTCATTAGCTAAATCACTGAAAGCAGGTATCAGTGAGACTCTGGGTATGATCACCCTGGGGCAAAATTCCTCTCCATCGGTGGATACGTGGAGTCCAGAATTTCAATGATGGGAAGCATCATCCCCCGTGAGTCATTGGACGTGATGATAAGTAGGGCCAATGTTACTTCCACACTTGATTTCCACACTTATATGTAATACCTACTGGGGACGCAGGATCATGTTTTGTTTTTGACTTACTACGTCCTGGAGGGTAGTGCCCACCCTTGATGGGTACCACCTCCAAGGTGATGCTTTACCTGTGTCTTCAAAGAATTCTTCCATTGTGCTATCAGGTCAGAAGCTTTGGTGTGGTACAGTATGTGATAGGACCGGTGACTGTGGTCATTGGCCCACTGTCAAACTTTTTTGCTGTAAAGCGAGTCCCTGAGCCCATGAGATGTTACGTGGGATCCATGTTCGTGGATCAAATATTCTGTAAACCTTCAGCTAGTGGTTCTGCCTGAAGCCCTGTGGACAGGAAAGGTAAACACACATTGGCATATGAGTTAATGCCTATCAAGGTGAGTCATTCCCTTCCAGGACAGCTGGTTGGTCTCTGAATGATGGTACCGTTTTGAGAGTTCAGGGTGGCACTCTATTGTTTGAGGGTTGGACATTCAGCCATAGCAGTAGCTAGATGAGCCTTGATGAGTTGGAGCCCATGCTGCTGGGCTCTTGCATAGCCTCCTTCCTGTCACTATAGCTATTCTATTCATGCATCCATTGTGTAAGCACTGGTGTGGTCAATGAATGAGAGGAGTGACCTCAGTTGGCTGAGTCATTTTATCTACTTGGTTGCATGGTGAGTACTCTCTGGTGGATGCTAACATACAACACAATGATCTTTACGCCTAATGCTCATTCCCAGAGGACCATCTACAGACCTCCTTGTCCCTTCAAAACTTCCTTCCTCCAAGCCACTGAACAGTGAGCCAGGCAGTTCACCATTGCCCACGAGTCCATGTATGTTCTAACCTCAGGCCACTTCTGCTCCAAATGGATGACAGAGGTTTGAAGCTCTTCCCACTGGGAGGAGTTCCATCACCGTGACTTTCAGGGCCCCCTCCCTGAGCGCTCAGCGACTGTAGTGAATCAATAGTCTGTTTTCAGGGTGTACCACGTAGCAAGCTGACTCATCAATGAACTAAAACTTAGCCTATTATCTCCTCTCTAGCAGGTAGTAATGTACAGTCCTCGTCCTGTGGCCACAGGTGTGAACAGCAGCCGGCACTCAGCAGAGGTGGGAGCTAGATCAGCCTTGGTGAGGGGGCCGTGCAGAACCTCCCTCCACCCCTGCCATCTTGGCTACTCCACCCATGGGCCACTGCAGGCGCAACGGGTGACTGAGGACAGAGGCCACTGGACACCACCAGACCAGTCATCCTGTCCGACTGGTTGTAGAGGCACAGAGGTCCTCAGTGAACAGTGTCATGGACACGGGCATCTGCATGCCCCCTGCCCACTCCCAAAAGCCCATCCACATCCCTTTTCCCTGGGCCTCCAGTGTCTTTGTCTGCTGGGGCTGATAAGACGCAGTACCATAGCCTGGGGGAGGGAGGGAGCGTAAACAGCAGGTATTTATTTCTCACAGTTCTGAAGGCTGGAAGTTCAAGGTCAGGGTGCAGGCGTGGTTGGGCTCTGAGCTCTCTTTCCTGCTTGTACATGGTCACCTTCTGCTGTGTCCTCACATAACAAAGAAAGAGAGAGAGCTCCCTGGTCTCTTCTTGTGAGGACACTAATCTCATCATGATGATCCACCTGTCATGACCTCATCTAACCCCAGTTATCTCCCTGAAGGCCCATCTCCTAATACCATCACATTGCAGGTTAGGGCTTCAACATATACATTTTGGAAGGGGGAGGGGGTGGAGACACAATTCAGTCCATAGCATCCAGTCTCTGATCTACAACCCTGCTTCTTCTAGGTCTCCACCAGAGGTCTCCATCTGCTGGTGTAACAGTGGTAAATGACATGAATCTCTAGGCCACCTGCAGGCGCAGCTTACTTTCTGGCCCTGCTGGTGCCTCATCTGTAGACTCCACTTCCATTGTAAGAATTATTTGCTTGTGAGTGTATAGGTCAAGATGGGCAGTGATGGCTACACGGTCATTTGGTGTTCATGGTCAGGTAATCAGTCTCAATCAGGATCCAGCAGCAGGACAAATGCTTTTCTTTTCAAATACTGTATATTTCTCTGCTGCAGTCGGCACGGGCTTGCTCTAGAATCTTAGGGGTCTACATTGTGATTCTCCTGCTGGGGTTTGTCTTCAGTGGCCACCACAGACACACAGGGTCTACCAGGCTGCATGGCCAAGCAGCAGGCACACTTACACCACAGCCTGGACCTACTGTGGTGCCCTTTCCTTTTCTCAGTGTCCCTGAGAGCTGGCACCTTCCATGCCACACAGTAAATGTAAATGTGTTCGGTAATCTTCTGAAGTTTGAAATATGTTACTTCCAGAAAGCAGAGAACCAAGCTGTGCTTCCTTCTTAGAGGTGGGAGATAAAAATGCAATAATTCATCCTTTACTTTAAAGGGGATGTCCCAGCAAGCCCCGGCCCATTGGGCCCTTAAAAATTTACTGAATATCCTGAATTTTTACAGCAATTTCTCCCACCTTCTGGAGCACTTCTATCTTTCAGAAATCTCCAGCGTACTTGCCACTTTTGTTCATTCATTCTACTTACCACGTCATCTATAGAGCGGACAAACGTGATGTTCTGGGAAAACTCCAGATGGCCCAGGCCTTTTCGGATTAAATTATGACAGGGGGAAGGAGAATTAATGCAACCCTGGGGCAGAGCTATAAATAAATGCTGTTCTCCATCTCATGTGTAAACTGCTTCTAATCCTCTTCCCGGATAAAGATGAAAAATAACACATACATCAAATCAAGGGCTGCATATCACATCCAGGCGAATTGATTCTAGAAAAGAGACCACATCTGGTACAGCAGCTGTTGTCAAGGCTGCTGTGTGGTTGAGTTTGCAGTAGTTCACGTTTATCTTCCAGAACCTCCACGACTTGGAAGGAGGCCAGTTAATAAACAAGACAGAGGAGGTGATAGAATCCTTCACCCCCTGCACTGGTCTTTAAAGATTCTTTCACTTCTCTGGGAAATATTGTTTTTTATTTAGTCTCTTGTCCTGAAGCCAATTACATGAGTTTCTGCTTGGCTTTTCCACTGTGATAGCTCTTACCACTTAGGCCAAGGAATCCATACGTGGTAGAGCAGAGTCCTAGGGCTACCACAACAAAATACCACCAGTGGGTTAGTTTAAACAACAGATATTAATTTTCTCACAGCTCTGGAGGCCAGAAGTCCATCATGAAGATGTGGGCAGGGCTGGTTCCCTCCGAGGATGTGAGGGAGAATCTATCCCCTCCCCCTCTCTTAGCTTCTGGTGGTTTTGTGGAAATCTTTGGCTTTCCTTGGCTTGTAGAAGCAGCACTCCAATTTCTGCTTCCATATTCCCATGGTGTTCTCCCTAAGTGTGTCCCTGTGTCCAAATTTCTCTTTTTTATAAGGACACCAGTCATATTAGATTAGGGCCTGTCCTAATGACCTTAACTGATTACATGTGCAACCATCATTTCCTAATCAGGGAACATTCTGAGGTACTGGGGATTATGACTTCAAAATGTGAGTTTTGGGGGACACAATTCAACCCGTAATATGTGGGTTCTTCCAACTACCAAGTCTGTCCATTCCAGTTATATTGATACATGGAGGATGGGGAGACGGCCACTGGGTGAGTCTGTGCACCTGCCAGGCCCGGGCCAGGTCTGGCTTTATTATCAGCCCCAATGTGCCCCCACTCCAACAGGGGCACCCTGGTGATGCTTCAGATCCCTGAGTGTCAACCACCGTGTATAGCAGCCCTCAAACTGTGTGTGTCTCCTTTCTGTTAGTGGCTGTGGATCCCTTTGGGGAACGACTGGGGAATCATTACCAGTTGCATTTGCTGTGGTGCTGAGGGCCCTTCCTCCTGAGAATCCAGCGTCTTCTTTAGTCAATGGGCTTCAGCCCTGAGAAGTGGCTCAAGTACAGAAAGTGGGCAGGGGTTGGGACTTATTGCCCTCAGCATCCCCACCAGCCATCCTTGATTTTGGTTGAATGTAGAGATGGGGCCATACCCCACTGGCTGCCTCTCTGTCTTGTTCCTCGGAACTCTGTCCTAGTTTCCATGTCCAGGGCTCTCTGAGGGGTGAGCCCTTCCAGTCATGCTTCCCATCACAGTAATCACATCCTTGTGGCTGCTGTTGGGGAAATGCTGCCCCCAGGCCTCTGTACTTTGTGGATTCCCTCCTCCCACTGCTATCAGGGAGCCTGGTCCTGCCACAGCACCCTGTGGTCAGCCAGCCCCTAGCTTCCCAACAGTGCTGGTGGCTTCTCACCTGAGGATTTCTCACCATTGTCTTCAGATGGTTCCCAAGAACACAGGTGGTATGGTCACTCCTCTGGACAACCCCCCCGACATGTTCCCCCAGCTCTGGCTGGTGCATGTCCGCTGGGTCCTGCAGCTCCAGTGGGGCAGAGCCCCTCTCTCCCCTGGCCGACCCAACCCTTCCCTGGCTGGGTTATGTTGCAAGTAAACCCAGGTTGCTGGCGGGATGGTGAGTTTGCAGTAGGTCCTGGGGAAAGGGTGGGGGACGCATGTTTTCTTACAAGGCAGGGGACTCTGCGTTGTCGTCAAGAAAAGTTGGGGTGGAGATGCATTCATCAGAGAAGAGTCGGCTACTTATATAGACCCAGAGGGTTTAGGATTTGCGTATTGACTCAGCTGTCGCCATCTGGAGTGTTTGAGTCTCTGTCCTTTCCCATCAGGGCCCTCACTTTGTTATACCAGGCTTGCGGGGGGTGGAGTCAAGCTTCCCTGCAGGTTTGCTATCCTTACACTTAAGTCCTGGGCCGGAGCCTCAGCTGGTTCAACCCTCCGTGAGTCTCTCTACACACGGCCAAGGAGGTCCTATGGCTTTCACCTTTGTCTTTTATTTCCTCTTTTTAAAAAAATTCAAGTATAGTTGATTTACAGCGTTGTGTTAGTTTCTGGTGTACAGCAAAGTGATTCAGCCATACATATATATATTCTTTTCCATTATGGTTTATCACAGGATATTGAATAGAGTTCTCTGTGCTCTATGGTAGGCCCTTGTCGTTGATCCATTCTCTATGTAATAGCTTACATCTGCTAGGCCCAAACTCCCAATCCACCTTTGCCTTAAGTTGATGACTGAGCCACGTCAGGCTTTCGCTGTGTTTTGCCAGCTCTCTGACAGTGCCCGGCCGCAGCCTCTGAGCCCACAGTCCTCATGTTGCCCCATCCCGAACCTCTTGGTGCCCCCTTCCAAGGGGATCTTATCCCATCCATCGTCTGTGGGGGCGTCATGATTGCACTTGGGCTGAACCATCTGAGTACGTTGAACTGTTCCAGGAATTGTCCATCGTTGCTCATCATCAGCCTGAAGTCCATGGCCATCCAGATGGTGGATGGTCCAACTACCTACTCCCATTTTAGAGTCCGCTTCTTTGGTCCAGTATTGCCCAGACTGTCCTCAGCAGGACACAGAGATGGAGGCGTGTGTGCGGAGCTTCACTGGGGTGGGGAGGTGCTGTCAGGACCTGTCCTTGGCGGGGAGTCAAGCAGGAAACGGAGCAGCAGGAATGTGATGGTAACAGAGACCTCGGCCAGCCCCATGGTTCTGTGAAGAGGGGACGGCCCTTCACAGTGTTCCGAATTGAGGCCTGGGGCTGGGCTGGCTGTTGTCTTCCCACACCATGGGTCTTTGGATAGAGGTTGCCCTTGGGAGGGGAGTGAAACCTTGGGCAAGGAAGCTCGCTTTGGCTGAGGATCATTCCTGGATACACAGTAAAGTGTGAGCCATGCAGGTGACACTCCTGGAAGCCGGGGGGACATCTGAGGGTCTCCCTCAGCATCTGCTACAGGCCTGCTTTGGGGAAGGCTCAGGTGTGCCAGGCAACACGTCCCCAGCCCGTCTCAGAAAGGAGCCTGTCCACCTGTGTCCTGAAAGTCACAAAGCCCAGAACCTACTCCCCAGAAAAGAGTTCAGGAGCCCCCAGGTGTGCCTGAGCCCAGACCAGGCCAGCTTCCCACAGGGAGGACCGGGGTAGGTAGAGCACACGGGTGCCTGGATCAGGGCACCTGCAAGCATGTCCTGATGGGGCAGGGCCAGGAGGGCTCTAGCTGTCCCCACTCCTCTCTCCCTAACGCCCTCCTCTTCTTGAAGGAACAAGGTGTGAGGCACAGACAGAGCAGTGGACCTGGCCACAGAGGTTCCAAGAGGCTGGGAATGTCTGCTCCAGGGTCAGGCAGGCCTCTGGGGAGAGAGAGGAAGTGGTTCCTCCAATTCGGCACAATGGGCATTTGTGGACATTTTGCCTACACAGCATCCATTCCTACTTGTTAAAAACATCGAATCTCCTCTTGGAAAAGTACTTCTCCCTGATGTGTGTTGCCCTGGGGGTGTCCATCAATCAAGGTGCTCTGCCAGCTCCAGCCAAGGGGTAGGCACATGACCCAAACTCAGCCATGCAGACTTTCTCTGGGACTTGAATTTTGAGGGGAATCATCTCCAGATGGAAAAAGGTGATGGGAGCACGTTCATCCCACTGATGGGCCCTGAACTATCAGTGGTTGAGAGGTTGAGAGGTCCTGCTGTGTAGACACCCAGGATCTGGTCCTGCTTCCAAACACTGTTCTCAGCTCCATCTATTCCTTGAGCTGCCCAACTTTCCCCTGAATTTTGCTTGCAACCCGGAGTTAGATGCTGTTTACAGCCAAAACCCTTGAATATGATAAGATGCAGCCCAGTCTAGTCCCCAGACGTGTGTTCATAACCACTAGCTATGGACATGTTGGCTAAGAAACCCATCCTGTTTCCTCCGGGATTTGCCACGTAGGCTTTCAATGGGGTTCATTTTCATTTGGACCCCAGATCGTTTTGTTGAAATGTTATTGCTGAGAGCTGGGAGGATGGGGTGAGGCAAGGTTTCTTATAAAGGACAGATTCAGGTGGGGGAAGGTGTCATTAGCCCTAAACAATCCTTTCTCATGAAGAACTTTCTGTCTTGATGATAACCCTAGATATTCATTTTCTCGTAAAAGCTGTGCTTCAGGCATCGTCAGGACTGGACAGCATCAACGCCGACACTGCCGTTGAAAGTGTGTCTTCCATGCTCACTTCGGCAGCACACATACTAAAATTGTAATGATACAGAGAAGATTATTGGGGACCCTGTGCAAGGATGACATGCAAATTTGGGAAGTGTTCCATGTTTTTAAATGTCCATTGACAGATAAATGGATAAAGAAGATGTGGTATACACACACACACACACACACACACATATACACACACAATGGACTATTACTCAGCCATTAAAAAGAATGAAATAATGCCATTTGCAGCAACACGGATGGACCTAGAGATGATCATACTAAGTGAAGTAAGTCAGAAAGAGAGAGACAAACACCATACGACATCACTTATGTGTGGAATCTAAGATACGACACAAAGGAACGTATCTACAAAACAGAAACAGACTCACAGACATAGAGAACAGACTTGTGGTTGCCAAGAGGTGGGGGTGGGACGGATTGGGATTTGGGGATTAGCAGATGCAAACTAGTATATATGGAATGGATAAACAACAGGTCCTACTGTAGAGCACAGGGAACTATATTCAATATCCTGTGACAAACCATAATGGAAAAGAATATGAAAAAGAATATATATATGAGTCACTTTGCTCTACAGCAGAGATTAATACAACATTGTAAATCAACTATACTTCAATAAAAAAAAGAAATGTACGTCTCCTGTCTGCTTTGTCTCTCAGCTGCCACTGGGAGGTTTTTGTGGATATCCCTGTGATGTGGGAGTGTTTTATTATGATCATGAATTTATTTTGTACTAACAATATACGTATTTGGTTATCAGGTGAAATTTTATTTTTGTTAAATTTCAAAAGGCCAATAGGACTCAGTGTTTGAAATGCTTCTTTTCTTCTGTTTTGCTGGCAGACATGTTTTGAGGTGCTTTTGGGGTGTGTGTGTCTTATTTATTAATAGAACTGAAAAAGAAATTATTTAATGTTTTTCTTGGTGCACTGGCCTGGAAAAATATTTTTATCTTTGACCAGTTCCTTGCTTGGTGTATGCTGGCACTTGAAGGCTGGGTCTTCAAATCTCTCTTGAATGTGACTTTCTTTCCTTTCCAATAAAGGGAAAAGAAAACCCTTTATTTTCCTATTGAGGGTAGAATAAGCAAAAAATTGAGCTGAGGAAAATGTTAGCTTTTTATTCTAGTTGACCTCTTTTTTCCAAGAAGGGCATTTGATTCTCCCTTAAGACATAGAGTTGATAATCCCTGGTGCCATAGTCCTCTCTCTAAATGTAAATAAATATGTGCTTCTGTTTTCAACTGGGTCACATCACTCCAGCTTCCAGAAAGTTTCAGTCCAAATTATGGGGGTCCATATATTTATCTTCTTAACAATCAGCCCTGGCATTCATTCATTCATTCATTCATTCTCCATTGAGCACATATCATGCTTGGTACCGTTCTAGATACTAACAATGCATTGTAAGCAAATAAGAAAATAGATGTTCTTGTAGAATACCAAGAAAGTTCTGGCTAATTTTAGCCTGAATTATGAAAGTAGAAATACTACTTTATTCTATTCAAGGACAAAATATGGCCGGAGGATAATCATTCATGAGTTTTATGACTAGTGTTATTTACAGTTTTCTTTTTTTGTGTTCCAGCTTTAGGGTGAGCATTCATAGAATCACTGAGTCACCCAACAACACCGACTAAAATGAAATGTGTGTGTGTGCGCGCGCGCGCGTGTGCTGGGTGGGCAGGGAACGGACCCAGGGATGTTATTGAGGTAAAATTTTATGTGCATCTTTCTCATTCGGCTTATCACCCTGCAGTGCCATCTGGTGGTTGAAATGAAGGAAAACATTCCAACAAACACTGACGTAATGTGGTATAAACATTTGGCCCCTGTACCTGTGATGAACATATAATTTATACAAACTGGGATCGTTTTGAATGTAAAAAGGAAAACTATTAATAATTTCCCAGGGGCAACAGGCGTAATCTAAGACTGTCAAAGGCAAACCTATGCTAGATACAAGAGTAATAATTTTAATATATTGGGCATTGCTTTACATGCATTATTTAATAAAATCCACATAGTAACCTCATGAAGGGTAAGTTCAATTATTCTCATTTTGCTGTTGAAGGCATGGGGCTTGCAGATTTTCCAGATGACATATAAGATGTCCATTTAATTACAGACAATCAACAAATCATTTTTTAGTATAAGTCCAGATATTCAGGTAAGCAACAAATAATTTTTAGTATAAGTATATCCCATGCAATATTGGAGGCATATTTATAC
This sequence comes from Phocoena phocoena, assembly GCF_963924675.1. Classification (NCBI taxonomy): domain Eukaryota; kingdom Metazoa; phylum Chordata; class Mammalia; order Artiodactyla; family Phocoenidae; genus Phocoena; species Phocoena phocoena. The sequence continues at coordinate 140,960,845 of NC_089222.1, forward strand.
TAAAATATTATTTGTTGTTTATTTGAGATTTCAAATTTAGCTGGACGGTCTGTTGTTGTTACTGTTACTGTTGATTTTCCCCTAAATCTGGCAACCCCAGCTTGGAGAGGTGCAGTAACTTACTTAAGATAGTGTAGACAGCAGGGATGAACTGGTATTTGAAAGCAACTGCTGCTCAGAATGAAGCTCAGGCTCTTAACTGCATGGCTTACTTTTGGTGACCACGAGCCACTCCTGGCCAAGCAGGACGCATTTGGGTGGGGAGGCAGAATCCCGAGTTATTTAATTGTCTTTCCTCTTCAGTTATATATGTAGGTCCGGATTGGGTAGTATATGAAGATATGGACTGTAATGATTAACCCCACAGTTTGTTTTAATTTAGTGACCTTCATAGAATTTGGGGCAGAAAGTGCTGTTGGGCCATAGCAAGAACTAGACCCAGGCCCCGGAAGGTGCCAGAGGATTGGAGAAGATTTCCACGTGGACAAATGGAGATGCCAGCTCGGAACTTTGGGTGCCGAGCAGCAGATGCGAGGGTGGGAGTGTCACGTACAGAGTCCAGCGCTGTGAACGCAGAATTCTTAAAGGAAATGCCCCTGCTCACTCCCCAGCAGGGTACCATTGTGAGGGGCACACGAAGGCCTCCAGCAGGGGCCAGCTTCTCTGATCCAGGTCGGTGGGCAGCCCAGCCATGGCTGGAGGGCCAAGCCTGGGTCACCAACTTCTAGAATGTGTGTTGGGAGGAACTTCTCATCCACGAACCCTTCTTAGGAAACCTACCCTCCAACCCATAGATGAGGCCCTGGCAGCTACTCTTGTTCTTGGTGGCCCAGCCCTGTGTGCCCACGACGACAGGTGGCAGTGGGGACACCTGAGCAAGGTGGACGGTCAGAGTCCATCCCACAGGAACCTAGAGAATGGACTCAAGACACTAGTCTCTGGTGGTCCCCTGAGGAGGATATGAAACCTGGAGCTGGGAGGGCCCTGACAGGAGGGAGGGAGGGGGAAGGGAGAAAGGGGACGAGGGAGGGAGGAGGGAGAAAGAGGAGGAGGGAGGGGGAGGGAGGGGGAAGGGAAGAGGAGGGAGGGAGGGAGATCCTGAGGCCTCCACAATGCCGGGAGCCCGGGCCTGGCTTTCTGGTGGCCTCCCAGCCCCCAGTTCTGGAGCCCTGCTGCCCAACGAGCATCGTATTCCAGTTCTGGAAGCTCCGTGCCCTCCCCGGCAGCCCCTCAGCCTCCCCGTCTGTGTGATGCTGTCAACACCGTCATCCCGAATGACATCCAGCACGTGGTCCAAGAATCACAGCCCTCACCCATGGGGTCCCCCTCATATTAGATACAGAGAAACACTGCGTTATCTCCATTTACCCAGAGGCAGGTTTCTTTGCATACGATTTCCCTGGGACTTCTCCCCCATAAGTGAATCTTGGCCTCAGGACCATACTGAGTCCACTACGAGGTGCGTCAGAGTACCGCAAAGGAGGCTGCCCTCTAGCCTGAGCTGAGGGCTCCTGCTCTGGCCTCCGGGGCTGCTCCCTGCCTGAGTCCTTCCCTGCAGCCACGGGGTCTGTTACCTTCCCGCCTGGGCGGCAGGCCTGCTCTTCCAGGCTTCCTGGCTGTTGCCTCTGTGGGACTCTGGGGTCTGGTGTCCCAGAGGATGGGGTGACCAGGGGACTGTGCGGCACGCGGAGGTCTGTCGCCACCTAGTGGCCAGGTGTGGCCAGTGGCGAAATCGTGCCCAGAGCAGATGACGTCCTCTTGGACTGGGGGAAGCAGCAGCATCCGTGGGCCCCTGGGGAGATTTGGAGGACCACTGAGATGAGCAGAATCAGAAGCCACGTAAGTCAGAGAACAGGAGACTTACATCTGTGGGCTGACAAGCCTGCCGCGGATAGGAGGCTGGCAGTAGTGGACACAGCGTTGGCTTGGTCCCCCATGGCCCCACTGCCCTGCAATGGACCATGTGAAGTGCCATTTCCTCTTGTGACCTTGCTCATCTGGCCACAGTGGACTGGCCTGGAGCTGGACACCAACTAAGACGGATCAATGAGCATTCCACCCTGGAGTTATGGATGTGAGACCTGCAGGATACAGTCAGTCCTTTTCCAGGGCTGGAGGGCAATGCCGATGGACCGTGGCTTTTGAGGAAAGGGCAGCAGCAGGAGCTGAGCTTCACCCACACACGGGGAAGGGGAGGAGAGGGGAAGGGAAGCGGGAAGGCATACAGGTGTCGGGCTCCGCTGGGCCGGAAGCCCAGACCCGGTTCTGTCCATGACGTCTGTGAACCACTCTGGGTCCTTATAATAAATAGCTCATTTTTGTTCAGATGACGCACCTTGGATTTCTGACACTGACAGTCGAAACAAAGTTGGATGAGTACACGTTCAAAGCCAATCGGCAGCCCCCCAATGTGTGCCGTCGGATCAGCCAGTGCTGTGTCCTCAGGGAGCCGAGGCACCTGCAGACCCCTGAGTCCCTGGACAAGCTCATGGGGACCCCGCCCAGCCGTGGGGTGGGTAGACGAGCCGAGGCCTGCGGGGGTGACGTGAGGGGTATTGGAAGGCCACCTGCCCCTCCCGCCTACACATCTTCCGTTAGTACCTGTCACAGTGCCTGGGATTCTCCCAGTGGGGAAGCATTATTCAGGTCCGGACATCCTCTTCCCTGACCATTCTCCCTCCCGACCTTCCCTGATACAAACACCTCAGTGGAGGGTCAAACTGTTAACTCTCCACCCCTCACTGCTGTTAGACCACGGGCTTATACTGGTGAGATCTCTTTTTTTTTTTTTTGCGGTATGCAGGCCTCTCACTGTTGTGGCCTCTCGCGTTGCGGAGCACAGGCTCCGGACGCGCAGGCTCAGCGGCCATGGCTCGTGGGCCCAGCCGCTCCGCGGCATGTGGGATCTTCCCATACCGGGGCACGAACCTGTGTCCCCTGCATCGGCAGGCGGACGCTCAGCCACTGCGCCACCAGAGAAGCCCCATGAGATGTGCCTTTCTCCTCCACCTGACTGTAAGCTCCATGAGGGAGGAAACCATGTTTGCTTTATGTCCCTGTTGCACGAAAAACAGGCCCTGACAGGCCATAGGTGCTCTACATGTGTTGAGTAAATGGATGGGTATCGGGACCACCTGTACTGTAAATGACAAAATTCTTGAGGTCACTTCACCTTTTCGAGGCTTCACCTGGGCCAGTGTAGGCACAGAAGGAGACCCCAGGCTCTCCCTGCCTGCAGTTTGGCCTGGCTGAGGGCCAGCCTGACCTAATTCTCTTCCAGGTCATGATCAGGCTGCTAACTGATGAGCTTAACTGATACGGGGAAATAGAAGAAACAGACAGGAAATACACATGCATCTCCTGTGTATATAATACCCACAGGCTCACTGCATACTGCGCTGTGTGATAAATGTCATTAGTCCCTAAAATATGTTCCTACAAATATAGCACATAGAATACACTGAGCTACCCATCTGGTTTGGTATTAATGTGGTTTTTTCTGCCACGCAGTAAGTCCTCGCGTGCTCCGGCCTTGAGAGCCGGTGAGGCCGACGGAAGCATTGTTCCCACCAGCACACCAACACCCAGAGCTGAGCATTGTACTAATAATCACAGAGCAATCTTCGGCCATTTGACATTTTGAAGATGGTATCTTTTTTTTTCTTTTTCTTTGCGGCACGTGGGCCTCTCACTGCCGTGGCCTCTCCAGTTGCAGAGCACAGGCTCCGGACGTGCAGGCTCAGCGGCCATGGCTCACGGGCCCAGCCGCTCCGCGGCATGTGGGATCTTCCCGGACCGGGGCACGAACCCGTGTCCCCTGCATCGGCAGGCGGACTCCCAACCACTGCGCCACCAGGGAAGCCCTGAAGATGGTATCTTGATGATATAGTTTTCAACTGACCATTTTCTTGTCTTAGGCTTTTTAAAATGAACTTTAAATTTTAGAATTGTTTTAGATTTACAGAAAAATTGAGTACAGTCCAGAGGGTTTCTATATACACCATACTCAGTTTCCCCTGTAATTAACACCCTACATCTGTGTGGTACATGAGGACCATCAAACAAATCGCAACTGAAGGGCATTCGGCAGAGTATCTGTCCGGTAGGTCTCACAACTGTCAAGGTCATCAAAAACAAAGGAAGTCTGAGAAGCTGTCACAGCCAAGAGGGGCCCAAAGAGACATGATGACTGAGTGTCATGGTGGATCCTGGGTGGGGCTCAGGAAAGGAAAAAAAGGATTCAGGGAAAACAGGAGATCTGAATGAAGTATGGACTTCAGTTAATTAGAATAAATCAATTTTGAGTTGTTAACTGTGACACGGGTACCTACTCCTGTAGGGTGTTAATAAGCAGGGAAGCTGGAGGAGGGGGTACCTGGGAACTCCCTGTACTATCCTGGGGATTTTTCTGTAAATCTAAAACTACTCTGAAAGAAAAAGTTTATTTAACAACAACAAAAAATCCATGTGGAATCCAAAAAACAAAACAAAAAACCCCCTTGAGCTATAGATACAGAGAAGAGGTTGGTGGTTGTCTGAGGTGGGGTTGGGTGAAGGGTGCAATGGGGAAAGGGGGTCAAAATGTACAAAGTTTCAGTTATAAGATAAATAAGTCCTGGGGACTATAGCATGGGGACTATAGCTAATAGTACCATGTTGCATATTTGAAAGTTGCTAAGAGGGTAAATCTTAAAAGTTCTCATCACAAGAAGAACAATTTTTGTTAACTGTGAGGTGATGGATGTTAACTAGACTTATTGTAGTAATAGTTTTATAATAGATACATATATTGAGTCATTATGTTATATACCTGAAACAAATATATGTCAATTATATCTGTTAAAAAAAGATGCTTCAAAACAAAACAAACAGGCAATAGTTGCCCTAACAGAGAGAAATCTTAGTATAAAGTGGCTGATGGATTGAACTGCAAGAGGCAGTAATGTACGCTGTAGAGACAGACATCCGAAATCACATCTTTCATGATAAGGACAGTTTTCTGAATGAGGGGTTAGATGAGCAAAGCCCCTTATAAACTTTCTCATAAATATCCTAATAAAAAGACAGCTCAGCAGAGCAGGAAAAGAACGGGCAGACTTTGGTGTCAGAGACAAAAGCAGAGCTCCTGGCTTACCGATGGCATGGCTCTTGGCAATGCAATGTCTAGAGCCTCTGTTTTAATCTCTAAAATGTGTATGATACCACCTCTCAGGACTGTAGGGCCGGTTAAATGAGACTGTAGAAACTGCCCCCGACACAGCGCTGGGCCCAGGGGAGGCAATCCCTCCACCCACCGCACCTCCACAACAGGTCAGACTTTCCACGTCCAAAACTGTGAAAAATAAATGTCTATTGTTTAAGCCACCCGATTGATGGTCTGCCTCTCTCTATTTCTCTAACACACACAAACACCCATAAACACTCACAGGCTTACACATTTTACAAAAAATTACAATTACATTGCAAATTTTTTTTCTGTCATTCTTTTATCACTTAATAATATAGAGTGTAATTGTCACATGACGTTCTTCTGCAACTTGGTTCTCAATGATTTTATAGAATTCCATTAAAGGATTTCCCATTCTTTAGTTAAATTATAACCATACTATATATTTTTTCCTTTTTCTTTCCAAGAGTTTGATTTATTTATTTATATTTTTACATCTTTATTGGAGTATAATTGCTTTACAATGGTGTGTTGGTTTCTGCTTTATAACAAAGTGAATCAGTTATACATATACATATGTTCCCATATCTCTTCCCTCTTGCGTCTCCCTCCCTCCCACCCTCCCTGTCCCACCCATCCAGCACAGGGAGATCAGCACCGAGCTGATCTCCCTGTGCTATGCGGCTGCTTCCCACTAGCTATCTACCTTACGTTTGGTAGTGTGTATATGTCCATGCCACTCTCTCACTTTGTCGCAGCTTACCCTTCCCCCTCCCCATATCCTCAAGTCCATTCTCTAGTAGGTCTGTGTCTTTATTCCTGTCTTACCCCTAGGTTCTTCATGACATTTTTTTTTCTTAAATTCCATATATATGTGTTAGCATATGGTATTTGTCTTTCTCTTTCTGACTTACTTCACTCTGTATGACAGACTCTAGGTGCATCCACCTCATTACAAATAGCTCAATTTCGTTTCTTTTTATGGCTGAGTAATATTCCATTGTATATGTGTGCCACATCTTCTTTATCCATTCATCCGATGATGGACACTTAAGTTGTTTCCATCTCCTGGCTATTGTAAATAGAGCTGCAATGAACATTTTGGTACATGACTCTTTTTGAATGATGGTTTTCTCAGGGTATATGCCCAGGAGTGGGATTGCTGGGTCATATGGTAGTTCTATTTGTAGCTTTTTAAGGAACCCCCATACTGTTCTCCATAGTGGCTGTACCAATTCACATTCCCACCAGCAGTGCAAGAGTTTTCCCTTTTCTCCACACCCTCTCCAGCATTTATTGTTTCTAGATTTTTTGATGATGACCAATCTGACTGGTGTGAGATGATGTCTCATTGTAGTGGGTTTTTTTTTTGCGGTACACAGGCCTCTCACTGTTGTGACCTCTCCCGTTGCGGAGCACAGGCTCCGGACGTGCAGGCTCAGCAGCCATGGCTCACGGGCCCAGCCAGCCATGGCTCACGGGGCCCCAGCTGCTCCGTGGCATGTGGGATCTTCCTGGACCGGGGCACGAAACCCGTGTCCCCTGCATCGGCAGGCGGACTCTCAACCACTGCGCCACCAGGGAAGCCCCCTCTCATTGTAGTTTTGATTTGCATTTCTCTAATGATTAATGATGTTGAGCATTCTTTCATGTGTTTTGATGGCAGTCTGTATATCTTCTTTGGAGAAATGTCTATTTAGGTCTTCTGCCCATTTTTTGGATTGGGTTGTTTGTTTTTTTGTTATTGAGCTGCATGAGCTGCTTGTAAATTTTGGAGATTAATCCTTTGTCAGTTGCTTCATTTGAAAATATTTTTCTCCCATTCTGAGGCTTGTCTTTTTGGTCTTGTTTTATGGTTTCCTTTGCTGTGCAAAAAGCTTTGAAGTTTCATTGGGTCCCATTTGTGTACTTTTGGTTTTATTTCCATTTCTCTAGGAGGTGGGTCAAAAATGATCTTGCTGTGATTTTATGTCATAGGAGCCTTCTGCCTATGTTTTCCTCTAAGAGTTTGATAGTTTCTGGCCTTACATTTAGGTCTTTAATCCATTTTGAGCTTATTTTTGTGTATGGTGTTAGGGAGTGTTCTAATCTCATACTTTTACATGTACCTGTCCAGTTTTTCCCAGCACCGCTTATTGAAGAGGCTGTCCTTTCTCCACTGTAAATTCCTGCCTCCTTTATCAAAGATAAGGTGACCATATGTACGTGGGTTTATCTCTGGGCTTTCTATCCTGTTCCATTGATTTATCTTTCTGTTTTTGTGCCAGTATCTTACTGTCTTGATTACTGTAGCTTTGTAGTATAGTCTGAAGTCAGGGAGCCTGATTCCTCCAGCTCTGTTTTTCGTTCTCAAGATTGCTTTGGCTATTCGGGGTCTTTTGTGTTTCCATACACACTGTGAAATTTTTTGTTCTAGTTCTGTGAAAAATGCCAGTGGTAGTTTGATAGGGATTACATGGAATCTGTAGATTGCTTTGGGTAGTAGAGTCATTTTCACAATGTTGATTCTTCCAATCTAAGAACATGGTATATCTCTCCATCTATTTGTATCATCTTTAATTTCATTCATCAGTGTCTTATAATTTTCTGCATACAGGTCTTTTGTCTCCATAGGTAGGTTTATTCCTAGATATTTTATTCTTTTTGTTGCAATGGTAAATGGGAGTGTTTTCTTGATTTCAGTTTCATATTTTTCATCATTAGTGTATAGGAATGCCAGAGATTTCTGTGCATTAATTTTGTATCCTGCTACTTTACCAAATTCATTGATTAGCTCTAGTAGTTTTCTGGTAGCATCCTTAGGATTCTCTATGTAGAATATCATGTCATTGGCAAACAGTGACAGCTTTACTTCTTCTTTTCCAATATGGATTCCTTTTCTTCTGATTGCTGTGGCTAAAACTTCAAAAACTATGTTGAATAAGAGTGGTGAGAGTGGGCAACTTGTTTTGTTCCTGATCTTAGTGGAAATGCTTTCAGTTTTTCACCATTGAGGATGATGTTGGCTGTGGGTTTGTCATATATGACCTTTATTATGTTGAGGAAAGTTGTCTCTGCTTACTTTCTGGAGGGTTTTTATCATAAGTAGGTGTTGAATTTTGTCAAAAGCTTTCTCTGCATCTATTGAGATGACCACATGGTTTTTCTCCTTCAATCTGTTAATATGGTGTATCACATTGATTGATTTGCATATATTGAAGAATCCTTGCATTCCTGGAATAAACCCCACTTGATCATTGTGTATGATCCGTTTAATGTGCTGTTGGATTCTGTTTGCTAGTATTTTGTTGAGGATTTTGCATCTATGTTCATCAGTGATATTGGCCTGTAGTTTTCTTTCTTTGTGACATCCTTGTCTGGTTTTGGTATCAGGGTGATGGTGGCCTCGTAGAATGAGTTTGAGAGTGTTCCTCCCTCTCTTATATTTTGGAAGAGTTTGAGAAGGATAGGTGTTAGCTCTTCTCTAAATGTTTGCTAGAATTCGCCTGTGAAGCCATCTGGTCCTGGGCTTTTGTTTTTTGGAAGATTTTTAATCAGAGTTTCAATTTCAGTGCTTGTGATTGGTCTGTTCATATTTTCTATTTCTTACTGGTTCAGTCTTGGCAGGTTGCACATTTCTAAGAATTTGTCCATTTCCTCCAGGTTGTCCATCTTATTGGCATAGAGTTGCTAGTAGTAATCTCTCATGATCTTTTGTATTTCTGCAGTGTCAGTTGTTACTTCTCCTTTTTCATTTCTAATTCTATTGATTTGATTCTTCTCCCTTTTTTTCTTGATGTGTCTGGCTAATGGTTTGTCAATTTTGTTTATCTTCTCAAAGGGCCAGCTTTTAGTTTTATTGATCTTTGCTATCGTTTCCTTCATTTCTTTTTCATTTATTTCTGATCTGATCTTTATGATTTCTTTCCTTCTGCTAACTTTGCGTTTTTTTGGTTCTTCTTTCTCTAATTCCTTTAGGTGGAAGTTTAGGTTGTTTATTCGAGATGTTTCCTCTTTCTTAAGGTAGGATTGTATTGCTATAAACTTCCCTCTTAGAACAGCTTTTGCTGCATCCCATAGGTTGTGGGTTGTCGTGTCTCCATTGTCATTTGTTTCTAGGTATTGTTTGATTTCCTCTTTGATTTCTTCAGTGATCACTTTGTTATCAAGTAGTGTATTGTTTAGCCTCCACGTGTTTGTATTTTTTACAAATCTTTTCCTGTAATTGATATCTAGTCTCATAGCATTGTGGTCGGAAAAGATACTTGATACAATTTTCTTAAATTAACCAAGGCTTGATTTGTGACCCAAGATATGATCTATCCTGGAGAATATTCCATGAGCACTTGAGAAAAATGTGTATTCTGTTGATTTTGGATGGAATGTCCTATAAATATCAATTAAGTCCATGTTGTTTAATGTATCATTTAAGGCTTGTGTTTCCTTATTTATTTTCATTTTGGATGATCTGCCCATTGGTGAAAGTGGGGTGTTAAAGTCCCCTACTGTGAATGTGTCGATTTCCCCTTTTATGGCTGTTAGTATTTGACTTATGTATTGAGGTGCTCCTATGTTGGGAGCATAAATATTTACAATTGTTATACCTTCTTCTTGGATCAATCCCTTGATCATTATGTAGTGTCCTTCTTTTTCTCTTCTATAGTCTTTATTTTAAAGTCTATTTTGTCTGATATGAGAATTGCTACTCCAGCTTTCTTTTGGTTTCCATTTGCATGGAATATCTTTTTCCATCCCCTCACTTTCAGTCTGTATGTGTCTCTAGGTCTGAAGTGGGTCTCTTGTGGACAGCATATATATGGGTCTTGTTTTTGTATCCATTCAGCCAATCTGTGTCTTTTGGTGGGAGCATTTACTCCGTTCACATTTAAGGTAATTATCGATATGTATGTTCCTATTCCCATTTTCTTAATTGTTTTGAGTTTGTTATTGTAGGTCTTTTCCTTCTCTGGTGTTTCTTGCCTAGAGAAGGTCCTTTAGAATTTGTTGTAAAGCTGGTTTGGTGGTGCTGAACTCTCTCAGCTTTTGCTTGTCTGTAAAGGTTTTAATTTCTCCATCAAATCTGAATGAGGTCCTTGCTGAGTAGAGTAATCTTGGTTGTAGGTTTTTCTCCTTCATCACTTTAAGTATGTCTTGCCAGTCCTTTCTGGCTTGCAGAGTTTCTGCTGAAAGATCAGCTGTTAACCTTATGGGGATTCCCTTGTGTGTTATTTGTTGCTTTTCCCTTGCTGTTTTTAATATGTTTTCTTTGTATTTAATTTTTGACAGTTTTATTAATATGTGTCTTGGTGTGTTTCTCCTTGGATTTATCCTGTATGGGACTCTCTGTGCTTCCTGACTTGATTAACTATTTCCTTTCCCATATTAGGGAAGTTTTCAAATCTAATCTCTTCAAATATTTTCTCAGACCCTTTCTTTTTCTCTTCTTCTTCTGGAACCCCTATAATTCAAATATTGGTGCATTTAATGTTGTCCCAGAGGTCTCTGAGATTGTCCTCAGTTCTTTTCATTCTTTTTTCTTTATTCTGTTCTGCAGTAGTTATTTCCATTATTTTATCTTCCAGGTCACTTATCCGTTCTTCTGCCTCAGTTATTCTGCTATTGATCCCTTCTAGAGTATTTTTAATTTCATTTATTGTGTTGTTCATCATTTCTTGTTTCATCTTTAGTTCTTCTAGGTCCTTGGTAAATGTTTCTTGCATTTTCTCTATTCTATTTCCAATATTTTGGATCATATTTACTATCCTTATTCTGAATTCTTTTTCAGGTAGACTGCCCATTTCCCCTTCATTTGTTAGGTCTGGTGGGTTTTTATCTTGCTCCTTCAACTGCTGTGTGTTTTTCTGTCTTCTCATTTTGCTTACCTTACTGTGTTTAGGGTCTCTTTTTCGCAGGCTGCACGTTCATACTTTCCGTTGTTTTTGGTGTCTGGCCCCAGTGGCTAAAGTTGGTTCAGTGGGTTGTGTAGGCTTCCTGGTTGAGGGGACTAGTGCCTGTGTTCTGGTGGGTGAGGCTGGATCCTGTCTTTCTGCTGGGCAGGTCCACGGCTGGTGGTGTGCTTTGGGGTGTCTGTGGACTTATTATGATTTTAGGCAGCTTCTCTGCTAATGAGTGGGGCTGTGTTCCTGTCTTGCTAGTTGTTTGGCATAGGGTGTCCAGCACTGTAGCTTGCTGGTTGTTGAGTGAAGCTGGGTGTTGGTGTTGAGATGGAGATCTCTGGGAGATTTTCGTCATTTGATATTATGTGGAGCTGGGAGGTCTCTTGTGGACCAGTGTCCTGAAGTTGGCTCTCCCACCTCAGAGGCACAGCACTGACTCCTGGCTGTAGCAACAAGAGCCTTTCATCCACACAGCTCAGAATAAATGGGAGAAAAAGTAGAAAGAATGAAAGAAGATAAAAGAAAATAAAATAAGGAAAAATAAAATAAAGTTATTAAAATAAAAAAATAATTATTAAGAAAAAAATTTTTTAAAAAGTAAAACAAAACAAAACAAAAAAACCGGACGGATAGAACCCTAGGACAAATGGTGAAAGCAAAGCTATACAGACAAAATCTCTCACAGAAGCATACACATACACACAAGAAGAGGAAAAGGGGAAAAATTAATAAATCTTGCTCTCAAAGTCCACCTCCTCAATTTGGGCTGATTCGTTGTCTATTCATGTATTCCACAGATGCAGGGTTCATCAAGTTGATTGTGGAGATTTAATCCGCTGCTCCTGAGGCTGCTGGGAGAGATTTCCCTTTCTCTTCTTTGTTCGCACAGTTCCCGGGGTTCAGCTTTGGATTTGGACCCCCCTCTGCATGTAGGTCGCAGGAGGGCCTCTGTTCTTCTCTCAGACAGGACGGGGTTAAAGGAGCAGCTGATTCGGGGGTTCTGACTCACTCAGGCTGGGGGGAGGGAGGGGTACGGTGTCCGGGGCGAGCCTGCGGCTGCAGAGGCTGGCATGACGTTGCACCAGCCTGAGGCGCGCCGTGCGTTCTCCCGGGGAAGTTGTCCCTGGATCCCGGGACCCTGGCCGTGGCGGGCTGCACAGGCTCCCCGGAACGGAGGTGTGGAGAGTGACCGATGCTCGCACACAGGCTTCTTGGTGGCGGCAGCAGGAGCCTTAGCGTCTCATGCCCGTCTCTGGGGTCCGCGCTTTTAGCCGTGGCTCGCGCCTGTCTCTGGAGCTCCATTAAGCAGTGCTCTGAATCCCCTCTCCTCGCGCACCAGGAAACAAAGAGGGAAGAAAAAGTCTCTTGCCTCTTCGGCAGGTCCAGACTTTTCCCCGGACTCCCTCCCGGCTATCCGTGGTGCACTAACCCCTTCAGGCTGTGTTTACGCCACCAGTGCTCAACCATACTATATGTAACAAATTTCTCGTTCAGTTGCTTCCGCTGTATGTATATATGTACGTACTGTTGACCTAAAACAAATAGACTGCCAGATATTTCTGCAGCAAAGATGGGTTTATTTGGGATCAGCAGAGAATTGCAATTTAGGGTCTGCAACCATGGTGAGCTACCTTCAAATTCCCTGCACAGGTAGGGAAGGAGAACGCTTTTATATAGGGGTAAAGGAAGTTGGTAGGGCTCTAGTACACAAAGAGTCCGCGGTGTTGCACTGGCTGAGTCCTTGCCAGGAAAGGATAGGAGTCTTTTTTTCTTCCTGTTGGACTCTGCAATCATGGCATGGCGTGAGAGCTCCCCCTTCTGGTCTCCCGAGATTATTTAATTGAGGTAGTAAAAACACTGCTGTGTTTGTACTCTACTTTCAATATTCACACTGAACACTTCTGTGGCCAGATGTGTGGGGAGGTGTGTTTACCCCCCGACAAGCAATTCTGTGACACCACTTGGGTGTCCTACAATTTAATTCAATTCTGACACTACCTACCTGGAGAGAGTATCAGATCCCACATGTTAAGAATGTGGTCCTATAAGACTGCCCCTTCCCCCCACTTCAGACACGAATCTCAAGTCCAGGTTGTTACCTGTGCTTCCAACCAACTGCTATACATGGAAGATTTCCATGGACCCGTTCCTTGGGTTTGTTTACTTTGCTAGAGTGGCTCTCAGAGCTCAGGAAAACAGTTTACTTCCTAGATTACTGGTTTATTACAAAGGAGAGTAAAGGATCAGAATGAACAGCCAGATGAAGACAAACATAGGGGGAGCTGTGCAAGGGTCCCAAGCACAGGATCTGCTGCCTCTGTGGAGTCTGGGGTGAACCACCCTTCTAGCAATGGGTGTATTCTTGTTCATTGACCTGGAAGCTCTCTGAACACCATTCTTTTGGGTTTTTATGGAGGCATCATTATATAGGCACGATTGATTAAATCGTTGGCCATTGGTGATTAATTCAACCTCCAGCCCTCTCCCCTCCCTAGGTAGATGCAGGGCATGGAGCTGAAAGTTCCAACCCTCTAATCACAAGGATGATTCCCCTGGCAACCAGCCCCCATCCTTAGGGACTTTCCAAACATCACTGCATTCACAAACACAGCCTTGGTTGAAGGAAGCCTTCTGTGAATAAGAAAGTCATCTTTATCTCTTATCACTTAGGAAGTTCCAAGGGTTTTAGGAACTCTGTGCTAGGAATGGGGATGAAGAGCAGACACATATATGTCTTATTATAAATCACAATATTATACCATCTATTTACCTATCTATATCAATGAGAGTCCTACCAGAGAAGCAGAACCACTAGGAGATGATATATATATATCCAGATAGGCAGATCTGAAATTCACAGTATAGACCACCAGAAAGGGCAGCTGGAACTCAGTACGAGCTAAAGCTGAAGTCCACAGGTGGAATTTCTTCTTTTGAGAAGCCTCAGTTCTGCTCTTAAAGCCTTTAAATTGATTGAATCAAGCCCACCAAGATTATCTACAATAATCTCTTTTACTTCAAATCAATTATAGACATTAATCACATCTACAAAATACCTTCTCTGCAGCATCTAGGCTAGCATTTAATTGAATATTGGGGACTGTGACTTATCCAAGTTGACACATAAAACCATTTATTATCTATCTATGCATGCATTCATCCATCTGTCATTTATCATAAATACTACCCTACTATACCTTCTTTTATATAAACTATGTGCATCTTCCTTGTTGTTTCCTCAGAAAGGGGAATTACTGAATGAAAGGTCATGCTTGTTTTTTAAAATTCTGAGTATAGATGTAGATCAGGGGTCAGTAAACTTTCTCTGTAAAGGAAGATAATAAATACTTTTGGCTTTGTGGTCCATATATCTGCTATGACTACTTAGACTTGCTTTCAACAGCCATAGACCATATGTAAGTAAATGAGCATGGTTATATTTTAATAAAACTTTATTTACAAAAACACATGCTGAGTTGGACTTTGCCTCGGTATGGACAAATTATAAAGGGGTGCTTTTAGAAAACACTATAAATGGAAAAGGAAGATAGTAAGAGACCCTGCCAAAGGCAGAGAGAAGGAAGGGCATCTCATTCGCGCTTAGAGCAAGGACAGGAGACTCGTGGTGATGACTGTGTAAAAACGGTGACACAGCTGAGCTCCGTGTGACGTTAGCAGTGCCGTTCATTACATGGGGGTTTCCCTCCTTCCATGCGCTTTGATGTTAGGTGTTGCCATGTGGTTTGATTTGGACAGTGCAATATAAGCAGAAATAACCTGTTACTTATGCAAGTAGTGGCAGGGGGTGGGGGCGGGGGACTTTAAGAGCAAGCACAGGATTTGTCACATTTCTGTCTCAATGAAGGAAAAAATTTTTAAGAAGAAACTTCCACCAACCTGGGTGTCTGAGTAAGCAAGATGAACAGAATTCTCCTGAGTGAGATATAAACTTAGACTGTGTGCAGCCACCATGATTTGGGGATTATTTGTTACCATGACAGAGCCTATCTTATCCTGACTGATATACTTAACAATAGCAACCCTTAACTAAAATTGCATCCCTTGTTACTATCTATCTTTTGTACCCTACCTTATTTGTCTTTATAACATTTACCACCACACAACATACATTTGTCTGTTCATTTATTGGTTGTCTGTTTTCCCCTCTAGAGTATGAGGTTCCCCAAAGCAGAGGTTTCTATTGTGCTCACTGATGTCAAAGCTCAGTATTATTTATTATGTGAATTAATCAACATCACTGAAAGCATCCACACTATAAATGAGCACCTTCTAAGTGTGGGGTATTCTCCAAGGAGTTTATATGCAGTATCTCATTTGGTGCTCACGATGGTGTATGAGGTAGATAGTATTGTTATCCTTATTTTTCCTTATA